>NC_134881.1:10168345-10190845 GCF_041734735.1 Babylonia areolata
GCGTCATGCTTTTGTTGTTGTTGTTGTTGTTGTTGTTTTAAACTGACGACCAGAAACTGAACAGTGTGTGTGTGTGTGTGTGTGTGTGTGTGTGTGTGTGTGTGTGTGTGTGTGTGTGTGTGCACGCGCGCGCGCGCGTGTGTGTGTGTGCGCGTGTGTGTGTGTGTGAGAGAGAGAGAGAGAAGTACAGACACAGACAGACAGACACAGAGAGACAGACAGAGACTAGGAGAGACAGACAGACAGACAAATACAGACAGACAGAGACAGAGAGAGTGAAACAGGAAGAGACAGAGACAGGCAGACACAGAGAGGCTTAATCATTATAAAAGAAAGAGGAATCGAGAACGATGGGTGCCTGCCACTCTGATTCTGCCCACGGGCAGTTTTAATACTACCGTGTTCTCTCCACGGACACTGTTGTAAGGCTAAACAAATCTTTAACAAACAAAAGAGTGCCAGACCAAAGCACCCTACCCGCACCCCCACCCCTCACCTCACCCACCCACCCACCATCCCCCACCCCACCCCACCCCCCCACACACACCCTGGCCCCCTCAGTGACAGATAAAACATGCCAGCAATGGAAACCTTGGCACAGAGGAGGCACACAGGGAGAACACCACGAAGGTTCACACACACACACACACACACACACACACACCTCGTTAGGTAAACCACCCTTCGAATGTGTGTGTGTGTGTGTGTGTGTGTGTGTGTGTGTCTGTGTGTGTGTGTCTGTGTGTGTCTGTGTGTGGACAGTGGCCAAGAATGAACAGTGAGTATACCTACCACGTCAGGCCAAACTTCGTGAATATAAACGGTACGTATGAGACCAACAGGTAATAGCCATAGGTAAAGACTTTTTTTTTTTACCTACCTTCCCCCCACCTATAAGAAAATGACATTCGTGCAGCTGGTTGACTTTTGGCAGGTACAAAATGGTGGGATAGTTTTGCTTTTTTTCTTCTTCTTCTTCTTTTGTTTCTCATGAATATCAATAAATTATGAGTACATGGAAGTCTCTGCAGATCTGTTTTGTTTTGTTTTGTTTTTACTTACCTTTTCTATTCCAAATTACCCAAGCCCTCACACCCTGCTCCCAAGACGGGAAAAAAAAACAAAAAAAACCTTAGCAAATTCCAGATCTTTCCTACTTCCTTTGAGCAGTTAAGACCAAGAAAGACTTAGCTGGAATGAAAGTGTGAAGGGGGGTGGGGGTGGGGGGGGGGGCTGAAAGCATACACAATTTGTTGTATTGTATTTCTTTTTATCACAACAGATTTCTCTGTGTGAAATTCGGGCTGCTCTCCCCAGGGAGAGCGCGTCGCTACACTACATGCCGCCCCCTTTTTTTTTTCCTTTTTTTTTCATGCGTGCAGTTTTTTATTTGTTTTTCCTACTGAAGTGGATTTTTCTACAGAATTTTGCCAGGAACAACGCTTTTGCTGCCGTGGGTTCTTTTACGTGCGCTAAGTGCATGCTGCACACGGGACCTCGGTTTATCATCTCATCCGAATGACTAGCATCCAGACTACCACTCAAGGTCTAGTGGAGGAGGAGAAAATATCGGCGTCTGAGTAGTTATATTCCACCCCTTGAGGACTTTCGTTTCACTGCTGACTGTCAACTCTCTCTTCCCACCACACGCTAGATGGTACAGTTGGATGGATGAAGTAAGTGAGTAACTGAGCAAGTAAGTAATTACAAGTCTTGTTACTGCTGCTAATATGACTGCTTATATGCTGTTGGCTGTTGCTGTTTCTCACTCTGAGGCAATTACTAGTAAAGAATTGTTTATAACAATGTGCATATCTAATGTCACTTGAAGCACAGTTTTATGACAGTGACCAACACATCAACAACAGCAGCAACAACAGTAACACATCGCGTGCGCGTGCACATGCACACACACACACACACACACACACACACATATATATATATATATATATATATATATATATATATATATATATATATATGTATGTATATATATATATATATATGCAAAAACATGTAATAAGCATGTACACACACACACACAAACCAGCATACAGGACAACCCCAAACTACTTTGGAAACATTTGCATATCTCAAACAGCTGTTGGCGAGGGTGGGGACAGTACTTAGAGTCAGTGAATGTTATCAGCAATGGCTGCCAAGAGAAACAGGTCAGCTGTTATCAACGAGCATCAAGACGAGATTGATTTAAAAAAAGAAATTATCATGGAAAGCTGATACCACACGGAGGTCCATACATCCACTTCTAAAAAAAAAAAAAAAAGGGAATATACCCAATATGTTATTGATCAGAAGTGTCACATACCATCATGAAATTGCTTATAAATAGCATATAGCCATGACTGATAAAGAGTGTGCATATGTATGTGCAGGGTGGGTTTAGATATGTGAGTTTGTGTGGAAATGTGTGTGTGTGTATGTATGTATGTGTGTGTGAGTGTGTGTCTGTCTGTGTGTGTGTGTGTGTGTGTGTGTCTGTGTATGTGTCTGTGTGTCTGTGTGTATCTGTGTCTGTGTCTGTGTACACACACACCAAAACATGCACAGGCATGAACACATGATTTTTTTTCAAAGAACACAATCATTCACAAACAGAGAAACATTCACCTTCCTTGATCTTCTCTTTTGCTACATACATACTTAATAAGTCTTTCAAAGAAAATTTCATAATATGAAGAAAAAACAATTGCCATTAAAAACACTTAATAAGTCTTTCAAAGAAAATTTCATAATATGAAGAAAAACAATTGCCATTAAAAACACTTAATAAGTCTTTTAAACAAGCTTTCATAATATGAAGAAAAAACAATTGCCATTAAAAACACTTAACAGCAATAGTATAAATTACTGAATCTGTTTCCACTTTGTTCCAGATGGTTTCCAGATCCAAGCGGAAAGAATCTACAGAATACCTGCATACACACACACACACACACACACACACACACACACACACACTTATATACTCACCTGGCACATAATCTATGTATACGCTCAAAACTGAATTGCAGTTCTCTTTTTTTATAATGCTGATGTACACAGCTTGTGTTCATAGATTTGACTGTGGAACTCAGTTTAACAGTTTTACATCGATTATTGAAGTATGACAAACACAGACTACAATGAATAAATGGATAAATCTAAAAGCATTTTACAATACGTCATACATCTGTTTTTCTGTGTTTGTTTGTACATCTTTTTTTCTTTCTTTTTTTAAAGTATATATTTTCTTCATCTTCTTTTTCTTTTTTGTTGTTGTTGTTTTAAGCACACATTTCAAAAGCTCAATCAGTTCTTGACAGAGATATGGAGAGAGAATGAGAAAAGTTCGGGGGAAGGGGGGTGGGAGGGGGAGGAAAGGAAAGCGAGGGGGAGAGTGTAAGACTAAACTCTTTAATTTCCAAGATGATAGCTTTGTGCTTTTTTTTTCCGTCCAGTACACTACATAGTACACCACAAACTAAAAAAAAAATAAATAAAAATAAAATGCCAGTATGAAATAAGAGAAGAAGAAAAAACACAAGACGAGGAAACACCCATACACAAAACAAAAACAAACTGAAACAAACAAACAAACAAAAAACCAAGACTGCGAGAGATGACGCCGAACATTTATCGATCAATCAAGAAATCAGTAAGAACCCTCGACCCTGTCCACACAAACATGTTCACCAAGCCACACACGCAAAGAATCTGCTCACACATCACAAGAGTCTTATAAGAGACAGATCAATTTTGATCGTCTGCTCGCACGCAACATATACTGGCACGCGCTCAAACCGACGTCAACCGCTAAAAACCTTCCAATTTAAACCAGTTTTACCAACAAAGATTTACTACCAGACGCTGAGAGCGCTGTCGAGGGTCTTAACAGATAATTACCTGAACACTTGCTGGCAGGGAGGGGCGACAGGAGGAGGGAGTCCCTCTTCTTCTTCTTCCACTCGGAGTTACCCTGTGTCGAGTTTGCTGGATCAACATGGAGACCTCCAACCCTGTCCGCGTGACCTTTTCGCGCGATCTCATTGGAGGAGGCCCTTAGTGATCGCTTCCTAGAAACAGGGGGAGAGTAGTTTGGTGGACAGTACGGAGTGACCCGAGTGGTGGCGGAAACGCCCGGTGTGAAACTCCTCCCTCGGAAAAGCTCCCGACGGAATAAATCATGCGTGGCGAGAATGTTACAGCGAGTTTGCAGAGGAATTTCAGTCTTCCAAAACCTTTTGCCTGAAAGATGTAATGGCTCCATGATGCCTACCACAAAACGGAATGTCGCTCGCGTGACAGAGTTAGGTTATGCAAAAAGAAACTGACAAATAAATATGTATGATAAAAGGAAAGAAAGCAAAAGGTGTATATTGGTGTGTCCAGAGTAATTTGTGTGTGTGTGTGTGTGTGTGTGTGTGTGTGTACATGATTCTACCCAAGTTAACAAATTCTTCTAACTGTGTGTGTGTGTGTGTGTGTGTGTGCGTGTGTGTGTGCATGCATGTGAAAAGTAATTTGTCTAGACCTCAATCAGTGATAATCATGATTGATGGAAAAAGATCCTTAAAACAGCTTGTAGAGAATTCATAGTTTTCATTGTTTGTCAATGTGTTTGTCTGCTTATCAATTAGCATAAACCTTTCTTTTTTTTTAATTTTTTGCATACAGCTTCATCATTATTGACTTTTAACATTTTCTGAAAACTCTCTCTTCCTCTCCCTCTTTAACACACACACAAATGAACACATGCATGCCCACCTAAGCATGCATGTACAGATACACATGCACGCATGCACTCAAACACACACACACACGCATGGACTCGTGCGCACACACACACACGCATGGACTCGTGCACACATGCATACACACACATACATACATACACACACACGCGCGCGCGCACACACACACACACTCATATACAGCACTTAAAAAAGACCCTAATAACACACATGGGAGTCTTTTGAACTTTTAATGCAATGAATTTCTCCCTGTGCAAAAATAACATTATATAAATATATACACAGCTTTTCTCAAAAATTGAATCACCTGACCAAATCTGTACAATATATCTTTAACATACACCTAAAAAGTATAATTATGCACAAGTTTAACATAAAATGAATTTAAAAGAATCAATAGAAGACATAAAACTATTTCTTAACCCTAAAAAAGAAACAGCAAATAATGTCCACAAGTGAAATCAGATATGGAAGAAAAGAAAGATTGTCACTGATAATATGAAAGTTAATCCTTAACCCTGGACATGACAGAACAAATGTTAACGGTGTAACAGAAATGCAAGTGTGCCAATCTTAATATTAAGCCTTGTAATGCAAATGAAAAACAAAAATAAAATGGTTTCTAACATTATTTCCAATGCCCCAAATCCATGATTCAGCCAACTGGTGATAACAACAAAACAATCATTTGTGAAAAAACAACTCCAAAAAATGCTATCACACACACACACACACACACACGTGTGCGCACACACACACACACCCATGTGACAGCCCTTTACAAGTTATGAAAATGAAGAAAACCCCTGACTCAGCATTGGTTATCTTTTGTGAATAATTCAAGTATGTAAAATTATCTTAAACACCTTCACCTGAATAGTCAGTAACTTATCATTATGGGTGTCTATGTCAGATTGACTAAGTAATTTCTAAGAAACAAAATGCAAGTAATCTTCATTATGGTGTAATTTTTAGCTTATATCATGTGCATTCCTTCTAAACGCAACCCTCATCGAATATGCATCAACTGCATGCAAGGAAAAAGGAAACCTTTAATTTATTTTTATCTTTTAAACATGAAATCAACACACACACACACACACACACACACACACACAAGCAGTGATAAAACTAACATGACGCAATGTGATGGGAGTGTTGGCTTAGTGGTCAGGTATCCACCTAGGAAACAAGAGTATCTGAGCATACTTGTTCAATTCCAACATTCACCAATATTTTCTACCCTTCCACTAGACCTTACATGGTGGTCTGGACACTAGTCATTCAGATGAGATACAGAGCTGGACACTAGTCATTCAGATGAGATACAGAGCTGGACACTAGTCATTCAGATGAGATACAGAGCTGGACACTAGTCATTCAGATGAGATACAGAGCTGGACACTAGTTATTCAGATGAGATACAGAGCTGGACACTAGTCATTCAGATGAGATACAGAGCTGGACACTAGTCATTCAGATGAGATACAGAGGTCTAGTGTGCAGCATGCACTTAATGCATGTAAAAAAAAAAAAAAACAAAGGGGGGGGCAACAAAAAGGGTTATCCCTGACAAAATTCTGTTGGAGAATCCACTTTGAAAGGAAGACAAAATAAAATTGCAGACAGACATCAACGAAAAAAAAAAAAGGGGGTGTGCTCTCAGTGTAGTGATGTGCTCTCCCTGAGGAGAGCAGCCCGAATTTCACACAGAAAAATATGTTGTGACAAGAAAAAAAAAAAGACTAATATAATACAATCCAATACAATATGATACAGCACAGTGCAATACAATGCAATACAATGCAATACAATGCAACACTTTTTTCTCCTCTCTGTTATCCCCTGTCTCTTTCCTCCCCAAACCAATACACCACCCCTGTGTGTGTGTGGGTGGGTGGGTGGGTGGGTTTAACAAACTAAAAACATCATGGTATGGGCATGACCTATCTACCTTTGTAAAAGTACTACCAAAGTGGTGTCTTTCAAATCTAATCAATTCTACCAAGTATACAGGTTGACCATCAATGCTTAAAAAAAGAAAATCTATTACCAACAAGGCCTCCCCCTTGATTTAAATGAGTTTTGTCCCCACTATGATTTATCACCATCAAAAGAAAACAAAATGAGGCAACAAAGATAAACAATTATATCAACTGCATTTTAACCAGCTGACAAAACAACATCTTACCCTAGAATTGTTTAAAAAAAACACTGCAATAAATTAAAAACTTTTCAGTCAATTACTTGTAAGAAAAATTAAAAACAGCCATAAATTAAATCTTTTCAGCCTACTACTGATTATCAAAAATGGAAAACTCTGACTTAAAGATTTAACAACAATCACCTGCAGTTCAGATTCAGGTTGAATGAAATAAAGTACCTGTACCTGTACTGATTTCTCTCTCACACACACTGAAAGTTTTTTCTGTTGTTTTTTTTTCAGGAAGATGAACTGAGACAAGATCATCATCAGGGCCACAAAACCTGCTTCTGTCTGTTCCCTGAACTGAGAAAAAGAGCATGTACAATTACACATAATGGTCATTTACATTAAAGACAGAAAGCACTGGTTAATGATCACCATGCCGCTTTCTCATTTAATCTTTAATAACATAGTACACTCACACACTATGCATGTACAAAAATATACATATGCACACAAAATCATACAACCGTAAATGTATGAGCACACACACACACACATGTATGCGTGTGTGCGTGCAAACACACACACACACACACACACACACACACCACATTTATACCCAGCATCTTTACATAAGTAAAATCAAAACACAGACATGACCAGCACTTCATTAATAAAATGTTCTCGAAAACATCAGCATTCCTCATTCCCAGCAGTTTCCATTTCACACCTATCTTAGAGAAAAGAGAGGCAGGTGAAAAAAAAACATGTACAAATATCTTTAAACAAAAATATATTTGTTTTTCAAACAAGAATACAGCATTTCAAAAGTGCACACATGACAGGTATCCATACATATATACACTTTTCATGAGAAATAATAATACGTATGGAGAGAGAGAGCAGGGAGATACAGCAAGTCCATCTCCTAGAATCATAAATCAAATTACACCTTGCAATAACAAGATACAGCTGCCTGATCACAAGTCAGAAATGTTGCATTATGTTACCTGTGAATGTGTGCATGCATGCGTGCGTGCATGTGTAGTGTAAGTAATAAAGAGAAACGAAGTAGGGTATACATTAACAAAGTGGTGTATAGTGGAATGTAGTTTCAAGTGGTGTAATTCCTACTTCTCATATTTGAAATCACTATCAAATATAGATCAAATAACACAACACCCAAAGCACTGCAATACATTTACATTAAGAGTAAGCCCCAAATGATATAACAAACAGCTCTATTCAAGTAAAATCCATATATACAGTGTTTACTTTATAATCATATAGGTTTTTGAAATATTGAGATTTTACAAGTCAGTGGCATTAGCAACAAAGTGTCACACACACACACACACACACACACACACACACACACACACTTCAACATTTTTAAAAGTCATAATGTTTCCTAATGAAAGATATATACTGAGATAAAAACAACAAACACAATTCTATTGCCATTTTATAAAGATGAAAGAAATCTTTTGCTGTTTATCTAAACAGGTATCTTTAAAAAATAAAAAAAACTATCTAGCAGAAGGCAGAATTATTATGAATCTAGGGAAAATCAAAGAAACATTTGTAGTAGAAGTAGTGATGATAGTGTTGACAGGAGGATGAAAACAACAAAAGCAGTACCACCACCACTACCAGAGGTTCCACCAGAAGTGCTGGAGTAGTGGTCTGGCGGTAACGCGTCCACCTAGGAAGCCAGAGAATCTGAGCATACAGGATCAAATCCCACACTTGCCAGTATTTTCTTCCTCTCTACTAGACCTTCAGTGGTGGTCTGGACGCTAGTCATTCAGATGAGACAATAAACCAACAATCAATACTGGTGGTAAAGTGGTGGCAGTAATCATCGTTGCCACATTTTTTTTTCTTTAAAAATAGCAGGCTGTGGCAACAACAAAAAAAGAAAGAAAAGTAGTGATTGTGGTAGCTGCAGTCATATCAACAGCTAAAAGCAACACTGGTATTAACATGTAATTGAAGGTTTGACAGTGTTGCTTTTAAAGTCTAGGCGACTGCACAGGGCCATATCAGAATTGCCCAACTATATAGAAATTTGACCGTGTTGAGCACAAAACCCTGTCACATCTTGAAAAAAAAAAAAGCCATGCATAACATGTTCATGACATATTACCTTAAACATTAAGCCCCTTAAGGAAAATAAGACTTGGCTGTATTGAGGATATAGGCCCTTATAGCTGCATAATGCATCATCCCCAGATTACAAAAAAAAAAAAAAAAAAAATCATTAAAAAGGGATAAAAATACTTCAAAGCAAAACGAAAATCTAAAGTTTAAATGATTAAAGTCATGCAACACTGCAGTGCCTATCCCAGTGTTCACAACATCACTACCTAATCACCAGAGCAAAACAACACAGATAGTGTATCATAGACCATGGAAAAGGGAGAGAAAAAGTGTCAAAGCATGGGGAATTGATTGGAAAAGGCAGAAAAGGCAGATAATGGTGAAGGGGGGGGAGGTGGAGGAGGGGGGGGGGGGTCAGAAATAAAGAGAGCCATAGAAAAGAGGAAATTTCAAGCACATAATTTCCAAAAGGCAGGGATGCTATTCATACTGAAAGAGCATCCAACTGAGGGCAAGGGATAGGGGGGGGTGGGGGTGGGGAGTCACCACAGCAATGGCACAACTGTTGCGGGAGTATAGTAGTGACTGTGGTAGTTACAAAAAAGAAAGCAGCAAAAAGATATTACTTCCAATGCTATGCCATGCCAAAGCCATGCAATTTTTTTTTTTAATCAAGAGCTGTGTGTGTGTGTGTGTGTGTGTGAGTGTGCACCCATGCATGGGTGTGTGAGAGAGAGAGTGTGTGTGTGTGTGTGTGTGTGTGAGTGAGTGTGCACCCATGCATGGGTGTGAGAGAGAGAGAGAGAGTGTGTATGTGTGTGTGTGTGTGCACTCATGGTTGTGTTGCTTGCTATGCAGGCATTTCATTTGTTTCTTATTGTTTCTATTGTGTGGGGGTTTTGTGTGTGTGTGTGTGTGTGTGTGTGTGTGTTTTCAAACGAATTTTTTATTAATATTTTTGTGTTTACACTGTTCATATGAATACAGAAAATATACACAGAGAAAGTAAATATGCATCGTGAATACAACAATCATGCATTCTACATTTTACATGAGCCCAGTAAACGCAAATATGCCCTTATTAGTTATATATAATAAAGGCTTATGTGTAAACAGATCTATCTGAATGCGTTTGTGTGTTGACGGTGCTGTGAACAAACAACCAAAGTGTGAAAAACGTTATGTGCCTCACATGAATCGTTCATTCAATCATTCATTACAATTGTAACAGCAATCCAAAGTAACAATGCCATTAACTTGCAGTCATGAGAACAGCTGATACATCAAGATCAATTCAAACATTCAAAGTTCTTAGGATTTTGAGTACCTGGTATTTATTTGGTCCAATTTAGTTGATCTGACTTCTTCATTATTTGAAACATATTGCAAAATTAAGTAATGATAATTAGGTGACATGCAGAATTTTGTTTTGACAGTGTCCTATATGCGTAAGTAAGTAAGAGAGAGAATGTGTGTGTGTGTGTGTTGTATGTGTTTTGTGTGTGTATGTGGTAAACCCACAGAGAAAAAAAAGGTTGCCAAGCCTTCTAAAATACAATCACATCCACACCAACAACTGAGAACTAAATGCCGATTTTAGCAGTGGCAGCCACCAATAAATAAAAACATCTTTGCATGCTGATGAGAATTAATATGACCTTTTTTTCCCCCCATCATCCTTCATTCACTGTTTTAATCAACTTGTGTTGATTGTGTGCACTGTGCATACATATATTCAAGTATATACAAAGTGTGCAAGTGTGTGCATGTGTGTGAGTGCATGTGTGTGTGTGTGTGTGTGTTTATGGTGTGTGGAGAGCAGTGTATGTTTTGTGTATGTGTGTGTGTGTGTGTATGTGCATGTATGTGAAGGTGAGAGCACATGTGTGTGAATACAACAGATTATTGATCTTGTACATTATGAACATGAAGCAAAAATTTAAAAAAAGGAAAAAGAAAACAAAATAAAACAAAACATAACAAAAAAAAAAGCAAACAAACAATAATGAAATCACACACTGCCATATTGCACGGTCTACATAATCTCAACTTAGCACATGGTGAATGCATAAAATTTCCATTCCAATCAATAAATACTGTATCATCACCCAACACAAGCATTGCAAAAGATCTCCATGGTAACATCAGCAGTACATAAAAATCATAATCCAATGTTCACAAAGGGCAAATACCCTTCCATTCTCTGCAGAAGAAACAAAAGTTTACAAATTCTGTTCCAGCTATAATACAAATACACACACAATATCAGAGAGAGAGAGAGAGAGAGCCAGTCCAGACTACAATGGCAGTGTGTGCCCCCAATGCCTGTCACCACCTAATATTTAATACATGAAATCATACACACCCCTGTATTCAGCTTGAACCACCTTCATAAATCAATAATACACTCATTCACACTTAAAAAAATGTTTCAGATCATTTCAGAAAAGCAAGTGTGTTTTCATAAAATGCTAAAAGAAAAAAAATGGAGAGATGGGTTAATAATGCAGGCAGCATAAGTTCTACCACTGGCCTGTCATTGAATACACTAACGGCTGTTTCAGGCAAACATGCGCCATGAACAGTTTGAAAAATGCACTGAAAACTGCGTTTGAAAAACTCATGTTCTAGCTAAAAAAATTTACAGTGTGAGTTATTCAGTGGTTTATATATAAACAATAGCTGTGGTTTTTCATGATAAAAAATGGAAATGTACAAATGCGGAAAAAAAAAAAAAAAAGTAGCTCTGGTTATGAGTGGTGCTCATAAAACTGACAGCATATTCCGCTGTTTGCCTAAAAAAATCAGCATTATTTCACCATACCCCCAAGATATAAAAACTGTGTGAATTAAGTGGTACATAACTTTTTGTGAACCCTGTATGCTTCAGATGACATGCTTTAGTTTCAAATATGAACCTGCATCTTGTGTGCTATACATGGAAAAACTGATGGAGGGGGGTGGACAGAATACTATATGAAGTAGTACATTCCTTTGTCACAAAGAATGAAAGAGAAATCAAAGACGCAAGCCGACAAAATAATGTTTTGCGAACCTTGGCAGGCCTGATTATTGAGTTGAAATCACCAACTAATGAGAATAAAAGTCCATCAAATGCACAAGAAAAAAAATAAAGGAGAATAATCACATTTTCCCCAACATGTTTAGGCACATGCACATGCACACACACACAAACACACACACACTTTCATACACACATACACTCTCTCTCTCTCTCTCTCTCTCTCTCTCTGTGTCTCAGCTGTTATATCATAATGATGATATGTTTCAAGGAACATTGAACAATTTCTATAAATGCAGAGTAAGATACAAGACTTTCCATGATCTCATGACAAAACATAATAATACCAAAGATACATTCATTTCATCAGATCAGTCTCAATCCAGACAGTTACAATAAAACTTGATGGAACAGTCTTCACAGCATTCACACATACTCACACCCACACAGAAGGGGATAAAAAATTGCCATGCCTTCTAAGTTCACACACACACACACACACACACACATGCGTGCACACACACACACACACACACACAAACATGTGTGCACACACACACGCATACACACACACACAAACATGCATGCATGCATGGACACTCATACGCCCTCAATTTCTGTCTCTCTCTCCCTCCCTCCATGCCACTTTACACACCGGAATGCACAGCTCTCTTTACAGACCACCACTTTTTCTTTGAGGAGACAGGGAACCGTCACTAATCACAGTCGTGCCAAGCTTCACTACTCAGTCCTCAGGGTAGATCGACTGTAGCCACGGCCGAGGGGTGTACTGACCCCGGTCGTAAGACTCAAAGTAGTAATCCAGTCTTGGATGCATCACCTGCGAAAAACAATCACCAAAATATGGTTAGAAAGTTTAAGAGGGTCCCATAGCCCTACATAGCCATCAGTGAATTCATATTCAATGTGTCCAGGGCTCCGCATAAGAAGGCGGAGCCCAATCCTCTCGTTCTGCCGTGTTTATCTTCCGAAACGGAAGTCAGATACTCATTCTCACCTGGGCGGAACAAGGAAAACTGGAGTGAAATGTCTTTTCCAAGGACACAACGCCGAAACAAAGCCTCCTCAAACCCTGATTACTGACAAAAACATGACAATCCATAAAAAGCTTTTCAGAGCGCTTTCAAAACGAAATGTGGAGTGGTGGCCTCGTGGCAACGCGTCCATGTTGGAAGTGAGAGGATCTGGGGGCATGGGATCTAATCCAGAATTTTTCTTCCCTTCCGTTTGACTATGACTGGTGGTCTGGGTGCTAGTCATTTTTGGATGAGATGATAAAGTGAGGTCCCATGTGCAATGTGCAGTTGGCGCATGTAAAAATGAGCCCATGATAAAAATAGGGTTGTCCTTGGCAACATTCTGTAGAAGAATCCACTTTGATAAGAAAACAATACACTTGCTGGCAAAAAGAAAACAGAAAGATAAAAAAAAAAAAAATTTTAAAGGTGGCACTGCACTGTGGAAATGCACTCACCCCAGGAAGAGCAGCACACACAGAGAAATAGGTTGTAATTAAAAAAAAGTAACACAACACAACACAATACAGGCTACCATGAGGCCACCCACCAGAGGAGAGCCTGCACTGGCACTTCAGAGGAGTCAGTCTTCAGGGGCTGTTCCCATTCAACATACTCAGGACACTCCCTGCTAAACCCCTTACAGACAGCACTGACTGCCTTGTCAGATTTTGTCAGCTGCAGAGCCAGACTGAGTGATCACCTTTTACAAGAAAATGGAGTGATCACCTTTTACAAGATGCAAGAATACTAAGTGATCATCTTATACAAGATGCAAGAATACTAAGTGATCATCTTTTACAAGATGCAAGAATACTAAGTGATCATCTTTTACAAGATACAAGAATACTAAGTGATCATCTTATACAAGATGCAAGAATACTAAGTGATCATCTTTTACAAGATGCAAGAATACTAAGTGATCATCTTTTACAAGATGCAAGAATACTAAGTGATCATCTTATACAAGATGCAAGAATACTAAGTGATCATCTTTTACAAGATGCAAGAATACTTAACCATCTCTAAAAGACAAGTTGATGACACATTTACTATAAAAAAAAAGAAAAGAAAAAAAAAGATGAGTTATGACAACATTGGCATAACATTCTATGCAATCACTGACCATCACAAAGTCTGATCATGCTTCCACATTTCAGTAACAACAGTGATGCACAACAAAATACAAGCTGAACACTGTATAAGCTCATGTAATACATTTTATGCTCAGATATGCAGATTGTACAAATACCAAAATGAAAATTCAAAAGAATAATTCAAAAAATCAATAACAATAACAATAATAATAATAATAATTAAAAAAACAAGAACAATAACAACAACAACAAAATAAATAACAAATGAACAAATAAAATGAAAAGGTAATAAAGGGGAGAAAACACATTACACATTAAACGATAAGATACATAACAAATGATACCAATATAATAATAATAATATCAATCACGCAGACCTAAGACATGCATTCATATGCACAAACATCTTATATGGGAACAGAATCTGCCAACACTTAAGGGGTCTGAACACAACACTGCTGTGAATGCAGAGAAAGAAACGGAACTGCAGTCACCATGAAAGCAGGGCACGAACAATTTCAATCTTCGACTTCCGATTTCTCAAGGAGGCATCAGTGCTTTCCGACAAATCCTTGTACGTTACAACTCATCTACTAGGCAGATGCCCGTGCAACAGCATAACCCAACGCACTTAGTCGGGCCCTGAGTGCATGCATGTATTTTTGTGTACCTATCAGAGTGGATTTCTGCTTCAGAATTTTGCAAGAAGACAACACATTTTTGACTCACTTGTGTAAACAAAGTGAGTCTATGTTTTAACCCGGTGTTCGGTTGTCTGTGTGTGTGTGTGTGTGTGTGTCTGTGTGTCTGTGTGTCCATGGTAAACTTTAACATTGACATTTTCTCTGCAACTACTTTGTCAGTTGACACCAAATTTGGCATAAAAATAGGAAAAATTCAGTTCTTTCCAGTCATCTTGTTTAAAACAATATTGCACCTCTGGGATGGGCACACAAAAATAAAAAATGAAGCCTAATTATATGCAAACTGCATTTACTGTTATATATATATATACTTTGTATTCTCTAAACTTGGCACTTTGATCTGATATTCTGACCCAACAACTAGAACAGTCATTATTATCATTTTTTGTTCAAACAGGAACTTCTTTTGCTAAGCATGGAAGTTTTATTTATTTGCAAACGTTTTGGTGCAGATAGTAAAAAAGGGAAATTACTCCGTAATTAATGCTAAGGGAGTTAATTTGCTTTAAACTGATCTTTCTCATCTTAAACATTACATTTTGAAATTATACTCAATACATTAAAAAGCTTGGATTTTTTTTAAGTGTATCACAAGTGAGTCTTGAAGGCCTTGCCTCTCTTGTTTTTTTTCCTTTCAAACTTCTCAATCCTGTTGGTCTTAAAAGGAGTGATGGAGGGAGCTGTTGCTGTCCCAAACATTCTTCAGTGCTATGCTGAGCACTGCAATTAATCCAAACAGAAATCATCTCTGTATCTGCATCAGCTGAACGTTATATAACCAAGCCAGCTTGAACTACTCTTCTGTTCTTATATAACAGTGGCACTTATTAATCAGTACAAAGTGTCACATGAACATTATCATGATTATGAAGAAACAATATTTGAAATGCTGTGCTGCATGTATGAAATGTGTGTTTGTGTTTGTGTTTGAGGATTTTTGTTTGTGTGTGTGTGTGTGTGTGTGTGTGTGTGTGCGTGTGTATGCGGGTGCATGTGTGTGTATTTGTGTTTGTAAGTATGTGTTCCTGCATTTGTATGTGTGCGCATATGCGTATACAGTGCTCAAGTGCGTGTGTGTGCATGTGTGTATGCGTGTGTATGTGTCTGTGTGTGTTTGTATGCGTGTGTGTGTATGCATATGCGTATGTGTGCACACACACATGCAAGTGCACATGCTTGTAAAAGAAGACAAGGAGAGTGAGAGCAAAATCAAACAACATACACAGAACAAGTCATGACAGAACTCACACCACACATACAGTTAGTTCCCACTGATGAACCACACACACTCATCACAGTCACCACTCACCCGAGTCTTGTCAATGACCTCAATCTCCTCCCCGGGGACGTAGGACAGCTGGGGGGTCATGCGATCCCGAACGTCCACCAGGAGGGTGAAGGCTGGCATGTGCAGCAAGTGCTGAAAAACCACACAGCTGTCCAACATCAGCTAAAACACTGGTATCTGATCCACACAACTTCTTCTTCTTCTTCTGCGTTTGTGGGCTGCAACTCCCACGTTCACTTGTATGCACACGAGTGGGCTTTTACGTGTATGACCGTTTTTACCCCGCCATATAGGCAGCCATACTCCGCTTTCGGGGGTGTGCATGCTGGGAATGTTCTTGTTTCCATAACCCACCGAACGCTGACATGGATTACAGGACCTTTAACGTGCAGGTCTGCACATATGTTGACCTGGGGGATCGTAAAAATCTCCACCCTTTACCCACCAGGTGCCGTCACCATGATTCGAACCCGGGACCCTCAGATTGAAAGTCCAACACTTTAACCACTCGGCTATTGCACCCGTCTGATCCACACAACAATTCTCACTTCTTTATTCTTCTTCTTCTGCCTTTGTCAGTTTGAGGCCTGTAGCTCTCTCTTTGCTCACCGATATCAAGTCAAGTCAATAAAATCAAGTCTAGTCTAGTCAAGTCAAGTCCAGTCAAGTCTAGACAAGTCAAGTCAGGCAAGTTCTATAATCTCAAAAGAGAAGTCATCATGTGATTGCATGGCTCATGCTCACATACATGATTAAGTATTCAAAGACATCGCATGAAATTACACTGACACATCCAAGAACATTTTACATGTCTAAAAACAAATGTCAGTGTTAAAAAAGATAATAACAAAAACTCTAAAGAGACTACTTGACTTTAAGACTAAAAGCTAATGGGTTGTTTAACTCAATTCTACAAAGAAGAGAGAGAAAACGAAAAACGAATGAAACAAACATGTCAAAAAACAGAAAAACCTTTTACCTTTTCACTTGAAGGATAATTTTCTTCCAGCCACTCCTTTGGAGCCTGTGAACAACAAAATGATGGAAATCATTTAGTCTAGTAATCAATAAACAATAAATAAAATTATTTAAATTCTATGCTGTCCCCACCCCCATTTCTTTATGTTTTAATAAATGAATGTTTGTGTGTGTGTGTGTGTTTGTGTGTGTGTGTGTGTGTGCATGCACGTGTGCATGCGTGCAATCGTGTGCATACCTGTGTCTGTCTCTGCAGGTATCCTTGTGTTTGCCTGCATCTGCATGCATGCGTTTTCATGTATGCATGTCCACAAACTCACATGCCGCCCCCCATCACTCCCTACATACACACACATGATTACGTCTCCCAACAAGACAACCAAAGAAGTCTGTACACACCGACAGCAAGGGGGGGGGGGTAAAAAAGTGCATTGCTAGGTTAGTTTGACAAAGATTTCCCCATCCAACATATAATTACAATCTTACCCTGGGTTTCAGATCCCATCCTATGATGACGCCTCTGTATTTCCAGAACTTATGACGCACAACCTGTCCTATTCGGAACTTCACCTCCGCTGGTCTGTACAACCTCGGCTCTGTGGAGGCTATCGAAACAGACAAGAAAAACAATCTGTGGAGGATATCGAAACAGACAAGAAAAACAGTCTGTGGAGGCTATCGAAACAGACAAGAAAAACAATCTGTAGAGGTTATCAAAACAGACAAAAGGAAAACAATCTGTACAGGCTATTGAAACAGACAAAAACAATAACAATCTGTACAGGCTATTGAAACAGACAAAAGAAAAACAATCTGTAAAGGCTGTTGAAACAGACAAAAACAAAAACAATCTGTACAGGCTATTGAAACAGACAAAACAAAAACAATCTGTAGAGGTTATCGAAACAGACAAAAGAAAAACAATCTGTACAGGCTATTGAAACAGACAAAAAGAACAACAATCTGTAGAGGCTACTGAAACAGACATAAGAAAAACAATCTGTACAGGCTATTGAAACAGACAAAAAGAACAACAATCTGTAGAGGCTACTGAAACAGACATAAGAAAAACAATCTGTACAGGCTATTGAAACAGACAAAAAGAACAACAATCTGTAGAGGCTACTGAAACAGACATAAGAAAAATAATCTGTACAGGCTATTGAAACAGACAAAAAGAAAAACCATCTGTACAGGCTATCGAAACAGACAAAAAGAAAAACAATCTGTATAGGCTATTGAAACAGACAAAAAGAACAACAATCTGTAGAGGCTACTGAAACAGACATAAGAAAAACAATCTGTACAGGCTATTGAAACAGACAAAAAGAAAAACAATCTGTACAGGCTATCGAAACAGACAAAAGGAAAACAATCTGTAGAGGCTATTGAAACAGACAAAAAGAAAAACAATCTGTACAGGCTATTGAAACAGACAAAAGGAAAACAATCTGTGCAGGCTATCGAAACAGACAAAAATATAACAATCTGTAGAGGCTATCGAAACAGACAAAAGAAAAACAGTCTGTAGAAACACACAAAAGACAAACAATACGTAGCTCTAGGCTATCAAAGCAGACAAAAGGAAAACAATCTGTAGAGGCTATTGAAACAGACAAAAGACAAATAATACGTAGAGGCTATTGAAACAGACAAAAGAAAAACAATCTGTGCAGGCTATTCAAACAGACCAAAGAAAATCAATCAGGCTATTGAAAAAGACAAGAGAAAAAAAACAATCTGTAGAGGCTACTGAAATACACACACTGAAGATCCTCTAATCCATGTCATCGTTCAGTGGGTTATGGAAAGGACATATCCAGTATGCACACACCCCGAAAACGGAGTATGGCTGCCTACATATTGGGGTCATGCACATAAAAGCTAACTCATACATGTGAGTCAACATGGGAGCTGCAGTTTCAGTTTCAATTTCTCACTGCATTCAGGAAAATCCATATACACCACACCACATCTGCTTGGCAGATGCCTGACCAGCAGTATAACCCAACACGCTTTGTCAGACTTCAGTGCATGCATTATATATATATATATATATTTGTGTACCTATCACAGCGGATTTCTTCTACAGAATTTTGCCAGAGAACAACACTCTCATGGCCATGGGTTCTTTTTCAGTGCGCCAAGTGCATACTGCAAACAAGGCCTCAGTTTATCCTCTCATCCAAACGACTAAACGCTCAGTCTGATTTTCCAGTCGAACTGGGGAGAAAGAAAGGGCGAGAGCGGGGATTCAAACCCAGGGCCCTCACAGACTCCCTGCATTTGGCAGATGAGCATCTAACCATTCTGCCACCTTCCTACCTCAGCGAGCTGCAGCCCATGAACACAGAAGAAAATGAAGAAGGAGAAGAAGAAGAAGAAGAAGAAGAAGAAACCAATTTTCAATTAAAAAAAAAAAAAAAAAAAAAAAAAAAAAAACACAGTAAAAATTCATTTTTATTAAAGAAACAAAAAACACAACAACCACGCAACCTCTGACACACACTCACATCCAAAGTGGCCCCTCTTGTCCGTGTACTGGTTGTACTGAAGCACCTCCACGGCTGGCGATTCCCCGTTGGCGTCATCGTCGCCCCCCTCCCCGCCGAACACGCCCAGGATTCCCTGGCACCACTCGCTCCAGGCCGTCAGGGACAGGTACTTGTTCCGGAACCCTATGGCCGTGCTCAGGAGCCTGGGTGGACAAAGAGAGAGAGAGAGCTCGGCACTCAGCGAGATGCTTGTAATATACTGTATTGTACTGTGTTGTGTTGTATTGTACTGTATTGTACTGTACTGTGTTGTCTTGTATTGCCAATGCTTAGCTTATATCACAGATTGACATCAGTTTACAGCAAAGTGAGAGCTGTGTGATCAATGGTTTTCCCATTGCAATGGGAAGTCAGTTACAGCTCAGTCTTTTGTGAAGGACTATGACTCTCCAGTTAGGAAGCAAGATTGCACTGGCTCTTAATGCTGCAGCCGTGGGGGCTAGCTGGCCTTTGGGAACCATCCCAACGCCGACTGTGCTGAAACCTTATTGGCCGAGAGAGTGGGGATGTAACTTTGGCAAGACACTCTCCACTACAATCAGACTCTAGCCCAGACAGTTGGGCCAGCAGTTACCTCTTCTCTGTTCTGGTGGTCATAACTGGACATGACTGACTATCATACATCGTATTGTTTTGTATTGTATTGTATTGTATTGTATTGTATTGTATTACTCTTTTGTCATAGAAGATTTTCTTTTTGTGAAATTCAGGCTGCTCTCCCCAGCGAGAGAACATCACTACAATGAAACTGCACTGAAAGCACCACCTTTTTGTTGGTTTTTTTTCTACTTTTTTCTGGCTACTGTGGGATTCAAACCAGTGCGCTCAGATTATCTCACTTCCATGGT
Organism: Babylonia areolata; assembly: GCF_041734735.1. NCBI lineage: Eukaryota > Metazoa > Mollusca > Gastropoda > Neogastropoda > Buccinidae > Babylonia > Babylonia areolata. The sequence continues at coordinate 10,188,881 of NC_134881.1, forward strand.
GGACATGTTACCTCTAGGCCATCACTCCACGCTGGACTGGATTGTATACTATTGCATAGTGTTGTGTTGTGTTGTGTTGACTGGATTGGATTGGACTGGATTGGATTGGATTGTACTGTATGGTATGGTACTGTATTGTACTGCATTGTATTGCACTGTATTGATTTATATTTCAGCCACAGCAGATTTCTCGGTGAGGAATCTAGTAGGCAGCTTTTCCCAGGGAGAGTACACAGTCACAATCCAGTGTCACCCTTTTCTCTTTTTCAATATCTGTGTCTACATGTATGCACATGTGTGATTTTACGTATGTGTGGACCTTTCTACAGAATTTTGCCAGGGGACAAACTCTCTTGTTGTTACATGGTTTAGATATAAACATTTTGTTTAAGGTATATCATAACAATGTAAAGCATTGAAGCTTGATATATATACATATATATATATATATATATATATATATATATCCCTCCATCCAACCACTCTCTCTCTCTCTCTCTCTCTCTCTCTCTCTCTCAGCAATTCGCTCTTTTTTATTGGAATATATTTATCATAACCTCCATCGACATGTATACATAAAAAGATGAGGGTTTTTCAAACAAAAAAACAAAAACAAACAAAAAACAAAAAACAAAAACAAAACCCATTAGTTATAACCAAGTTGATAAATCACTGGGTCTTTTGGGGATATCAATTACAACCATGACTCCCAATCCTCTTACTCTCTTTACTGTTTGTATTAAAAACAAATAAATAAATACACAAATGAATAAATGAATAAATGATATAAATGAATAAACAAACAAACAAATAAATAGATAAATAAACAAACAAACACATGAATAAAAGCAATCTTTAAACAAAAGCCACAGCCTAGTGACTGGGTCTTTCTGGAATCAAGAAGCATCAACTGCAAAGTTCTGTAACCTCCCCCATTCACCCAACCCTGCCCCCTTTCACCCTCCCTATATCGATCCATGCCCCGTCACCTCCCCCTCCCCCCCCATCACCTCCACTTATCCCCCACCCCCTACCCACCCTCCTCCACCCACCCCTTCCAACCTTGCTGAGAAGCCAACTGTAGTCAACTGTAGACTGAACAGGAAAAGTTAAAACCTTCCAGTTCGCATACTTCCATTAGAACAGCTTGCACAGAAGAGACAGATGGATCACCGGTTACTATGCCATCTGCTGCACATAACAAAAGGTCTGAGGGGTGAAGGTGAAGGAGAGTTAAGGGAGGGAGGCGGGTCGGGGAGTGGGGGGGGGGGGGGGACTGTAGGTTGGTAACATTGATGTGATACTGTCATCCATTGATTGAGCGGCAGGTGTCTTGTTTCTTTAGCTTGCCTTTTGTCAATATTGATGTCTCTCTCTCTCTCTCTCTCTCTCTCTCTCTCTCTCTCTCATGTGTGTGTGTGTGTGTGTGTGTTGGGGGAATACTGGTGTGTGTGTGTGTGTGTGTGTGTGCACATACACACACTGACACACACACACACAGAGTCACATGTGCACTCTCCCACTGTATAACACACAGATGCCTATGGTCTACATGCACTAAAACACTGCTATCAATCTCTGTCTGTCTCTCTCACCCAGTGCATCTACCTTCCTCTCTGTCTCTCTCATTTCTCTCTCCCTCTCTTTGTCTCTCTCTCTCAGACGGGCGTAATAGCCGAGTGGTTAAAGCGTTGGACTGTCAATCTGAGGGTCCCGGGTTCGAATCACGGTGACGGCGCCTGGTGGGAAAAGGGTGGAGATTTTTACGATCTCCCAGGGCAACATATGTGCAGACCTGCTAGTGCCTGAACCCCCTTCGTGTGTATATGCAAGCAGAAGATCAAATACGCACGTTAAAGATCTTGTAATCCATGTCAGCGTTCGGTGGGTTATGGAAACAAGAACATACCCAGCATGCACACCCCCGAAAACGGAGTATGGCTGCCTACATGGCGGGGTAAAAAC
>NC_134881.1:10195845-10203345 GCF_041734735.1 Babylonia areolata
AAGATACAGGAAGCGATCTGAAGTAACCAAATGCTGAAGCAGGTTTGGTTTTTATCGAGTTACTTCGGGGCGCTTTGGTTCGGTTTTCCTTCGGATTTGGAAGTTGCAAGTTGAGGACAATATCAATACTTTTGACTTGTCAGGTTAGCTCTGTAATCCTCAATGTAAGGATCTTGGACTTACCTTCAGTTTGAGATTGTACACTCGACGCTGGCGGAGGGACGAACTACTTGCACTACAGGTACCTGGAGTTACTGTCTGCACTGAACTTTGTTGTCAGATACAGCAATCCGAAAGTGACACGATCGCTGCATGCAGATAACGATTGTCGTTTTCCAAACAACTTTGAAAGTATTGATAATCGAACTAAATGTAAATTAACTAGATTAATGGAACACGGTGAAACATCTGATTTGAACAGTGTCTGCATTTGCTTCAAAATAAAACAATGTCGTCCACTATATATATATATATATTTACGACATGATAAAAACGAAACAATTGGTCAGGGGAAACAATCTACAGTATTCGCGAACAGGTTGTTTCCCTTGTCGCGTGGTATTAAAGACTTGTTTCACTGATGACAGTTAATGTGTGTGTGTGTGTGTGTGTGTGTGTGTGTGTGTGTGTGACGGTTTTGCGAGTTTAGAATATGCCTGGGCAGTGTGTGTGTGTGTGTGTGTGTGTGTGTGTGTGTGTGCCACCGTGCGTGCGTTCGGTGCCATCGCATGTGTGCGCGTGTGTAGTGTGTGTGCGAGTGTGCGTACCGAATCGTATACAGACTGGTGGTTCTGGCCGATCAGACAGAGACAAGACAGACACTGGCAGACAGACACAGGGACAGCAACGAGTACAGACAGAGAAGCTGGCATGCAATCATCCGTTTTATAATTTAAAAAAAATCGACGGATCACACTGAAGCGCAAAATGAACATCAGTAGGCCTACCCGACTATTTCCTCCCCAGTTCTCTCTCGCTGTCAGCCAGTGACATCTGCTGGGGCTGCAGGTACGTTACTCAGCCACATCTGCTAAAGCAGATACCTGACCAGCATCAGGCGTAACCCAACGTGCTTAGTCAGACCCGAGTCAGTTGAGGGGGGATGAGCTAAACAACAAATAAATGATACACCATTAAATTAATAAATGAGTGACTGAATAATCGATAAACAAGTAACTTTTTTTTTAAAGAAAAAGTAAGCAGATAAATAATGAAATAAAATAAAATGCAGGTAAAATTAATAGATTTTTTTTTAAATACATAGAATAAAAAGACAATAGTTTCAGTTTCAGTTTCAGTAGCTCAAGGAGGCGTCACTGCGTTCGGACAAACTTGATCCATCATACGCTACACCACATCTGCCAAGCAGATGCCTGACCAAAAAGACAATAATGGTAATAAATACAAATGAATAAACAAGTAAATGAACTAAATAAACAAACAGCCTGGATAAATAAATAGATTAATTCAGTAATAATTATTAATCAATCAATCAATAAGCAAATAAAAGTATATAAACACAATGACACACACGCGCGCGCGCGCGCGGCACGCAGAACAGACTGTGCAACACTGAAAAATACAACTTGAAACTGAAGACAACAACCCTGACAACTGACACAATTTCCCTCGGCCAGAGGTCATCAGTTTACCGACCACTGAAATAAAATATCTATCTATTTTGTAGTGAAAACAGTACAATACAATACAAAATTGCCGCCATAATTATTGGCTTATGGATCAGTCACTGCTTTGAAGGATCACTCCCATCTTACCGTTATGTTCTGTCCTTTGAACACCAACTCTGTATCCCCCTCCCCGTTCTCGACTCACAGGTCTTCTGTTGAAAAACTCATCCGAGTCCCCGAGCAAAACCTCTTGGCCTAGTAAGGGCGGCCTTTCAGTATGAAGCACGTATACCTTTTGTCTGGAATTCTCTTCCTCTGGTTCTCCCGTCCGGCACTTAATTAATCAACACTGCTGGGTAAAGGGTGGAGATTTTTCCGATTTCCCAGGTCAACATATGTGCAGACCTACCAGTGCCTGAACCCCCTTCGTGTGTATACGCACGCAGAAGATCAAATACGCATGTTAAAGATCCTGTAATCTATGTCAGCGTTCGGTGGGTTGTGGAAACAAGAACATACCCAGCATGCACACCGCCGAAAACGGAGTATGGCTGCCTACATGGTGGGGTAAATAAACAAAAACGGTCATACACGTAAAATGTTAAATGTTACATGTTTGTCTGAGTGTGTATGTGTGCATGCCTGAAATATGATTGAACGACACAGGAAACGAATGATGAGCGCCCAATGGCAGCCGTCAGTCGGCTCTACCCAGGTAGGCAGCCTGTTGTGTAAATGACCCCGTGTTTGTAAAGCGTTTAGAGCTTGGTCTCCGACCGAGGATAGGCGCTATATAAGTATCCATATCAATCAAACATTGTCTTCTTGCAAAACGTATTTGAAAATCCACCTGTTCAAACGGCCAGACCTTCGGGTGTGATGAAGCACTGGCTGTTTGCTTTCTTCCCTCCTCCGATCCTACCAAACCCACTTTGCCCTCTACTGAAATCATCATGCATAGTGTGTGGGGTGGGGAGGGTTTGGGGGAGGGGCGGAGGGGGGGGGACGTGAGGAGGGGGCTGGGGGAGGGGGAGAGGGAGGGGGGAGGGGGGATGCTTACTGTGTGTGTGCATGTATAGGGAATAGTGTGTGTGTGTGTGTGTGTGTGTGTGTGTGTGTGTGTGTGTGTGTGTGTGTGTGTGTGTGTGTGTGTGTGTGTGTGTGTGTGTCTGCCTGTCTGTTTGTCTGTCTGTCTGTTTCAGACAGTGCCTATACCAGTGTTTACAATTTTTACGTCCTAATCAACTTAAAAATACTTAAGCTGAACCGGTCGCACTGATTGTATCAATGGAAACGAGCTAAGCGTATAAACAACAACGGTGTACATTAAACACATATACCGACGTTATGCCCTCTAAATATCTGAAAGTAAGCTAACAAGCATGATGATTATATGACATGTTTGAAATAATACATGTATGGCTTGACCATCGATGCAAATCGAGTTTGTGTGGATTTTTTTCCCTTCCAAATTAGAAACAAAATCTTAGAGTATCGATCTTTTTATTTTCATTTGTTTTGTTGTTACGGCTGTTGTTGCTGTTTTTTGTTGTTGTTTTGTTTTGTTTTTTGTTTTGTTTTGTTTTAGGTGTTTGTTGTTGTGTTTTTTATAGAAAAGGTCTGTTTCGGTTTAAAACGTTTATTTAAATGATCAATTTTACCTACTTAATTTTCTTAAATCAAAAAATGGTAATTTAGATATTTCCTACAGGTTCTGCATTGTAATTTCTTTATGAAAAAAAACCTCGCTTAACCATCTGTCATGTTTTCACGACACAAAACGTTCTGCACGAAATATGATGACATTATGAAATAAACTTTCAGACTAAGAAATAGAGGTTCAAATCAACTCATCCAAATGCTCCAATGAAATAAATAATAATTAATCATTTCGTATCAAAATATGAAATAAAATGAAACGCTAATATATTGTCAAAATATGGGATCTTAAAAATAATTGCAAACTGTTATTTTGTCTGTCATCACCATTGTTTTCCGAGCCTATGATAAAAAAAATTGTTTCCTTTCTTCTTCTTTTTTTTCTTTTCCTTTTCCCCCCCAAAGATTAATCTTTAGCTTTGTCAACAAATGACAGCCCTTCCTCCAACTATAAACTAACAAATAGGAAACAGACAAACAAAAAAAACACCCTCCTTTCTTTTTGCTTGTTTGTTATTTTGTGTATATTTGTTTACTTATTTGTTTATTTGTTTGTTTTTATGTCTGTTTTGGGAGTTGTTGTTTTGGTCGTGGTTGTCCTTTGTTTGCTTGTTTGTTTTACTTTTCTTATGATCTGTCCTGGTATTTGATGGAAAAAAAAGAAAGTGGCAGTGACAGTTTTCGTAAAAAAAAACAAAAAACCGCAACACACACACACACACACACACACACACACACACACACACACAAATATTACATACACACTCACAAATATAAGTGTATGTAATATTTGTGTGTGTGTGTGTGTGTGTGTGTGTGTGTGTGTGATGTGTGAGTGATATGTGTGTGTGTGTGTGACATATGTGTGTGTGTATGTGTGTGATATGTGTGTGTGCGTGAGTGTGTGTGTGTGATGTGTGTGTGTGTGATATGTGTGTGTGTGTGTGATGTGTGTGTGTGTGTGTGATATGTGTGTGTGATATGTGTGTGTGTGTGATATGTGTGTGATCTATACATATATATATATATATATATATATATATATATATATATATATATATGTGTGTGTGTGTGTGTGTGTGTGTGTGTGTGTGAAAACACAAGGCCTGACAAGTCATTGCACTTTACTTGCTACGTTTCCGATAGCCCCCTCCCTTCTTTTTTTCAAAGCTGGAAGAAAAGAGGAAACAACCCATCACTTTTCAAACTTGCTTGTCAGGATAAAAGAGAAGAGAGTAGGAGGGTATGAGTGGGAAGGATAGCCAGATGGAAAAGAATGAGAAAAAGATTGTTTCCTCCGAACAGCAAACCAACCACCCACGTGAGGGCTTTTCGTTGTTTGTTTGTCTGCATTGTTTCATTTTGTTTGTTTCTTTTTACTCTCTCTTTATTAAAAAAAAAAAAAGAAAAAAAAAGAAAGAAAAACCTGATATTTTTGTTTGTTTGCTGTTTGTTTCTGTTTTGTTTAATTGCTTCTTTTATGTATGTATGTATGTCTGTGAGAGAGAGAGACAGACAGACAGAGACACAGAGACCGAGAGAGAGAGTTTTTGTTTGTTTGTACGAAAACCCAAGACTCACTTTCCAAAGCACATTTTCCATCCATGCCTCGTATTCAATTAAGGAACTTGATAGAGCATTACAAACATTTGCATGGCGGGTCTTGACTTTCGATCATGGGCTGTTTAAAAAAATAAAAAATAAAAAAATAAATAAAATTAAAAAAAAGGCGGGGAGTGGGGGTGGGGAGGGGAGGAGGGGGGGAGAGAGGAAGAAAAAGAAGGAGAGAGAGACAGAGACACAGAGAGAGACAGAGACAGAGAGACACACAGAGAGAAAAGAAATCGCGAAGGGAGATCTTCTTACATCGAAGCAGTTGTAAAAGGAGGGGGCGGGAGAGGTGGGGGTTGGGGGGCATAGGGTGGAGGTGGAAAGGGGGAGGGGGAAACTGGGGGAAGGGGGCCCTGGAGGGGTGTGGGGGGAGGGGACCGTGGATGGTGGTATGGGGACCGCTGAATCCATGCAGCGTGTAAAAGATCGATTAATCGTTCGACCGCATAGAGCTGATTACTTTCTTATCTTCTTAGGTCAAAGTTGCAGTGGACTGTACATTCCGAGCGATCCTGCATGTTATTTGATTTTGTTTTATTCTCTATTTCATTTTAGTTCTTGTGTGTGTGTGTGTGTGTGTGTGTGTGTGTGTGTGTGTGTGTGTGTGTGTGTGTGTGTGTGTGTGTGTGTGTGTGCGTGTGTGTGTGTGACTTATCTGACTTTTGCTTCAGATGGCATTCTGCCTCTGTCTCTCTTTGTAGTTCTCTCTCTCTCTCTCTCTCTCTCACTCTCTCTCTCTCTCTCTCTCTCTCACTCTCTCTCTCTTTTTCTCTCATCTCTCACTCGCAACAAACAAAAAACAAACAAAACAAAACAAAAACAAACAAAAAAAAACAAAAAAAAAAAAAAAAAAAAAAAAAAAAAATGGAAGGAAAGGAAAAAAAAAAAAGAACTGAAGGAAAATATCAATAAAGAAAAAAAAGACATTTGAAAAAAAAAACTAACAAACAAACAAATGACCGGAAAGGAACGTCACCTAGATCACTTGCACAAAATGACATTGATGTGTGATGCACGCGCATGTATGTGTGTGTTTGTGTGTGTGTGTGTGTGTGTGTGTGTGTGTGTGTGTGTGTGTGTGTGTGTGTGTGTGTGTGCGTGCGTGCTTGTGTGTATGTGTGCGTACGTGTGTGTGTGTGTGTTTGTGTGTGTGTGTGAGAGAGAGAGAAACAGTTTGTGTGTGTGTGTGTGTGTGTGTGTATGTGATGTGTGTGTGTGTGTGACAACACACACACACACACACACACACACACACACACACACAGGGAGAGAGAGCGAGAGAGAGAGGGAGGGGGGAATTGTCTGTGTACATGTATGTTGTGCGTGACGTGTTATGAGAAATGACGCGGTTCGTATTAAAGGTGATCTACCGGGAAGGTGCCTGAAGGTCGGAGCAATGCGTTAGCTTTATGCAAAGGCGAGGCATTTGATCCCCTTTCTCATTATTATTTTTTTAATTATATACAGCAGATGTCGTGTCGGGTGTAATGTTCATCAGTTCACAAAGGTCAAATCTGTGACCAAGCGCGATGCTTGCTCCAAAACTTGCCTCACGCACAAGCTGTATTAGCTTGCCTCACGCACAAGCCGTATTAGCAGACGACAGTTTCCGCAACTAACCCGCACACAGATTGTGTGACATCACTCCCAGTTTGAACGCCAAGCCGCTTATATTATTTTGTCCTCCTCGCCAGACAACCTACTCACAGCTCGACCAGTGTCGCGTCGCGGTACGCTATTGGCTGAACTGGAGTCTGTGTTTCTTCTTCGTGGTATTTAATTAATATTTCTTTTGTCAGATCAGTAAACAACAAGTATCATATACTGGCAGAATCGTCGCAATTCCATCTTTAATAAATCTATTCAATTTATGTTGGCCTACGGTAAACTGACTTTATGCAGTTTGTAATTTTCAGCGACGAGCTCGTTAAAACTGACCCTGTTAAGGTGACTTAAATTAAGATTATAAATTCATCTTAAATAATCAACACTGCATTTTATACTCATTATAAAGTAGGCGTTGAGCTCTTTCTTTTGCAACTTATCCAACGTAAATCGGTTCAGGAATCATTTAGAAATCTGTCACTGAACACCTTGTTAGAAACACAGTTGTTGTCAGATTTGGCCAGATTAGAGGCGATCTGCTTGCAGCACACGTGACTGTCTTTGCAGTCCGCTTAACCTGCATAAATTGGCACAGTGAGTGATGAGTGGTCATTTCATACCTGATCAGTCATCTGACCAGAGCTGCTCTCTCTCTTGCTGCGTCGCGGGCAGTGTGAGTGTGTGTCGTGTGTGTTCTCACAACTGCTGACACCTCGCTACGTATCACTGTAAGTACTAGTGTGTAGAATGTGTTGATTTGTAAATTGTATTGTTCGACACAGTACTTGTGTTCATATGAGTATGTTCAGTTATTGCTTTGTTCAGTTATTGCTTTGACATGTTAGTCACAGCTCGGCTATGATTGATCTAAATAATTGCCATGTCGTCATATGCTTGGAGCAGTGTTCCATTTGATTCTACTTAACGTCACAGTTAGTGACGTCTCTGGACAAGGTCCAGACACAGAGAAAGGACAGCGGCCAACAGTCAAGTGTTT
>NC_134881.1:10208345-10288345 GCF_041734735.1 Babylonia areolata
GTATGCTACCACGTTTTTCCGGTAATCACTTTTTGGCCAATTACCCCCCCACCCCCACCCCAGACCCCCCTCCCGCCCCCACCCCACCCCCCGACCCCTGATCCCCCACGCCCCCTCCCCCCACCCAAAAAAAGAACAAACAAAAAAGAAAGAAAGAAAGAAAACATGCGCTGTACCCATGTTGAAATACCCTTGTTTGATGAAATACTTTCTGCGTCTATGTTAAATGTTTCTGAGACATTAGCATCTGTGTGTGTGTGTGTGTGTGTGTGTGTGTGTGTGTGTGTGTGTGTGTGTGCCTCGCTCGCCTTCTTCTCATTTACCTGTTCAATCGCATTCCGTTTTCCTTCTCTCCCATCAGTTTTCAATTTCTCAAGGAGGCGTCACTGCGTTTGGACAAATCCATTAAGTCTACACCACATCTGCTAGGCAGATACCGGACAGCAGCATAGCCCAACGCGCTTACCTTGGTTTATCGTATCATCCGAATTACTAGACGCTCAGTTTGATTTTCCAGTCAAACTTGGGAGAAATGGCGATAGCTGGATACGAACCCACACCCTCACGGGCTCTCTGTATTGGCAGCTGAGCGTCTTAACCATTCTGCCACCTTCATCGCAGCCATACCACCGTCCTCTCTCCCTTCGCATCCTCACAAGTCAACACATCGCAGTGATTGGCTTAAAATCCATATCCTTTCGGCCAATGGGAGAGCACCTGACTTTCCTTTATAATGTGGTGGTGTGTGCAGCGGATAACAGAGAGGGAAGAACGATTTGCAGCAGAGTCGAGGACACGGAAAGACCACGGCAGAGAACTAGTTTCAAAGCGCGAGATTTTTGCCGCCAGAAGCATTATTGAGTTAGTTACCACTCTGCATTGACTGACTCGTTTGACGACTGAGGAACTGATTTTCTGTATCACTGCGGTTATCGGTGAGGACAACTGAACGATATATTTTATTTTATTTTTATTTGTTTTTGTTTTGTTTTTTCTTCCTTTTTTTATTTATTATTTTTTTTACGTCAGTTGACATCGTGTATCTATTCCAATTCCGTGTCTGACTTTTTATATTTTGTGTCTGTGGTCATATCCGTAATTGTAATCGGTTGTTTGTTTGTTTTATTGTTTTGCTGTTGTTGTTTGTTGTCGGGTTTTGTTGTTGTTTTTGGCTTTTGTTTTGTTGTTGTTTTTTGTTTGGTTTGTGTGTGTGTGTGTGTGTGTGTGTGTGTGTGTGTTTCTGGCTCCTTTATTTGTTTGAATGATTATCTCTGCATTTTATTTATTTTGTAATTATTAACTTGTCTGTTTATTTTTCAAAAATCGTATTTGTATGAATAAAGTGACATGTTCATAATGTTACTGTTAACTTTTAAGTTAAAGAAATATAGAAGTTCATGATTTTTATATGTGGAAAAATACGCGTTCTCGTTAAGAAAATATGATGAAACTGTTCATCGCCTCCTGTTGAACCTGTGGGGTGAAGATGCTAGGTAAACTCTGGTCACCCGCAGCCTTTCAGTACTGTGCACGATTGTTGTCTGTCTGTGAATAGGATTGTTGTCTGTCTGTGAATAGGATTGTTGTCTGTCTGTGAATACTCACAAAACTGTGAATCGCTTACCTATTAAAATTATGCATACACACAGTTGCGGACACTGCGCGCGCGCACACACACACACACACTCTCTCTCTCTCTCCCTCTCTCTCTCTCTCTCTCACACACACACACACACACACACACACACATGATACACAAACAAAAAATGATTAAAGAGCAAAAAAAGAAAAGAAAAAAAAGGGAAATCTAGGTGAGGCAAAGAGACACAATTTCAAGCGTGTGTGATTTGTTTATGCATTAATTAATAAATTTATTTATTTATTTATTAGATCAGCGATTCTTACGGTAGATGGAACAACATTTTTTCTTAATTAGTTTGCTTTCCCTAACATTTCCCCCCCCGTAGAATCTTACCACCCACCACCATTTGATCAGTTTTCAGCTACAGATCAAGCTAGCACCGTAGACCCACACGGCGCCGCGCACTACGTACTACACCATCATCAACTTACGTCGTGATCACGGAGCGAGTGACCGGAAACAGGAAGATGAGCGTGGGCATGCGCAGAGTGCTGGTGGCGGCCCTGCTCCTGCTGGCGATGACGTCCGTGGTCATCGTCCGGGCGCTCCGCTTGTCCCCAAGGGACAGGATGGTCGGTGGTGGTGGCCGTGGTGATGGAGGTGATCGGGTGAGTCTGGAAAGTGAACAGGAAGGACGTTTTCGATATTTTGTCCCCCCTTTAACACGATGTACAGAAATTAAGCCCAACAGTCATCGTATAATCACAGATTGACATTGGGGCAACAGTTAAGTGAGAGCTCTATTATCAATGGTTTCTCCATGGCAATGGGAAATCAATTACAGCTTAGTCTTTTGTGAAGGACTATGACTCAAATTAAGAGGCAAAATTGCACTGGCTCTTAGTGCTGCAGCCTTCGGGGCGAGTTGGCCTTTGGGAACCATCCCAACGCCAACTGTCCTAAAACCCTCTTAGCCGAGAGTGGGGATGTAACTTGGGCAAGACACTCTCCACTATAATCAAATTCTAGTCCAGATAGTCGGGACAGTGGTTTCCTCCTCTGCTGTTCTGATGGTTATAGTCGAACACGACTATCATACAGTACAGAAATTAAGAAAAAGTGTACGGGCCATCCGCTTATTTTGTTTTATTTATTTATTTATTCGTTTTTCTTTCTTTCTTTCTGCGTTTATTCATTTATTCTAGTTTAGTTTAGTTTAGTTTAGTTTGCTTCATTTCTCTTGACGAGTATTTCAGTGAGCCTGAAAATGCTATTTTGTTTTTATTTGTTTGAAGCATGCAGTACAGTCTTTTCAAACGAACCGAAATGAAAGACTGAAAGGAAGACAGGAGGGAAGGGAAGAACTTGAACTGACGAATGCAGAAGGAAAAGAAAGAAAAAAAGAAACCATGGAAAAGTGAATATGGAAAAAAAGAAAAGAAAGAAAATAATAAAGGACGGAAGGTAGGTTTTAACGAAAGGGGAAATGAAAAAAAAAAAAGAAAACAAAACAAAAAGAAAGAGCAATGGAAAGGTGAACAAGAAAGATGAAAGAAAGAAATTAAGAAAAGGATGGAAAGGAAGGAAAGATGAAGGCGGAATAAAAGAAAGAAAGGACAGTGGAAAAATGAACAGGGAAAACATATGAGAATGAAAGTAATAAAAACAATGAAGGAAGGAATTGACGAAGAGAGAAATGAAAGAAAGAAAGGCAAGTGGAAAGGTGAACAAAAAAGATGAAAGAAAGGAATCAACGAAGGCGCAAATGAAAGAAAGCACCGTAAAAAGCGAACAGGAAAAATAAATAAGAAAGGAAAGATGGAAGACAGACAAGAAAGAACCATGGAAACCGAACATGAAAAATAGAGTAAAGGACGGAAGGAAGGAATGAAGGGAGTAACAAAGGCGGAAATGAAAGAAAGAAACGTGGAAAGCGAACATGAAAAATAGAGTAAAGGACGGAAGGAAGGAATGAAGGGAGTAACAAAGGCGGAAATGAAAGAAAGAACCGTGGAAAGCGAACATGAAAAACAGAGTAAAGGACGGAAGGAAGGAATGAAGGAAGGGAGTAACAAAGGCGGAAATGAAAGAAAGAACCGTGGAAAGCGAACATGAAAAATAGAGTAATGGACGGAAGGAAGGAATGAAGGAAGTAACAAAGGCGGAAATGAAGAAAGAACCGTGGAAAGCGAACATGAAAAATAGAGTAAAGGACGGAAGGAAGGAATGAAGGGAGTAACAAAGGCGGAAATGAAAGAAAGAACCGTGGAAAGCGAACATGAAAAACAGAGTAAAGGACGGAAGGAAGGAATGAAGGGAGTAACAAAGGCGGAAATGAAAGAAAGAACCGTGGAAAGCGAACATGAAAAAAATAATAGAGTAAAGGACGGAAGGAAGGAATGAAGGGAGTAACAAAGGCGGAAATGAAAGAAAGAACCGTGGAAAGCAAACAGGAAATTATAAGAAAAGAAAATAATGAAGGAAGGAATGAAGGAAATAACAAAGGAAGAAATAAAAGGGAGAAAGTACCATATGGAAAGCAAACAGGAAAAGTAACAGAAAATAATAAAAGAAGGAAAGAAGGAATAGACCAAGGCAGAAAGGGAAGAAAGAACCCTGGAAACTGAACAGGAAAGGTCAGGGAAAGAAAGGAAGGGGTTAATGAAGGGGGAAGGAGGGGGGTGTTTTACTGGAAAAAGAACAGTTTGAGATTATATTGATTGGTCTATTTGGAGTCAGTGGTTGCATTTGTTGAAATAACATTGATTCGCCTGAGTGCTGTGGTTCAGTTGTCGTGAAGTAAAGGTCTATGGTCATCACCCTCTTATTCATTTGTCATTAGTTTTATCTATCTTATTTATTTTTGTTGTTGTTGTTGTTTTTTAATCTGGGAGACTTGTTGAATAATACATATGTGTGCAGTCAATGTGAACAGACGTTAAATGAATGTCACACACACACACACACACACACACACAGAGAGAGAGAGAGAGAGAGCTAGACACACAGACAAACAGAGAATATATCAACCACAGACTTTCCCCCAATGTTTCGAACGTCGACTCCAACGACATACTCGGTTCTGAACTGCCTGTATTCTGACGTTACGTGGGCCACAGTTAACATACATAATTATTGGGCCACAGTTCACATACATATAGCCAACACGGCACCTTTCTGGTCTGTGGATGGAACAGCAGCGTTCATGTGTACGATTACATCGCAGTCCATTAGCACTTTAGGCTCGTCCTCATATGTGGGCGTTTGGGGGAAAGATGGTTACCAGCAACACTGAGCCATGAATTAACAACAGCGGCGCAGCGTGGCCATCTGTAACGATGATTCCACGGACAGCGGGGGGGAAAGGATGGGATAAAGATCAGTTAGCAGTTCGTTCGTGCTGTTGAGAGACTTTGAGTGCATGGGCACTGAGCGCGGTGCAGAGTTCACAGTTCAAGAACTCAAGGATAGCGGGGAAAAGGATGGGATAAGGATCAGTTAGCAGTTCGTTCGTGCTGTTGAGAGACTTTGAGTGCATGGGCACTGAGCGCGGTGCAGAGTTCACAGTTCAAGAACTCAAGGATAGCGGGGGAAAAGGATTGGATAAAGATCAGTTAGCAGTGCGTTCGTGCTGTTGGGAGACTTTGAGTGCATGGGCACTGAGCGCGGTGCAGAGTTCACAGTTCAAGAACTCAAGGATAGCGGGGGAAAAGGATTGGATAAAGATCAGTTAGCAGTTTGTTCGTGCTGTTGGGAGACTTTGAGTGCATGGGCACTGAGCGCGGTGCAGAGTTCACAGTTCAAGAACTGAATGTTGACGTGTGCGTTACTTAACAGCTTTCTTCCTTACTGACTGACGTATCTGTTGACTGACTTACTGATTTGTACTTACACATACCTACCGACCTACCTGTCTACTTACCAAGAGAGCACAGTTCAAGAATGCTGACGTGTGCGTTACTCAACTGCTTTTTTTCTTACTGACTTATTTATACTTACTTACACCTACCTACCTACCTATCTATCTACCTACATGCGTTACTTAACTGCTTTCTTCCTTATTGACTGACTGACTGATTTATTGACTGACTGACTGACTGACTGACTGATTTATTGACTGACTGACTGACTGACTGACTGATTTATTGACTGGCTGACTGACTGACTGATTTGCACTTACTTATACCTACCTACCTACCTGCCTACTTCAAGCACTCTTGCTTGCTTGCTTAGATATACTCGTTCTGCTATTTTCTCGTTGTTTCTGGCATCTTGTGTGACTGCTCTTTTGGTCGAGTTGAGTCAAGTGGTCCTTATCCCACACCAGGGTCCTTCGCTATGTTCTTTGATTCGCGTCTCGGCTGCTGTTCTCCACTGATAGCCACACACACACACACACACACACACACACACTTTTCCCCCCCTAATGTGTATTTTCGTCTCGTGTTCAAAATCCTTTTCGAATGAATGAGTGACCCAGCTTTTTGCGATCAAGGCTCGAGTTTTCTTGTTCAGACCCCCCCCCCCCCCCCCCCCCCCCCCCCCCAGTTAATCGGCGTGAAAAGTGTCACATGTCTGGTGCCTTGGGGCGCGTGCATTCGGTTACATCAGTGTCCTTGATCTGCATTGCCTGCCACCCCCATTGGACAGCAGCTGTGTGGTCCGCATCCACCTGTCGCGCCTGTATGTGTGAAGGCCCCTTTGAAAATGTGTTGCCATGGAAACCCATTGCCAGTCGTGCGAAAGTGGGGTGCGAGTGTGAGCGTTTGTGTGTGTGTGTGTGTGTGTGTGTGTGTGGTGCGCGCGCGCGCGTCGGTGATGGTGGCGGGTCTTTATAATGCGTCAAGTAATACCCGACAACCAGCCGCAAGAACGAAAGTAGTTGGTATCTCGGATTGACGATTGGAAGAGCGTAGGTTCCATCCCCATCACCAGTCGGAAATGTCCGGCCCATGAGTACACTATGCGTATAAACAGGAATTGGGACCGCACACCCTCAACGATAATCCACTTCATGGGTGCGTTTTTGGCAGAGCTGCTCAAGTCTCCTGACCAACACTGCAGGTGTCTGCAGACATCTATCGAGCCTGGTTGACGCCGTGTTGATATCTCGGGTGTCCCCAGAAAAGTGAACCGCTTCTTGACAAATTTTTTCTCAGTAATAGAGAAACCGAATTCATTGAAAATGTTCACACAGTAACCTTAGGGTATCATCAACAAGTGTGCAAAATATCTAAAGGTTCGGTCGCAAATTATGCGAGGATTGACAAATTCAAAACAGCATGTCAAAAAATCCTGGCTGACTGAAAGGGAGCGTAGATTTGGCCCTCAACTTGTGACGTAGTCCCACGCCAAATCTAAATGGACCTCCATAGCAGCATTACTTGTCATCATCTCCATCCATCATCCATAATCCAGTACAGAAACAAACAAAAAAAACAAATTATGTGGCTTAAAAAAAAGACAAGACAAAAACAATTTTACAAGACATGGAGGAAGAAAAGTCAACGACGAATGAAAAGATTATGTTGATGATGACTGTATTCATTCATTTATTTATTTATTCATTCATTCGTTGCTCGGCTGGTTCGTTCGTGCATCCTTCTACTACTACTACTTATTCTTCTTCTTCTACATCGAGTAGCCACAGTCAACATATTTTTCATAGCTATTTTGACAAGGAGAGGATGCTGTGTTTTCCCTGGTGGTGGAAGCGCACACACGCACACACACACGCACACAACACACGCACACACACACATGCACACACATACGCGCGCGCGCACACACACACACACACACACACACACACACACACACACACACACACCTTTCTGGTCTGTGAATAGAACAGCAGCGTTCATATGTACGATTACATTGCAGTCCATTAGCACTTTGAGCCGTTCTCTTGGGTGGACGTCTTGAGGAAAGATGGTTAGCACCGACACTGCGCACGCACCCCGACCCCCACCCTCTCTCCACACACACACACACACACACACACCATACCCCCACACACTCCCACCCACCCACACACACAACCTGACCCAACCTCAGTAATATATTCCCCCTGCTAATCTATTATACCGGGAGTAGCAGATTGAGGAGCTTGCCAGCCATCAGTTCATTTTTCTTTTTTCTCTTTTTTTTTACGAAAACAAACAAACAGATAAAGATAATACTACACATAAGAAGAGAGTGGTGTAAGTACATATATGTATCATGTGGAGAAACGACAAACAGACAAGCGAACTGACCAACATCAACCAAAAAAAAAAAAAGAAAGAAAGAAAAGAAAAAGGTTTTAAACAATTGGAGCATTTCGTGTATGCCGAGAGTGGAACTCAATTTCACAAAATAGGTTAACATACTGAATGCAGTTATGACACTTCATTTTCAGTGGAAGTTGGGGCTCCAAGAATATGACATTACAAGGCTATAAAAAAAACTTTTATATACATATATATATATATATTCTTTCTGCCATTCATTTTTCTCTTTTTTGCCCGTGTCTGTTGACAGTGCCTGAATTACCTGGAGATGTGTGTTCCGTGGAAAGACACCTGCTGCGGAGGAATGGCCTGCACCAATTTCGGGCGGGGTTTCTGCATGCATGGACTGGAGCCATGCATCTGCCAACTTCTGTACGACGTCGATACGTCTTAGTTCATGAACTGAATTTGAATAAATCAACCCCTTAAATTCTGCACCAATGTCAGGCGAGAAGGGTTTTTTGTTTGTTTGTTTGTTTGTTTGTTTTTAATGCAAGCATGGACTGGAGCCATGCATCTGACTAGTTTCTGTGCAACGTCCTTACGTCTAAATAAATGAACTTATCAACAACAACAACAAAAAAAGCCTTAAATTCTGCACTGATATCAAACGAGGATTTTTTTTTAATGCATGTATGTACTGGATCCATGCATCTGCCAACTTATGTACGACGCCGATAAGTCTTGATAATCAATTGAATTGATTAAATTAACCCTTGAATTCTGCACCAATGTCAGAGAATGATTGGGGTTTGTTTTTTTAATGCATGCATGGTCTGGAGCCATGCATCTGCCAGTTTCTGTATGGCGTCGATAGGTCTTAATTAATGATTGATTGATTTGAATAAACCAACCCTTCAAATTCTGCACCAATGTCAGACAAGGATTTTTTTTAATGCAAGGAAGGACTGGAGCCATGTATCTGACAGTTTCTCTGTGATGTCGATACGTCTTAATAATCAACTGATTTGAAAAAAAAAAAATAACCATTAAATTCTGCACCAATGTCAGTCGAGGAAGGTTTTTTTCTTGTTTGTTTGTTTGTTTGTTTGTTTTTTTCTTTTTTCTCATTGCATGGACTTGAGCCATGCATTTGTCAGCTTCTCTATGATGTCGATACGTCTTAATTGATAATCAGTTGAATAAATTAACCCTTGAATTCTGCACCAATGTCAGGCAAGGATTTTTTGTTGTTGAATGCATGCATGGAGTGGAGCCATACATCGGTTCCCTTCTTTACGACGTCTATACGTCTTACTTAAAATAACTAGATTAATTAACCCTTTAATTACCGATGAACCAATGAACACAGAAAGCGGCGTTCTTATTTGAGTGTTGCATTCATTTCTAGGTGTATTGTCAGGACGTGGAAGGGGTGACAGGGGAGGGGGGGGAGGGGGGGGAAGCAAGGGTGTGAAAACCAAGTTGTGAAAGAGAAGGGAAAGAGAGTAATAATAGTGGAAGTATTGGTTGGATTTGGGGATGGGCTGGGTAGAATATAGGTGGGGTGAAGGGTTTGGGGGGGGTGGGGGTTCTTCGTCTGTCTTGTTTGTTTCCGTTTTTTGTTGTTGTTTTGTTTGTGGTTCTTTTTCGCTTGTTGTGATTTGTTCCATTTATTTCATTTGTTATTAGTGTAGTAAGAATTAGTAGATTTTTTTGTTTTGGCCCGACCTCCTTTGTGATTTGTGGCGCTCCCTTTCGCGGGCTTTTGTCTGACTTTTATTACTTCTTACGGCCATTCTCTCTTCTTCTCTTCTTCTTCTTACGACCCTCGATGTCTTTCTTCTATCCCAACCTTCTTCCTTGTCATTCTTTTCTTTTGTCAACATATCAACTTTGTATTGTTCTTCCTCTTGCATATTTTAGATTAATGTAAACCGTTTCAGTCGTTCATTACCAGCTGATGGAGTTCTTGTTACGTGCTTGGACATTCATTCGTGTTTCAGATTATATCTGAAGTTGGTGCGGAATTGAGGGAGGATGGTAGGACAGTCGCAGTCACGTTAGTTTATGTTACTGCATCACTCGATGTACAGTGGTTTGGTGTCCAACAAACTTTAGCTTTATCTGTCATGAATTGTGTGCATTCTTCAACAATCACTGGTAGTATAGGAGACGAGCGTTCCCTTAATATTTTGATATCGAACGAAGGTGACAATTTAACAGTCGTTATACTACGTTGCACACCATGGAAGGGGTAAACCGTTCAGTCATAATCCACAAGGCATGCCTGGTACGTAACCTATCACTGGTTTGGATCCAGGCTAAGCAGGAGCAGGCATGTCAGATCGAGTTCATTTGTTTATTCACTGCCATGCCACCCGCAACCAAGCATCGACTCTTCGTTCAACATATTCTAGTTTATCATTTGACTGTGTTGTCCTCAATTACCTTTTTTTTGTGGGTCAAAAATGATACGTTTTTATCCTTTACCTAACTGGATTAAGGTAGTACTTATTTTTCTTTACTCACTTGTTGGGGATGGAAACTGCATGTCAGTCGTGGGCTTACAAAATGAGACATTTTAGTTCTACATTATTCGTTTATATATTATATGACCATAAAGCATGCTGCGCATAATTTTCCATTTGATTCCGAGGTATGTCATGCAGCTTTCTACTATAACTTCAATCACCACTTCCTACATGATTCGAGATTTTCAGCGATTCATATTGACTTGCATGCACAGTCATACTAAACGGGTTACAGCAAGCACGGTCCATACTATAATTGACGGAGATGCAAATTTCATCCCTTACTGACAATGCAGCCTCTACTAAACGAATTTTTGTCAAGCAGAGAGAACCACACCTTGACAGTCCAACGAAATACTTTGTAGTCAACGCCTCCAATTGCGACCCGGCTATTAGCCCGTAAACTAAGATACGTACGGCGGCTAGTTCATATTCATGTTCGTCATTGTCGATTGAGGACTACTTGACAATGGAGCACTTTCATACTATAACTTGACAATGCAGCACTTTCATACTATAACTTGACAATGCAGCACTTTCATACTATAACTGAATCCTTGCGTCAACCAAGCTAGAGAGAAACAGACACCTGCAGTGTCAGTGAGGAAATCTGACGAACAGTCCCCCAAAAACATGTCCGTGAAGTGGCTGACATTCGACCATGTGGTCTTCGAAGTCATCCCACACAATTTTGGGTTGGAGTCGGCCGAAAAACTACAGAAAAACAACAACAACTACAAAAATTACTTCTGTAGGGTTCGAACCTGTGTCCTCCCAATTGCCAGACCGCGACGCAAACCCTGTATAATACCTACTTCGGCACGGCGGCTAGTTCATTCATTCATTTGTTCTTTTATCTATCTGTGATTATAGTTTTCCCAGAAAACATCACTGATGACTCCGTAAGAAATTTGTTTACTTTTAGGATAATGTCACGAGTCAAATAATTCAATAGACTATATACCTTAACATTTCAATAAAAATAGAACGATTAGAAACGTAACCACACACAATTTTTTTTATATAACATGATAGCGCTTTGTCCGGTTTGATCATTGTGATCGGTGCGTGATTTTTTTTTTTTTTTTTTTTTTTTTTTTTTTTTTTTTTTTTGATAGAATGAGTATACTTTAGATGGGGTACTTGTTAAAAATCACATTTTAACATATTTCTTGGTCATATTTCACTCTGAAATTTCACTGAACGATTAACAAAGGGTTACAGAATCCGGAAAACACACGCACACACACACCGAAAATCTCAAAATCACCCAGATTGACACTCACCATGTTTTCAGCCCTCTCAGTCGATTTCAAATGAGCGACTGTGAACTCCCGTTGGCGAAATCGTGTCATATTTGTCTTTGGGCTTTATTGGGCACCTTATATATATATATATATATATATATATATATATATATATATATAATCAAACGGGGCTTGCGTAATCAAGTGTAACAGTATTCGTGTGATAATGCAACGTCTTTTTTTTGTCTTTTTTTTTAAATTACTATTATCTTTATTATTCATTTATTTATTTTAACCGCTGTCATTGTTGTTTTAGAAATCTTGATTTCTCTTCCTCTTACACGTCCCTCCTCACCCTCCACCCCCTTCTTGCCCTTTCTGGGAAAGGTACGTCTCCGTTTGGCAAGCAGATGTCAGCGTGAATACTAGATGATTATTCATGGAATGCCTACAAAAATAATATTATCACTGATAATATATATATAAAGTTTATTGAGAGGTTCTACATCGAGTTATGCTTTTTGTTTGTTTGCGTGGCTTTTAGGGTGTGAGGATGTGTTGATGGAATTGTATGGTTGCTTTTGTTCTGCTGATTAGACAAGAGGAAGTATTGTATCTCAGATCTTCGTCTGTCTGCCAGCCACCCTCAGTTTTTTTATCTCTTCAACGCTCACACGCGCCGAGCGCGCGCGCATGCACGGACTGATGCACACATACACACGCACATTCATACACACAAAACCAAACAATCACGCACACACGCACGCACGCACGCACGCGCGCGCGCGCGCGCACACACACACCACCACCACCACCACCACCGCCACGACCACTACCATGGCCACTCTTTCGCGAAAACCATTCACACACACATATGCATACACACACACGCGCGCGCGCGCCGCCGAAACGTATATGCTTGTTTCTTAAACTTCTTCTCATACGTGTATTTTTCAGCTTACTTTTTCCTCCAGTTTGGAACTTCAAAAATCGAGTTTAACAAAAAAGTAATAAGAATAACAGTAGAAAAAACCAACACCAATAACAACAACAAAAACGCAAGCGAGAGAACCACACACACACACACACACACACACACACACACAAAACAAAACTTGAGATACGTTGCTTTCTTGTGTACATGTGCGTGCGCGCGCGCGCGCGCGTGTGTGTGTGTGTGTGTGTGCGTGGACGTGAACTTCAGAACATAGTGGACAACTAATCCTTTAGACATCAAGTGGAAATGAAACAAAAGATCAAACAAAATCTTCTGCAAAGTTAGGAGAGAGGGAGAGAGAAAGAGAAAAGTTTTCTAAACCTTTTTCGTTTTTTTACGTTGAACATGTCTTTGTGAAAGACGTTTATTCCGAGAGGATTCGTTTTTGTTGTTTTGTTTTTGGTTTTTGTGGGGGGTTTTTTTCGTTGGTTTTTTGTTGTTGTTGTATTGTTCTGTTATGTTTGTTGTTGTTTTCTGTGGAGGAGGGGTGGGGAAAAGAGAGGTCGTGTCATGAAAGTGACCTGACAGTCACCCCCCCCCCCCCCCCCCCCACACACACACACACACACACACTCCCTTACCCCGCCCACCCCCCGCCCCCCCCCGCACCCACCCCTCCCCCTACCACCACCAAAAAATGTATAAATAACAGAAAATTAAATAAACTAAATAAAATACAACAAACACAAAGCCTAATTACCGTCATCAGCATAACACGTCCAGCCCGCAACAGGCCTTTTTTTTTTTCTTTTTTTTTTTTTTAAACTTCGCTATGTTGCAGACAGCGATATAGGACTTGAGAAGGGATGCTCAATTAGGTTTTCGTTTCAGTAAGATGTCTCCTTTCACTTTGTTTTTGTTGTTGTTGTTGTTGTTGAGGCGACCTTTGCACCAAAAACAAACCTTAAAAAATTGTTTTGTGAGTTATGTGTGTGTGTGTGTGTGTGCGTGTGTGTGTGTGTGTGTATGTGTGTGTTCCATTAGAGGATAGATATACGGGTACTAACTTTTTTTTAGGGGGGGGGGGGGGGGAGGGGGGGGATGTAACGAAAAGTTTAGCAAATCAACGATAATGGGTTTGAAGTCGCCTGAAGTGGATATTCAATCCACTCCGTATATTTATTATTTTCTTTTTCACGTTTTGTGTGTTTTATATCTTGTACCGATATTTCCATTTGTTTTATTCCTACATTGTCTAGGTGTTTTGGGGTTTTTTTCTCATGCTTTTCCCAGTTCTTCAAGCGTTGATATTATCTATTTGTGGAGTGATGGCCTAGAGGTAACGCGTCCGCCAAGGAAGCGAGAGAATCTGAGCGCGCTGGTTCGAATCACGGCTCAGTCGTCGATATTTTCTCCCCCTCCATTAGACCTTGAGTGGTGGTCTGGACGCTAGTCATTCGGATGAGACGATAAACCGAGGTCCCGTGTGCAACATGCACTTAGCGCACGTAAAAGAACCCACTGCAACAAAAAAAAAAGCACTTCGATAGGAAAAACAAATAAAACTGCACGCAGGAAAAAAAAAAATACAAAAACTGGGTGGCGCTCTCAGTGTAGCGACGCGCTCTCCCTGGGGAGAGCAGCCCGAATTTCACACAGAGAAATCTGTCGTGAACAAAAAAAAAAAAAAAAAAATCTATTTTTGTAACGACAGGTTTTTTTGTTTTTTAATTCGTTTTCTCCGATCACGTTTCTCGGTTGTTTTTTCCCTTGCTGTATTATACAGCTTATCCGGAGTGGTGCACTTAAAGGAAACGGGGAGGAAATGTAGAAACATAATAATGTGTACATTATACACTTACTATAAGTTTGGAGCTTTGCTATTATTCATTTCTCAGACCAAGAAGCGTCGAAAATTTACCAAAGATGTGTGTGTGTGTGTGTATGTGCGCGTTCGCGTTTGTGTGTTGGAATAACAAAACGAGTGAGACAGCAGCCTCCTCTATTATTCGGATATCCACTAAAAAAAAAATTTTTTTAAAAACCCCCAAAAAAACCGATTTGGTGCAGTCATGACTTAAGTTCTCAACTTCATCTCCTTGACTTGGAGACCATTTCACCATTAGATCCAAACCATAGTATCATGAACATCAAAACTGGTCTTGTACCTTCTATAACATATTTATATAGGTCTGGTCATAAGCCGTGCCCAACGCTCAGCTTGTAACACAGATTGACATAAGCTTACCCGCAGCTGAGCCAACAACAAAGTGAGAGCTGTATGATCAATGGTTTCTCCATTGCAATGGGAAGTCATTTACAGCTCAGTCTTTTGCGAAGGACGATGACTTTCAAACTACGAGGCAAGATTGCACTGGATCTTTGGGCTGCAGCCTGACTGTCCTGAAACCATCTTGGCCAGGAGAGTGAGGATGTAGACTGGGCAAGACATTCTCCACTATAATCTTCTTCGTTCGTGGGCTGCAACTCCCACGTTCACTCGTATGTACACGAGGGCTTTTAAGTGTATAACCGATTTTGCCCCGCCATGTAGGCAGCCATACTCTGTTTTCGGTGGTTCCACTATAATAAAATTCTTGCCCAGATAGCTGGAACAGCAGTTGATTCCTCTGACACGACTGTCACATACAATTATAAGCCATCATGAGCTCCACACATTAAGTTTCATGAACGGATGAGTAAGTTCTGTATGTTTTACTGTGTATGACTGTGTGCAAATGAGTATAACTCATACAAAATGAGGCCAAGAGAAATACAGATGGTGAGAGAGAGAGAGACGAGAGAAATCAAAAAGGATAAAACTCAGAAGTCAAAACTGCAGCTTGCTTGGTCAAGTTCGTTTATTTACCGATTCAATGAAACAAAAACAAAACATCAGAACTCACAATATCTGTTCATAAGAAAGTAACATACCTGTCCGCATCAAAATTCCTTATATCTGGAAATAATGCAGAACGTGTCAGCAGAAGAAATGAGACCCCCCCGTCCCCTCTCCCCCTCCCCCCCCCACACACACCCACAAAAGAAGTAATAATCACTTAAGATATAATTGTCATTATATTCACCGATGTTTAACAACACAAATGACATACTTATTAAATGCAAGTAACCACACATGCATGTGCTGGTAAACTAATCAGAAGCAAAAAAAAAGAGCATAATTTGTATACAGGCATGCGTTTAGTGAAAAGTGTGTGTATGTGCGTGAGTGTGTGTGTGTGTGTGTGTGTGTGTGTGCATGCATTGCCTGTGTATGCTATATGTGCATGACTGTGTCTTTTGCATGCACACAAATTCTTTGAGCCTCTAAAAGACACTTATGCAAGCGCCAATATCCATTTTATTATTGCACTTAATAATGCTGTATGCCGATTTCGTTCCACAGTTTAACAAATGAAGGAAATAAGTAAATCAATAACTGTATCAATAACTACTCTGTTTGCATCAGCTAAACTTCTTCACTGTATTGAAAATACCTTCGTCGCAAAATTAACACAATATTATGATAAACTAATACTGAACTATGAATTCAAAAGATAAGACTAGAAACAAGAGTTGGGCGAGTCGGCAGTAAAAAGAGACATTCTCATTATAAACAAAAATTAAAAAATTAAACACACACACACCACCCCAAAACAAATCTAAATATTGCAGAAATCAACCGACATGCACCATGTACAGATCAAACACAATGTTCTCCCATCTTCCTAACCATGTTTTACTACTTACTTGATTTCTTTTGCACGTTACATATGTAACCTGATGATTTTGTTTTCATGTGGAAGACAGTCACATATCTTGGTTCATGTCAACAGAAAATCTCCTCACAGTTCCAAACAAAACACGGTCCTCATGTGAGTCAAGTTTTTGAGTGAAGGGGAGGGAGAGTGGGTGTGGGAGGGTGTGATGGAGGAGCGGGAGTGTGTGTGTGTGTGTGTGTGTGTGTGTGTGTGTGTGCGTGGTCAAACCTCACTCACATTCTCTCTTTTGCAAAGTACCACTTTTGTTGAGGAACGGTCTGTTCTCAATTGTACTGATAATACTTTTCTTTAAAAATTATTCTACCAAATTTACTATCTCTTGTCAGAATAAAGAAAAAGTATTTCATCAGTACAGAGTGAAAAATCTATAACTACGATTTAATTTCTTCTTCTTGTTTTCATAATCATTCATAAGAGTCACAAGCATGACATCATCACTGGCAATGCCCATCAGTGCATGAATGTTTTCAATTTCTTATTCAAAGTCCACAAACATGAAAATAGTTCTTCTGTCATAGATAAACCTGAAACTTACTGTCATGAAACAGATGTGGTTCAAACTTGTGAGTCATTCAATGATTCTGAACTAACTGGAACATGGTATTTTGTTTCTATTTTATTTTCCTTATTTATTCATTTCAGTAAGAATTTTCAAACACTTTTTCTGCCTTCTGTTTGAGGACAAATGCCAAAATATCATTATCAACAGTTCTGTATGCTTTTCCACTTTCAGACTGGAATATTCTTTTCCATCCAAAACTGCCATAGGCTTGGTTGTTTTTTCTTCTCATAAACCTGGAAATGGTTTAATTTTTTTTTCTCTCTCACAAACTTGAAAAGCAAATTTTTACAAAAGTTACAGATCCAAAATCAGGCATAAATATGTAAATTAGCACTTTTGGGTTTGGTCTATAATCCACGTTTGATAGTTTTCTGTCCATAAACTACAAACAGCTGTGCCCACAAACTAACCATGTTTGCACACATGAGAGTCTTGGACGAACATAACTGCATGCACAAGCTCATTCACTGCAAACATTTTCTTTTTGCTTCTTTTTTTTTTCCATCCATCCACAGGTATATATTCACATACTAAAACACACACACACACACACACACACAGATATACTGCTTTTCTTCTGTTCTGTTCACCATACAGCTGAATTTGGTGGCTAGAAAGGATATGAATCATTCTTTAAAAAAAGGCTTTTACACATTTTTCCTCTCAAAGCATTCAGCTGAACAGAAAACTGCCAGTTTCCCCCTCATCAAACACCCTGCCTCCATCTCCCCTTGTTGTTTCTTTTTTTTTAAATAAAAAAAATTCAACAGCTCATTGAATTAACACTGCTGATGAAAAAAAACAACAAAAAAACCCCAAAAAACCAAAAGGAGCGATCTCTGGTCCTTGACACACCTGGGTGTGGTTGTGTGCGGGGAGGACTTGGAATGAGCTGTGTGGGCGGAAAAGCCACTGAAACGGCGAAGATGAGGAGGCAGAAAAAAAAGACAATAATACTACCATCGTTATTAATCAAGTCTAGTAAAAATGAATTGGTCCTGCTCTCAAAAACAAAAATTAATGATGAGCAACAGCTACTGCAGTACCTGTGAATCTGTCAAATTCTGACAGCAAACTCCACCTGTTTCTTTATGATTTGGTCTTACTCTTCATTTCTGTTTTCAGTCACATGTGATCAGTTTAACAATTATCAAAACCACCATTACACCTTCATTTTATACAGCTTGGCTTTAACAAAAAAATAAAACATAAAAAAAAAAGAAAAAAGAAATCAAGAACATGTCTTACATGCTATGAGATCAATGAATTTGTCTGAAAAACATGTTTATTACAAAACCATTTAAACATTAAAAAAAAAGGCACAATTTTTTTTCATGCATATAATGGTATACATATATATATATGAGAAGACATCATTTCTAAACATCATATGAATATGTATGCAAGAGTATGTGATTTTATATGGTGTGTACTCTGAGCATGCTGATTCACATGAATAAAACATACATACTGACATTACTTCTACAATATGCAAAAAAAAAAAAGCACACAAGAAACCCAAAAACAAAAAAAAACAAAAAAAACCAACAAACTAACTCATTTCAAAATTACAAACACAAATACTGTCTCACATTTTTATTTGAAACAGCCACTTGAAATCCTATCATAAGTATGCTTTCTGACAGAAAAATAGAAATTACAAGAACAAAAAAACAAAATCCATGCCGAGTTTGAAGAATTTTCATTCAATCACAGCCTAAAAACACATAAAGGTCAGAAAGACAGACATGGGTCCAAACATATTTAAGTCCACAGATCTGGAGGGGGGTCTGTTGTTTTTCCAAGGGTTTTTTCCTTCAACTTGACAGCATTTACATATGCACAGGACACCCGTGTAATTGTTGAAATGCAAAAATGAGTCGAAGTATTATCATCAGTTGTACATTGAGGAAAGACCTTTTTCATACGTGTATGAGAATGAAACTTTATCAGGAATACTAGGAACAGTTTTTGTTTGTTTGTTTTTCTCTCCTTCTTTTTTTTTTTTTACATTTTATTTAACTTTCAGTATACCTCTGTCAATAAGCTGCAATGTATGCTCGAGTGTGTACGTGGCAATTTGGCAAATACAATATCTACAACAGTGTATACATGTGGGTTTTAGTTTAGACCTGGTTACTTTTTACATGACCATAATATGTACAGTGCCATGGCAAAAACGGTTAGGTGTTGTAACTGATCCAGTGTTCACCAGTTATCAGATGTCCAGGCCCAGTTTCAGCATGGTGTCGCGTCCTTGGGGGAAGGCACTTTAATCTGAATCTTCCTCACACCACCCATATGTAAATGGGTACCCGACTTCAACCAGGGAACATTAAAAGCCACAGAAGGAAAAGAGTGGGCCCCGCCTTCTACAAGTGCCCAAGACATAGTGGATATAAAACTCACTTCCCATGAAAGGCAATGGGACCTCAGACCTTTTTTAACCTAATATGTACAGCATGGCATTTCCGTTCGTTGTGAACTATGCCCAATACGAGCTGGGCCAAGAGAGTCCATGAGTATGGACTGATACACCATTATAGAGGTACTGAACTCGATATATTGATTATCCAGCTTACAGAACGTTCGCAGTGGGGTTTAACTGTATGCTTAGTCCACAAGACAACGTCGGGAGATCATGATGCCACATGTTTCTGTCAAAACGTCTTTCCCCAATTCATCACATTTTCCATGTTTCTGAGACTCGAGAACAGCCTTTAAACAACAAATAACATTGCTTATTCTGTTGGGTGACAATTGTTCATTAAATCACAGTCTATCATAGCCAATTAAGTCAAGCAAAAAACAAAAACAAAAAGAGTATTTTAATATATCATAAAAAAACAACAACAAAAAACCCTGTAGAGTCGGAGTGGGTTGTAGGGGGGAGAAAATTAAACTGGAAATAAATGAGACAATTTTTTTTTTTTTAAATAAAAATAAAACACACCAAAAAATCAACTAAAAAACAAAAAGAAAACAGATACCAGATCTTTCAGAAAGTTATCGAGAATATTAGATATCCTAACATCTGCAAATCCTCGGAAGATTTCCCAACTGTCTCACCACCCTCCACCTATACCCCTCCCCCAACCACAAAGGAAAATTACTGAGGAGGGTGGCTTGGTATTGGGGTGGGCAGTATTCAAAGTGAAGAAAACAGTTAAATAAAATAAAAAACACGCGCACACACAAAAAAAACACCATTCACTGCCATCATCACCAACGCATCTCACACTAAGAAACATTAATATCAATTTAATAATAATAATAACATATTTACAAAGTATAACAGACTAGCTTCTCACCCAGGCATACACAATCAAAACAAGATTATGAAAATGCGTGAAAAGGCGTGAACCTAACCATCCATATCTGTACACAATTACAAACATATTCAGGTGAACACGCTTAAACACACACTTTTATGTACAGAGCAAAGCCTTTGTTCTTTGATCACAAAATTCAGCCATACGCAGTCTCAAACAGTGAACCAACAAACCATTTTTTTTTTCTTACTTACACAATCAAAAATAAGCCAACCTCCCTTATACAAACAAATACAGCCCATGAATAAACCATGCAACGAAAAGTAAACAAATAAATAAATTCTAATAACCTGCAAGAACAAAAACAAAACAAAAACAAAATCCCATTTCCAGTTTAAATTCTTGCCCTAAAAATGGACTTAATATCATAAGGCTGCGAGATCCTTGACATTACTCTCAATTCGTGGGTTCAATCTGACTGCCAAAACAGAATTAAAGAAAACACACATTAATAACACAGCAAGAAAATAATAAAATATGAAGACTAACTCTCATAAAACTAAGAATACTTGTGTTTCAATAACAGAGTAACTATAAACCCAATAATAACATTGATAAAAATCTATTTAAAAAATCCAAATATATTTTTGCTATCTGCCATAAAACATAATTTGCAGAAACACAACAAACAAATAATTGGAAACAAAAAAATCAAAAGTTCCTTGATAATAAATAATGACAAGACAAAAAAAAACCTGGTCATTGTAACAACCTGCACCCTATCTGCATTCATCAACAATTCATGACACTCAACCACTTTGGATACACACACACACACACACACACAAGAAAAAGAACTCTCTCAGCAAACACAGCATTACAAACAAAAATGTTATGCTGACACACACAAAGTATCACTTGTAAGCCAAAAAGAAGCCAACAAAAAAAAAAACAACAGACCACACACTCATGCACTAACCCAACAAGACTTCCACATATCTCTCCAAGCGAACTAAAATGACCTCCCCACCCACTCCCTCAAGAAGACTACTGCCACTCACCACCACCACCACCACCACCACCTAAACCACCAACTACCAAACTACTAACCATTCCCTCCCCGAGATCCCTACCCATCCACTCCTTCCAGACAAATGCCACTCACCACCATCAACTACTAACCTTCCCCCAGCAGAAACCCCTCCCCACCCAATCCATACAGTAGTCCAGACTACTACCACTCACCACCACCACACCCCCCCCCCACCCCTACACCCCACTACCAAGCTATCCCTCCAGACTACTGCCACACCACAACCACCAACTTAACCCTCCCACTACCAAACTATTCGTCCAGACTACTGTCACTCACCACCACCACCTCCAACAAACACCCCCCCTCCCCCCAACTACCAAACTATCCCACCAGACTACTGCCACTCAACACCACCACCACCAACTACCAAACTATCCCACCAGACTACTGCCACTCAACACCACCACCACCAACTAAACCCCCCAACTACCAAACTATCCCTCCAGACTACTACCACTCAACACCACCACCACCAACTACCAAACTCTCCCACCAGACTACTGCTACTCACCACCACCAACTAAACCACCCCCACCGGAAACCCCCACCCCACCTGCTCTCCCTCCAGACTACTGCCACTCACCACCACAACCATCTAACACCTCCCCCCCTCCATCTCCCCGCCGACCCAAACTACCACACTATCCTTCCAGACTACTGCCATTCAACACTACCAACATCAAATGAACAACACCCCCCCCCCCCCCTTCCCCCCCCCCCCCTTTCCCCCCCCAACTACCAAAACTACCAACCACTACTCCACATCAGGCGGCAGCTGCACCTCCGGGTAGGGCTCCGAGGGCGAGGGCTGTGGGGGGATGACGTTGATGGTGCCGTCCTGAGCCTGCTCCACGATGGGCTGGGGGGCGTGGTGGGGGTGGTGGGGGTGCTCACCGGCCATGAGGTGGGCGGCACCAGCACCGGCGCCGGCACCGGCCTCGCTGCCGGTGGTGGACAGGTTGGTGATGGACTTGCTGCGCACACACTGGAAGTCCACATGCCGGCTCTTGGCCTCCTCCTTCTCCCAGGACATGCGTAGGAAGGGCCGCTGGACGTAGTTGTAGATCACTGCCACCCCAAGGGAGAAGTCGGTGGAGGAGGAGGGCGAAGAAAGAATGAAGAGTTATGTGGGTGCAGTGTTTGGAAAGAGAGAGATTGTGTGTGTGGAGGAGGAGGAGGAGGAGGAAGAAATTATTGAGTTATGTGGGTGAAGTTTGGAAAGAGAGAGAGAGAAAGAGAGAGAGAGATTGTGTGTGTGAAGGAGGAGGAAGAAATTATTGAGTTATGTGGGTGAAGTTTGGAAAGAGAGAGAGAGTGAGAGATCGTGTGTGTGGAGGAGGAGGAGGAGGAAGAAAAAAAAAAGATTTATGTGGATGAAGAATTTCGAAAGAGAGATAGATAGAGAGATTGTGTGTGTGTGGAGGAAGAGTAAGAAAAAATCCAGTTATGTGGGTGACGAGTTTGGAAAGAGAGAGTGAAAGAGATTGTGTGTCTGCAAGTGAAACTGTGGGAGCATGTGTGTGTGTGAGTGTGTGTGCATGGCAGGGAGGGGGGTGAAGGTGTGTGGGTGTGCGTTGATGAGTATGTTCTCAATGGAGGAAAGGGGATATGCATGGGAGTGAGCGTGTGTGCATACATGTCTGCGTAGGAGAGGAGGGAACTGGAAAGAAGGGGGGGGGGGGGACTGAATATGTGATGTGTGCATCTCTGAACTAGTGTAAGTGGGTGTATGTGTGCACACTTTTAAGTGCATGTCCAGATGTGACAGGTTCTGGTGTGTATGTGTGCATGTGTATATGTGGTAAACATCATTCAGTTTGTCAAACCATGGGAATGGTGTGGTGGTGGTGTTTGTACATGTTTGTTCATGTGACCTGTATTTTAATGAGTCTATGCGACAGCCGTTGTCAGGCATTTTAATTACCACTTAGGACTAATCAAGTATAATTGTTGTCTGAATAGTACAGGACCCCATGGTGTTGTATTACATGCAGTGCACTGTCAGCTGATATTTTTTTGGGGGAAAAAAATCCACAAAAAAACAAAAATTAAATGTACAACAGATGACACAAATAGATATGGCAGGGCAATATCACAACCAGAAGAAAAGAGAAATATCTAAAAGCAACTCATAAGAGTCACCTTCAAACTGTAAGAAACAGGAAATGAACACTTTTCGTTCTTTTTTTCAAAAATCTTTATCATCTTGTTTTTTTGTGGGATTTTTTTTTTTTTTTTTTTAATTAGAATTAAATATTCCACAATTAAAAAAAAAATATTAAAAAAAATCTTCACTTAATAAACAAGCCTACATTGCAGTTGTAACTAAAAATAAAGACATGACAGATGTAACTAAAAATAAAGACTTTGTCACGATACCTTCTGCTCTTCCACCAGGTCTCCGTTTGATCTTTTCCTTGTATGTTGGATACCCTGAAAGAGTGTACAGGATTACAGAGACTCAATGACCCAAAAAATAATTAATTAAAATTTTTAAAAAGCCATAAAACATTGTATGATTCTTTTCTCCCATATCCTCCTTTTATTTTCCGTGACTAAAATAAATTCACAAACTTAAAACTTGTATGTTGGATACCCTGAAAGCCTGCAATACCCTGAAAGCCTGCACAGAAAATCAGTTTATTGCTCCTCACATACTCGACTCAATGACCAATTTTTTTTTTAATTTTTTTAAGCCATAAAACATCTATGATTTTTTTTCTCCCACCTTGTTTTATTTTTCAACTGCCCTTCCGTGACCGAAATAAATTCGCAAACTAAAAACGTGTATGTTGGATATCATGAAAGAATGCACAGAAAATCAATTTTCTACTCATCACATACTCTCAATGATCAAAAATAATAAATTTTTAAAGGCCATTTAACATGTATGATTGTTTTACTTTCCACCTCCTTTCTAACTGCTCTTAATGAATTGAAATAAATTCGCAAACTTCAAACTTGAATGTTGGATCCCTTAAAGAGTGCACAGAAAATCAACTGACTGCTCCTCACATACTAGAGACTCATGACCAAAAAATAACTTTTTTTTTATGCCATAAAACATTGTATGGTTGTTTTCCTTCCACCTCCTTTTATTTTCTAACTGCCCTTCCCTGACTGAAATAATTACAAAAACTAAAATGAATATATAAATAAATATTTTACTATTAAAAAGTTTGATCAAGCAACAAACTGAAGACCACATAAAAGGCAAACAGATGTGGATCAATTCACATTTTTTGAGTTTTTCTTTTTAATTTTCCTCTCTTTTTCTTTCCTTTTTTTTTTTTGCTGCTCCATGTTCTGCCTGTATCATTCCAGTGGCATGACCCTCACACTGCTCATCCCAGTGCTCCCTTATATATATCCAGGCCTGGGGTCGTTCTGTCATGATCCATAGTGAGCTACCAATGTGAGGTCGCCGTAAGGCCACACATCTCAAGGTGATCCTGCACTGCTGCTGAGCCACTCCAGTTCTGAGTTGTGTTTCAGCAATGTCGGTTTTGACTTAACGGATCACTACCAACAGTATGCTGCTTCAAGGGTTTTGAGTGACCAAAGGCCCCCAAGTCTTTGGGGCAAAAATGGGCCCTCTGCCACACTGGATAAAAAAAAAAAAAAGGGGGAGGTTCATTATACTAAAGTTTATCAGATACAGTAACGTATTTATATTTATATTTCTTTTTATCACAACAGATTTCGCTGTGTGAAATTCGGGCTGCCCTCCCCAGGGAGAGCGCGTCACTACACTACAGCGCCACCCATTTTTTTGTATTTTTTTTCTGCGTGCAGTTTTATTTGTTTTTCTTATCGCAGTGCATTTTTCTACAGAATTTTGCCAGGAACAACCCTTTTGTTGCCGTCGGTTCTTTTACGTGCACTAAGTGCATGCTGCACACAGAACCTCAGTTTATCGTCTCATCTGAATGACTAGCGTCCATACCATCACTCAACGTCTAGTGGAGGGGGAGAAAATATTGGTGGCTGAGCCGTGATTCGAACCAGCATGCTCTGATTATCTCGCTTCCTAGGCGGACGCGGTACCTCTAGGCCAGCACTCCACTGTAATTATATTCCTCCTGACAGACATGGAAGAGTAAAGGAGAGAAACAAGTGCGGAGAACAGAGTCACACCTACCTTCAATACCAAGCCGGATTTTCTTCAGACCTCTCTCCCTCAGTACTTGCTTCGCAACAGTCCTGTTCTCGATGTATCGACAGAATCGGTACAGACTGGTACTGCTGATAACTGCAAATCAGTTGAAAAAAATAAATCAGTTAAAAAAATTTAAAAAAACTATCTGTTTTTTGTCCTTGTTTTGTTCCAGTTCTGTCAACAGAAGCAGAAGAGGCATGCGTGATGTAACAATCAAAGAAGCAATACCTTTGTGTGTGTGTGTGTGTGTGTGTGTGTGCACATGTGTGTGTGCATATGGGTGTGTTTAAGCATGTGTCCATGCATGCATATGTGCATCCATAAATATGTGCATATATACTGCCTGTGCAAAAGAAAAAAAAGTAAATGTTTTCAGGGGGAAAGTCATACCCTAGACACCCTCCCCCTATATTGTTAACAAAATCTTTCAACACAGAAATGATCTGGAGTTGTTTTTGTTTTTCTTCTTGTTGCTAACATGACAGGCATTCCATGTTATTTGCACCTGACGATCTTTCAGAAAATTGTAGACATTAGCGAGCTAAACAAAAAACACAGGAACATAATAACTGTGCCTGTTTGGTTATTTACATGCAAGGGTAAAACCTGCAAAGGGTAAGGCATGTAAAGTAAGAGAGCTGTATTCTTGCCGCATGCATCGGACAAACAAAAGCATGTCAGAGGACTTACTTTCTGTGTACTCTTCGCCCATCTGCGGGGGATATTCCTCATCCCATTCCAAGACATCGTCGTCAGTCAGAACCACAATGTGGCACTCTCTGTCGCCTCGCTGAAATCGTCAAAAACAGAGTTGATCACTGTGCCAGTCCTGAGGCAGCATCTCCACTCAGTATGACAATACCACACTCTCAGTTACAGCAGTCACCACAACGAAAATAGGGGTCCCCCATCCCATCCCCACCCCCCCAAAAAAAGGCCATGAGGAGCATGTAGAGATATAGTTCCATTTTCAACGTCCGAAATCACACACTCTCATTTAATTCTAGATATACACACAGAAGGCCGAGACCTCTTCTCTTGAAAGCTGGAGAAATGAAACATCTTTCAAATTTTGTAGAAGTGTGAAGCAAAACACTTAAGAATGCAGAACGCACTTAAAAAAAAAAAAAGAAAACAAAGAAATGTTTTAAAATGCTGACCAAACAAACAAAACAAAACAAACAAAACACTTTCTTTCTGTGCATGTGTTTCAAGACAGCACAACACAGAAAGTTTTCAAATAATTTCTTTTTAAGGGGTAAAGTGGCCGAAGGATTAGAGCACTGGATATTATCTCTGATACAAAATGGAATCGTGCATATAGTTAACACTATAATTTCTGATACAAAATAGAATTAGTGCATATGGTTAACATTATAGTTTCTGACACAAAATGGAATAAGCGCATACGGTTAACACTATAATTTCTGATAAAAAATGGAATTTGTGCTTATATGATGATATAAGTTCTGATCAAGTGTGACATTTCCATGTGACCCAATTGTAGGACAGAATCAGACAATGCAATCTATGCTCTATATGTGGATTTTACTGATTTCACATAATGAAATAAAATCTACAGAATAGAAATAAAACTATGAAAAATGTTTTAAAGCTCTGAGTCTGCCCAGTAAGCATCTTGTTCCTTATTATGCATTATTTGCAATCTTTTTGTTAAAAAACAAAACAAAACAAAAAATTAAAAACAAACCAACCAAAAAAAACAGCAACATCTGAACATCATTTATGTGAAGAACTGCAGGAAAAAAGAAGGGAAAAAAGGGGAACAAAGGGAAGGGGTATGGAGTGGAAGGTACTGGATGGACAGATGGACGATGAAGACAGAGGGACGTACATTTGCACACTTGACCATGAGCGGCAAGATGAGTTCCTCCAGGTATTCCTCAAACTGTCGCTTGGCACCGTCATTGGAAAGCTCATGCAGCATCCCTCCTGAAAACCAAAAATCAACGAGCTGATGAGATCATAGATCTGTAAATAATGTTTTTTTCTTGTGCATGGGACACAAACTCCACCCCAACCCACTCCATCTCCCTCCCTGATCCAATTATTTTAAATTAAAAAAGAGGAGGTAAAAAAACAACAACAAAAAACGACTAACTGTTATGTATAGATATTCAGTAGTGATACTGAAGAAGGTGAGATATGGATTCAGACCGAGAAGGGAACATGAACAGTTTCAATAAAAATTTATCAAACAATAATTAGAACTAAAAAAAACAGAGGACAATCAAGTTCCATTTCAGCCTTGAAGATTTCCAACGCTGACCATGTAATCAAATTTTAATACACATACAAGTAATCATGTTTAGGACAAAAGTAGAGAAAACTGAAAACTCCTTCACATCCTCAGAAATAATAGATCGAACAGCATAACACCAATTGTAATTAAATCTCCTTCTTCCAGCTTCCAAGAGTAGTTCAAATACATCATATGAAATACTTCTCACTGTCTCAGTTCAGTTATTTTTATTTTTATTTTTATAATTCACTGAATAATCCCAAAATATTACATCAAACTCATTAGCCAACAATCACCAGTCCAATCACTTTTTTCAATCCAAAGTTAACAATATCATGTTTCTCTTTTCACGGGCTGATTGTGTGGTCTGAACATACAAAAATATCTCACAACTCTATACAAGCTCTGTAACATTTCAACGCCCCTGAAATTGGTTCATTTTGCAGCGAAAGTTTCAATTACCTCCCTTTACATACTAGCCTTGTCTGCTGCTCATTTGATTCCTAACTTACAAAAAATAAACACTAAAATAAAAAGGAAACAATAAAATGGTCAGTCCCTGCTAATTTCCTAAAATAATCACAGCAAATACATACACACTGTGTATCAGCTAACACAGCTAAATGAACTTATGAAGTGTTACTGTCCTATCAGAGAATCATCAAGATTAAAATAAAACAAAAGGTCCTCAAGAGTCATTGCCTTAGCCTGGCCTTCTCTGTCAGGGCATCTTCTTTTTCGCTAACAGATATGTTTGGCGGCAGCAATCAAGAGTTTTAAAAAAATGTATCATATTCCTCCCCCTCAACTCCATGAAGAGCCACTGGGGTACTGCACAGAACTGTTCGATTAATCCAGGTGTATCGGTTCTATTCTGTCTTATCTATCTATCAAAAACAAAACACACACACACACACATATATATATATATATATATATAGAGAGAGAGAGAGAGAGAGAGACAGGGAGAGAGAGAGAGAGAGAGAGACAGGGAGAGAGAGAGAGAGAGGGAGAGAGAGAGATTTGCAAATAACAGCTGTGGTCACTGTTTGAAAATGAAACACGAAAATGATGGAAATCATGTGTGTATGAATATATATATATATATATATATATATATATATATGTGTGTGTGTGTGTGTGTGTGTGTGTTTGCGTGTGTGTGTGTATACATGTATATAAAGGTACACACACAGACATGCATACAAATCGACATTATTGCCCCCCTCTCCGGGAGCCTCCTACATCTGTATCATCCTCTCGCCATTTCGGAAGTAAATTCTTCAGATCTGTGTGAAACTCAACAACATAAAAATCATTTATATGACAAACAATTTACCACTCATACATACAAGCAACTCCCACAAACCATGGACGGTCTTCTGCACAGGATAATCATCATCCTAATTCCTATTGTTCTACCCACACCTCAACAAGCTGCCATTTGTTTTGTTGTTAAAATTCAGTTGGCACTGTCGCTTTAGCTCTCTCTCTCTCTATACTGAATCAACACAGGCTTACTCAGATTCTGGCATTTGACAGTGTCTGCATTGAAAGGAATCAGCAGGTAGTCGCATGCTTCTCTCAACTCCTGTACGGGCATGCATGGTGGGCAATAGATCTTTCCTCCTTTGTAGTACTCCTGCAACAAATATACAATGCCAACAATTGCAAAACAGACAGAAAATACGAAAAAAACTTAGCCGTATGAAGAGCACAGGTACAGGAGTCATGATGGCTGCCGGAAAAAGAGGGCGATAACCAGCGGGACAAAGGGGAGGTTACCTACTTCCGGGAGGTTATCGGCCGTAGTTTCGTCTGCTCCGCATAGGCGGATAGTAGTTTGCACAGGACAGGAATGTCAGACCCCTGCCGGAGTCTGCACTAGTTGGGTCACGGTTAAGTATGTTAATTAAAATATATTTTTAAAGACACTTTTTTTTTTTTTTTTAAATATATTAAACTGTGAACAAATGTTCTGTCTCTCATAAAACTTCTCTTGATAAATTCTGAATCATTTCTTAATCACAGTCTTGCAAAGCTGGTGTCAGAAATTCCTTCTTTTTTTTTTTTTTTTTTTTTCCTTTTTTAATATATTTTTTAAAGGTTTTGACACTGAAAGATTTGAGTGTCTATGCATTGCATTTTGTTGTCTTTTATGATTTTTGATTATTACTGTTTATAATTCAGCTTTATCAGTTATACACTGCCTATAGTGTTGCTCGCCTCAACAGTGATCCACCAAAACTCATACATACAAAACAAAGACACAAAATTAAATGTTTCATTGATTGGATATATATCACTGTAAATATCATAATATGTACCAATTACATACCATAACCAATCTACTTGCTAAATAAAACAATTAGCTTTCCAACAGCTTCAAAATGGATTACGGTTATAAATTAGTTTTCTAATAAATTTGTTACACCTACTTTTTTCTTACACAAAACAAATTAGGTTACAAATGACTCCAGAACAGATTACCTTTCCTTTTTAGTATCAATCTGGATGTTGTCCAGTTCATAAAAAAAAAGCAAAAAAAAAAGCAATCACTGAGTTTCAAGACTGATTATCTGTTGAGTACTAGTAGTACTTATTGCAACATTTTCAAAAACAGTGCCAGTTTTACTGCTAAATTTTTGTCCCAAAGTCACTCACCAGAATGGCCCTGAAGATGGTGGCAGAGATTCCTTCAGCTACTTCATACTCCCCTCTCTCATTTGGTCGTGTGAAATTGTAGTCTAACGAGGAGGTGAACATCCTGAAATATTAAATCAAGGTCTCATGCCAAGTTATGGTGACCTAAACTGGCTAAAGATTCAACAAAATGTTTTTTCTTATATATATATACGTATATATATATATATATATATATGGCCAAAGTATATTCTTCAAAAACACAAAGACACAAAGAAAAAACACACCAAAAAACAACACCCACATCTCTTTCAAATTTTTTTTTTTTTTTTTTAAGGCAACAAACTCACCTTCCTAACATTGTCTCTGGATGGGCCTTGAACAGCTCCACATCAACCAGAAACCTTGTGTCGTCTACCACCAGAGTGAGCTTTCCTGAGGACGGGGGTAGGCGGGGACTAGAGCACACGATAGGCTCTGTCCACTCCATCACCTTGCAGTGGTCCCCCCTGCATGCTGCGTGCGCCATGGGGCTGTTCAGGCGAAACATCCTGGCGGGCTCGAGGTCCAGATTGGAAGGGCGATTACCATTGGGGTTGAGAGAACGGCTTCTGGAATGGTAGTCGATGTCCCGAAACGTGGAGGTGGCAGCCGCAGCCTTGGCGATGGCGCAGGCTTCTGACGCAGATGGCTCGCTCTCTCTGTGCAGCTCCTGGGGATCAAGCGAGATGTCTGGACCGAAATCTTCGTTACTGCTTGTGTTGTCCAGGCTGAGGGAGTGGGTACGGTTCACCAGACACGGTTTGGAGCGGGGAGGGCCAATGGAACTGTTCAATGAATGACAGACAAGTTCTGAAGTTACTTCATCTGTTATCTAAATATTTAAGAAATTATAATCAATAAATATTATAGATTAGCCAAGAAAATCACACACAAAATGATATGATTTATCTTAAAATATCAAAATCAAACTATGGTAAGTACTGTTGTGTTAGTCATTACTTTAGTCTAAACTAAATAATGGTCACAAATAAACCACTTTTTTCTTTTTTTTTTTCTTCGAGATCAATGTGAAATGAATTTTCACCTGGTTCTTTTAATGCACGTCTTCCTGGAATGATGGTCTTCCGCCTCAGAGTAATCCTCTGTATCACTGCTGTAGTGATCGTACTTTCGCTGCCGATCCCGTAGACGCTGATGCCGCCTATAGGCCATGCCACAGGCCAGCCACAAGCAGAAAGCTTGTGCCAGGCCACTACATCAAAGAGATATGTGTAAGTGAAGAAATGGTTTGATCTGAAAACACACAAACATACACACACATTGAGTCATTCATTCATTGAATTACAATTTTCTTACGTACTGAATTTGAAGAAAAAACACATCATCTTTCTTTCTCCTAACATGCTGCCAAACACACAAATTATCTTTCTTTAATGTTAAACTTTAGTAAAACACAAATCCGTTACTGGCTGACTGCATGATTTACATGAGGTGTTAATAATCCTTTGGGTTTATTTTAGCAATATTATAGGCAATCCTTTTCACGGTATTATTCTTTGTTTTTTTCAGTTTCTAATCAGCTGATTAACTGATTAAGTACTGCAAAAGTGCATTACACAAATTTTGTTTCTTTTGGATCAATGCCCACTTTAGTCATTACTTCAAATCAGTACCAGCCAATTTTGTATAAAATATTTTTTTTGAAGTGCTCTCCTCTTGGTAGGGAATTCTGAAGGTTCCGAGTTTGTTGTTTTTTTGTTTGTTTGTTTTTGTTTTGGGTTTTTTTAGTTTGTTTTTGTTTTGTTGTTGTTGCTTTTTTAAATCTAGCACAAAACCTACAGGAGACACAGAACAAAAGTTAACGTTTCTATGAAGGAAAATTAATGTGGATTCTAAATGCTGGACTTCTTTTTTTCTTTTTACCAATGATTTTAACTGTACTATAATGATTTTTAATGTACTATTCAGGCATTTCAAGATATTAAAAAAGTCAATTTCTACCTCCACAGGATGACACTCAACGAGAAAACAAAATACAGCTGGAAATAGCATGCTCACTGATTACAACTGCAAAATAAAATAAGATGGCTTATAAGTTTATAATAACAATCAAGACTCTTATAGTAATGTAAGTGAATAACTGTACCAGCAACAACAAAGTGTGGATTTGGTCAAGATGAAAAGTCAATCATATTCTAAGAAAGTGAGCATCACCCTTTAGAGAAGAAAGTACTCTGATGATACTCCCTTCCTTCTGGCTGTAATTGATCTGATAAAGTACCTATGTACATCTGGTATGTCTCCTCTATAAAGATATCAGTCAACTGAAGTGTGAAAAATATATATATATAACAAAACAAAAAAGCATGATTCCAATTTATCATCTGTCAACCATGAATTTCATTAAAATCACAGATTATTGACTATTGTCATTCCTGGCAAGTGACCATGATGGAATGACAGTTCACTGATGTCAGGGCCATGCCCCCTTACACACCCTCTGTCTGGCCTTCAACCTACTGTCTTACACCACAACTGTCTCTCCACTCCCTATTCTCAAATTACATGAAAGTAGTAACACGTCTTCACTGTCAGTCAAGGTCACTTGCTAAAATTTTTTGTCTGACTGGATAGATGGACTGAAGAAAGTGTTGAATGTTGATGTCAGTTTCATCACTGTTATTGTCATCACCTACGAGTTCAATACTTCAAATAAATCATAAGACAAGACAGATCTATCTCTCATCTTTATACTCATACATAATCATTGGCACAGCCAAGTGTAAATCCACTGACTGGGAACATTGTTTTCACTTGATAAAGTGTCCAAAGTCTTTTTGGCCTTTATATGCATGGGTTTGAATAGGATATTTATAATCCAGACACATTAAACTAGCCATTTGTAGCATACTCGCCATGCTGTGGTCAGCATGCTGCACACTTCCCCCCTCACCACAGCAAAACACACATGCACAACAGCATCCACACACACACTCACCCACACACAGACGCTAGTGCTAGGCATGGCCACTGTTATTTGCCCTCTCTTCCCTCCTCAGCCCATGCTATGCAACGTGTCTGAATGCCAATTCTTGTTTAGTTCATTAAACATGTTAAGTCAACAAATGCCTCTTGTGGTTTGAATGTATACCATCATCATGATCCAACAACCACACATGGTGACAGTAGTAAAAAACAAAACAAACAAACAAAAAACCAAAGGAAAAGGACCTGGCAACTGATCTGTACATAGGAAACCTACTTTTCTAATGCTCAGTCTGGCATTTAAGGACCTGACAAGTGATCTGTACAAAGGAAACCTACTTTTCTAATGCCCAGTCCGTCATTCTTCTGGCACCGCCATGTAACTGCAACACCTTGCCTCAGTATTCACTGCATTCAGGTACATTCTAAGCTGTTTGCAAATGATAGTCTGTTTATGTACATTGTACCATACTACAATCAATAAAAAAAAATTGAATTAGATACAAGATGTCAGTGGATGTCTTATAAAGGCACTATGGCAACACTTTGGGCAGCATGTCAGCCGACATCTTACTGGCAATGATGGGTTAATATTATAACCTGGTGATCACAATCTGGATGAGTGCCAGTATGAATCATAAATCAATTTATCAGGCTAAACATCATGGGGAACTTGTTCCAGGATTCTG
The DNA here is from genome assembly GCF_041734735.1 of Babylonia areolata. Lineage (NCBI taxonomy): Eukaryota > Metazoa > Mollusca > Gastropoda > Neogastropoda > Buccinidae > Babylonia > Babylonia areolata. The sequence continues at coordinate 10,242,312 of NC_134881.1, forward strand.
CTTGTCTGATTCTGTGATTGTTTTGTGTGTGTTTCCCTGAAATACCCCTTTTCTGACACTAAGAACCCATCTTTCCATCACACATTACATTTCTCTGAATGGAAGTGGAAAGCAAAGTTGTAATTTGTATACCACACTTCTTTTGCAATTCCTTCATTTTGAGTTTGAACAACTTGAAATTGAAGGTTATGAAAATATCCAACTGTTGAGATGTTCCTGGTGAGTAGTGAATACACTGAAGGCAACTGTTTCATCGGTAAATATCAGGGGCCTGATTATAGCTGAACCTCACGCCTGACCCTCACTGCTTTCACTATTCCATTCTTGCTTTAGTTCCATGCTGACCGCTGGCCTAGGACAGTTGGACTGCATCATGTGCATCAGATATGCAAACGTTTTTTGTTTGATGTAGTAGTTCTGGTCAACAGTTTCATTTTCGGTTCAAATAATACTGAAAAACTGCTGATCGTATTCAAACTGATGGCTGTCAAAACAATGCTTTGAGCCGAAGTGGTTTTATCATCCTAACATCCACTGTTCTTCCAGACAACTGACTCACACTAGTAATGCGTGTCTGCATCAGTCAACATGAAAAATTAAAACATCAAACAATATTATATCTGAAGCTATCAATATAATATGGCACAGAGAGACGATTATCTTACAGTTGTATCGACGATAAACGAAAACAGACTTGTAAGCATTTTTAAGCACAGACACTCACCAAGTTTCCTTGTTATGGTTGTCTGTGATTCGCTAGCATCTTCTTTCATTCATTCACTCGAAGGCATTGTGGGAAAGTTTTGTCAAACGATAGGGCTATACATACAGCAGCAACGTCACTTGTTGCATGCACAACCGGAAAAGACAAATCACGTATTTGTCGATTTTTATTGCACACATATGTCTTCAAGATTTGTGGCAATAGAAATAAAATACAATGCATTACAGTAAGATATTTTCAACAGCCTTTTTATGCATAAAATGAACGCACGCACGCGCGCGCGCACACACACACACACACACACACACATACTTTTTTTTTTTCTTTATTATTATTTTTTTACGCCTATATGTTTCAGAGTTGGACAGTTATTCTCTTCGTCAGATTGTTGCTAAGTTAATGTTGTGAATAGCATTGTTTTCATCCCTTCACCCCCACCCCCACCACCCCTTTTTTTCTTTTCTTTTTTTTCTTTCTTTTTTTTTCATGTCTAATATCACTTAAGTTAATGTGGATAGACATTAAATGAAATTGAACACTTCAGTGGCCTCCGAGTCCGAACGAGATCTGAAAAACAGACATATTAAAGATAATATTTACTGTTTTAAACAAAAAATCTGTCAAAGTAACGTATTGCGTGTTTTACTACACGCTTGGCCTCAGAATTGAACCGACATGAACTGAAGGCACGAATGTGGTGCCGTTATCCTCGAACTGCTCTATTCAGTTAAGAGAAGATCAGTGTAAAGTAGATTTAGGCGTTCTACACTCAGGCAGGAAAGTTTGGATTAATTCGGGCTCTGAGGGAAAATACAAGCAGATGAAATAAAGTAAAATAAGATACATAAATGATAAATAAATAAGTAATTAAATCAATTAATTTCCCGTCGAATGACGCGGAACCAGCTGGGGGAAGGCGGCGGTGCCAGCTGGGCAATGCTCATTTTCTTTCCGAAGTCTGGACTACATGAGGTTTTTTTTTTTTTTTTTTTTTTTTTTTTTTTAACTGATTATATATATTTCGCTCTGTTTCGTCGCGTTTGTATTACCTTTGATAACAACTTGAAAAAGACGCGCCGATCAGTTCTATATTGATTCCTCATTAGTCACGGCAGAAACTGATACGATTCGTGCAGTTCAACGTTGTTGTTGTTTTGTTGGGGTTTTTTTGTTTGTTTTTTGTTGTTTTGTTGTTGTTGTTGTTGTTGTTGTTTTGTCCGAGGATAACGGCGATGTTCGATGTTCGAGGTTAACGGCACCACCACACACACACACACACACACACACACACACACACACACACACACACACACGACAGGCACTGTCCGTGTAATTTACACTGTTTATCAGTTGGCCGTTTGCCAGCTGCGTTCTGCGTTCTTGATCTAGTGCGGCCTTCAAGTTGTTCAAGACACTGACATACTGTAAGTTTAATTTTCGAGCTTCAGCTTTGTTAACTAAGAACTGCTGGTGGTGAAAACTTCAGCACGTTGATTGGAGGTAGGCACATGGTTGTATGTTGGGTTTTTTTGTGTCTTTTTAAATGTTATTTACCAGTATATGCCTGTATGTACGGGCTTCGTGCCGACGTTGCAATGCTTCCTGGTATGGTTTCAGTCTGTTTGTTCAGGGTCTTACGTCAGTGTTGGGCCCGCTGTTGTGTGGGCTCGCTGCTGTTCAGAGACTTTTTCATCACGACTCAGTGTACCTGCGTGGAAACGGTCTCTCTCTCTCTCTCTCTCTCTCTCTCTCTCTCTCTCTCTCTCTCTCTCTCTCTCTCTCTCTCTCTCTCTTGTGTGTGTGTGTGTGTGTGTGTGTGTGTGTGTGTGTGTCTCGGCGGTGTGTGTGTGTGTCTCAGATTCAGGTCAGTCTCTCTCTCTCTCTCTCCCTCTCTCTCTCTCTCACTGTCTGTCAGTTTTTTTCTCTCTGTCTCTTTCTCTCTCTCTCCCTCTCTGCCGCTCTCTCTCTCTCTCTCTCTGTTTCTCTCACTGTCTCGATCTCTCTCTCTATCTCTGTCAGTTTCTCTCACGGTCTCGATCTCTCTCTCTCTCTCAGTCTCTCTCTGTCAGTTTCTCTCTCTCTCTCCCCTCTCTGCCGCTCTCTCTGTCTCTCTCTCTCTCTCTCTCAGTTTCTCTCCCTGTCTCTCTCAGTCATATATGAGGCATTGAAGAGATTGAGAATAGTTACGACGTGAATGTTGTTGAACATCTGTGTTAGATATTTTTTGGTTGGTTTGTGTTGAAGATGCATAGTGTGTCATGTAAAATCTTATTTATCTTTCTTTCATGTCACCCCCTTCAGTAAGGGGCTTTGGCCTTTATCTGAATAAAAAATCGTTATCGTTATCTCCCTGTCTTTCCCTCTCTCTCTCTCTCTCTCTCTCTCTCTCTCTCTCTGTGTGTGTGTGTGTGTGTGTGTGTCAGTTTCTCTCTCTCTGTGTCAGTTTCTCTCTCTCTGTCTCTTTCTCTCTCTCTGCTCTCTCTGTCTCAGGCTTTCATTCTCTCTCTTCCCTCTTTCAATTTCTCTCTCTCTCCCTCCCTCCCTCTCTGCCGCTCTCTCTCTCACTGTCTCTCTCTCTCTCTCTCTGTCAGTTTCTCTGTGTCTCTGTCTCTCTCTCCCCGGCTCCCTCTCTGCTGCTCTCTTTCTCTCTCACTGTCTCTCTTTCTGTCAGTTTCTCTCTCTCTCTGTGTCTCTCTCTGTGTCAGTTTCTCTCTCTCTCCCACTCTCTGCCGCTCTCTCTCTCTGTATCTCTCTCTCTCTCTGTCAGTTTCTCTCGGCTCTCTCTCTCTCTCTCTGTCTCTCTCTCCCTCTCTGCCGCAGGCTCTCTCTCTCTGTCTGTCTCTCTCACTGTCTCTCTCTCTATCAGTTTTTATCTCTCTGCCTGTCTCTCTCTCTCTCTCTCGGTGTCTCTCTCATTCTCTCCCCCCCCCCCTCTCTCACTCTCCATCTATCATTTTCTGTTTCTCTGTCTCTCCCCCTCTCTGCCACTCTCTCTCTGTCTCTCCCTCTCTCTGCCCGTCAGTTTTTTTCTCTCTCTTATTCTCTCTCTCCCCTCTGTCAGTCTGTGTGTGTGTGTGTGTGTGTGTGTGTGTGTGTGTGTGTGTGTGTGTGTGTGTGTGTGTGTGTGTGAAAGCAATCAATAAATAAAATCGAAAACATGAACAATCCGGCCTTGCAATTACGCATAACCCCACCCCCCAAAATCATATGCCTTAAATAAATCAAACAAATTAATTAATACCTTTCCCCCCTGTTTATATGTTGCAAATCACATCAAGTTACATGATATTGCTTATCAGTGCTTAATCATACCGATTCAAATCTTTAATTGTTGATTAGTCAATGAGTTCGCTTACTGTTATCATTAGTATTTCGTTCTAAGGATGTTGTATTGTAATCTCATTTTTTACACAAAATTTCACCACTTATAAGTTATCCAACACACACACACACACACACACACACACACACACACACTTACTCACTGCGTGAACAGTTACTTTTCCCTCACCAGTATCCGTCTTTTCCCCCGGCTATCTTTATCAAATAACACTTATGGTTAAAAGACGCTAAACTGAAAAAGAAGAAGACAACAGCAGCAGCAACAACCACACACACACACACATACACACACAAACCCGCGCGCGCGCGCGCGCGACCGGGGGAGTATCGACACGGGGGAGTACCGACACGGGGGAGGATTGACACGGGGGAGTATCGACACGGGGGAGGATTGACACGGGGGAGTATCGACACGGGGGATTATTCAGTCGTCACGGTCGTTGTGCCATGGCACTATCAAGCCGGATGTTACTTTATTTCGTCGCCTGACTGTGGTCAGTTGATCGTCGAGCTTGTGGTCAAAATATTCGGGCGGCCGGGGTTGTGAGCTCGAAAGTGACACAGACATATGCACCCATAGCAAAATAACTTTGGCGTTTTTGCTGCCCAGTGATCAATAATCTATTTACTGGTGATCTTAGAGCAATGCTAGACTATAAGTAATGATAATCATAGTAATAACGATAATAATAATAATGCTTATTAGCAAGAACATAGAAACCAAAGGAATGTCTGAGTCTTTCAGTGAGAAGTGTATGATAAATTGTATCAAATGCTACAATCATGGCCTGGCTTCGCTGACGAAGATCTAGGAAGGGCGTTGTCCACGTCTGATGCAGGCACGCTCATGGCTGACAAGGCCAATGCGGGAAAAGCAGAGTCGGCCGCAGCGGTTGCAAGGGAAAGTCTGGTCTGGGTTCGCGGCTGCAGCGTCGTGGTTCTTCCTCCTTCTGCGTTTGTCCTCAAGGCTGGCCCTGCGGTTGTTTTCGAAGGAGGAGACAGCTTGGTGGATGGTGCGTCGCCAGGTCTCTCGATCAGCGGCTACTGCGGACCACTGGCGATGGTCAATATGACAGGCACCGAGAGCTTTCTTCAAGGAGTCTTTGTATCTCTTCTTGGGTGCTCCTCTGTCACGGTGGCCAGTGGACAGTTCGCCATACAGCGCGATCTTGGGCAGGCGGTGGTCCTCCATCCTGGACACGTGCTCTGCCCAACGTAGCTGGGTCTTTAGCAGCACTGCCTCGATGCTGATAGTCTTTGCCTGCTCCAGGACCTCGACATTTGTGATGTAGTCACTCCAGTGGATGCTGAGGATGGTGCGAAGGCAGCGCTGGTGAAAGCGATCAAGCAGTCGTATGTGGTGCCGGTAGGTGACCCAGGTTTCGGAGCCATACAACAGGGTGGGCAGTACAACAGCTCTGTACACGCTGATCTTTGTGTCTTTCTTCAGGTGTTTGTTGTTCCACACTCTCTTGTACAGCCTGCCGAATGCGCTGTTTGCCTTTGCAAGTCTGTTGTCGATCTCCTTGTCGATCTTGGCGTCAGACGAGATGGTGCAGCCTAGGTAGCTGAACTGGTGGACCGACTTCAGCTCTGTCTCACCGATGTTGATGTGAGGAGCGTGGAATTCTTCCCGTGGGGCAGGCTGGTGGAGAACTTCCGTCTTTTTCAGACTGACTTCTAGGCCGAAGAGCTGCGCAGCCTCTGCGAAGCAGGACGTTATACGCTGCAGGGCCGCTTCTGTATGGGCGACGAGGGCAGCATCGTCGGCAAACAGAAGCTCTCTGATGAGTTGCTCCAGTGTCTTGGTGTGGGCCTGTAGCCGCCTCAGGTTGAATAGGCTGCCATCAGTGCGGTATCTGATGAAGATACCGTCGTCGTCGCCAAGATCTTCAGTGGCCTGTTGGAGCATCATGCTGAAGAAGATCGTGAAGAGGGTCGGCGCGAGGACACAACCTTGTTTCACTCCATTTCCAATTGGGAAGGGCTCCGAAAGGTCGTTGCTGTGTCTGACCTGTCCACGCTGTTCCTCATGTAGTTGGATGACCATGCTGAGGAATTTTGGGGGGCATCCCAGACGTTTCATGATCTCCCACAGACCTTTTCTGCTCACGGTGTCGAAAGCTTTCGTGAGATCGACGAATGTCGCATACAGTCCTTTGTTCTGTTCCCGACATTTTTCTTGTAGCTGTCTGAGAACGAAGACCATGTCAGTGGTGCCTCTGTTGGCTCTAAAGCCACGCTGACTCTCTGGGAGATGTTCTTCGGCGATAGTAGGCACCAGCCGATTTAGGAGGACTCTGGCGAGGATCTTGCCTGCGATGGAGAGCAGAGTTATCCCCCTGTAGTTGGAGCAGTCCGACTTTTCTCCCTTGTTTTTATACAGGGTGATGATGACTGCGTCACGGAGGTCCTGTGGTAGTTTGCCTTGCTCCCAGCAGCAGACAAAGAGGTTGTGGAGTTTGGAGTGTAGTGCTGGGCCTCCATTCTTCCACGCCTCCGGCGGAATTCCGTCAACCCCTGCTGCCTTGCCACATTTCAGCTGTTCAATGGCCTTGACAGTCTCTTCTAGGGTTGGTAGCTCGTCCAGTTGTAATTTCACTGGCTGTTGTGGGATGCGGAGAATTGCCGAGTCTTGAACCGTGCGGTTGGCGCTGAAGAGGGCCTGGAAATGTTCCGACCACCTGTTCAGGATCGACGTCTTGTCTGTGAAGAGCGCCTGGCCGTCTGCGCTGCGCAAAGGACTCTGGACCTGGTATGAGGGACCGTACACCGCCTTCAAGGCTTCGTATAAGCCCCGGTAGTCACCAGTGTCTGCACAAAGCCGAGCCCTCTCTGCCAGGTTGGTCCACCACCCATTTTGAATCTCACGAAGCTTGCGCTGGAGGTTGCTGCATATGAGCCGGAAGGTTGCTTTCTTCACCGGACAAGACGGTTGTGCAAGGTGAGCCTGGTGGGCTGATCTCTTCTTCGCCAGCAATTCTTGGATCTCCTGGTTGTTTTCGTCAAACCAGTCCTTGTTCTTTTTCGACGAGAACCCTAGGACTTCTTCAGAGGACTGCAGGATGGCTGATTTCAGCTGTGCCCATAGTGCTTCTGGAGAGGGGTCTGTGGGGCAACTGGGGTCTTCAAGTTTGTCCTGAAGCTTCGCCTGGAATTCAGCTTTCACTTCAGCTGACTGAAAGTTGCCGACCTGGAATTTCTTCCTAGGAGCTCCTCCTTTCTTTGGTTTGGGCTTGAAGTGGAGCCTGAGCTTGCTGCGGACGAGGCGGTGGTCAGTATGACACTCCACGCTGGGCATCACTCGGGTGTGTAGGACGTCTCGTACGTCTCTCTGGCGCATCAGGATGTAATCAATGAGGTGCCAATGTTTGGACCGAGGATGCATCCACGTTGTCTTCAGGCTGTCCTTCTGCTGGAAACTGGTGTTGGTGATGGTAAACTGCTGCTCTGCACAGAACTCGAGAAGAAGGCGCCCATTGTCGTTGCAATTACCAACGCCATGCTTGCCAAGGACTCCTTTCCAGGCTTCTGAATCTTGGCCAACTCTGGCATTGAAGTCGCCAAGGATGATGACCTTGTCGTCAGCAGGGGTGTTCTGAACGAGGTTGCGCAGATCAGTGTAAAACTTGACCTTTTCTGTGGGGTCCGCTTGGAGGGTTGGAGCGTACACGCTGAACAGAGTGGCATGCTGTTTGTTCCGTAGTGGGAGGCGCATGGACATAATTCGGTCTGAGTGTCCTGTTGGCAGGTTTTCAAGCTTGGAGGCAATGGTGCTCTTGACCATAAAGCCTACGCCATAAAGGCGTCTCTCGGTCTCTGGCTTGCCTGACCAGTAGAGGGTGTACCCAGCGCCGTGTTCCTGGAGGCTGCCTTCCCCTGCAAAGCGGACTTCGCTGACGGCAGCAATGTCAATGTTCAGTCTCTGAAGTTCGTGTGCGACTAGAGCGGAACGCCTTTCTGGGTGGTTGCTGTCTGCAGAGTCACGCATGGTTCGGATGTTCCAGCATGCTACCTTTAGTCCTTTTGCACCTAATTGTGAGGCAGGTGCCGGCCTTTTCTTCTCTATTGTTGTTCGACCGCGTTTGGAGATGCCCGTTGACCGCGGCTAGCCAACTGGGGGGTATGGAGATGAGCATTTGTTTGGACCACCTTTTCTAGGCCCCTCTCCGTGTGGAGCAAGCAGTGCTGTCCCTAGAAAAGGCTGCTTGGTCGTTCAGGGTGCTGCCGAGTGATGCTGTCACCTCCGGGTCAACAATCAGGCGACCAATATCCTGAACCGCCTGCATGCAGGATTGGAACTGCGGCTTCCAGTGACATCTTCCACCTGCCGTTTTCGCCCCTTTCCCATCGCTGCAGGACTTGGAATAGTTGGTGGCGCGGACGTGGACGTGTCCTTCAAGCCTGCGCAATGGAATTTTTAGGTGGAGTGCAGTGTGCGCAGTACTGGCCCCACCCTTTACACCCGTGGTTCATCTGCCATAGCCTAGCAAGCTGGGACGGTGACAGTGAGGTCCTCAGGTCGTAGGTTTTATATCAGACTGTCCTTGTCCTAGCCTCTGGCTCAAAAACCTTCCTCGGAGGCACGGGGGCGCGGCTACTGAAAGTCGGGACATGGCCATGGACCCAGGGTCAATGCATGTCGAGACTGTCCTGCATTCCTTAGCACTTCATGGGTTTTACTTCAGACTTTTCCTTGTCTTAGATGGACTGCCTTCCCAGGCTGTCGAGCTCCATCTGCCCACATGTGACAGGTAGCACAAGGTTACATGGTACCTGTGGCAGGTAGAGACCTGACCTGACTCTTCAAATGCTACAATGCGTAAGATCTAAAAGAACAAGAACGGAAATTTTGTCTTCGACAAAAAAACACACTAAGAATGTCGTTTAGATTCTTCAGCAACGCTGTTTTGGTATTCAGTATATGACCTTGTCGGTATGGCCGACAGAAAAGATCATACTGACAAACATTATCCCAGTATAGGGAGCTATAACACTGAGGTACTCTATCATAGTTCCCTCCACTTAGTATAAGTGGTTACGGATCCCCGTCGGCCATAGTTACCTGCATGATGTGGGGGTGTCGACGTTAACTGAAGCAAAATGCAACTAACTTGTGTCGGTTATCACGCGTGTCTGTATATCTCTCAGCCCCGTGTGTGTGTGTGTGTGTGTGTCAGTGTGTGTGTGTGTGTCGGTGTGTGTGTGCATATTACACTATCATAGTATCAACAGGGTGACAGGCGGCCATGCACACAGAAGCAGAGAGAGAGGCGGGGGCGAGGGGGGATGTAGGGAGGTGGCGGCCCCCGGCCCCACTCACCCCGTGCACCGACCATCTCGACTAGTACCTCTCCACCACTAAAACTAGCGGAGAGCGTTCGTCATACCACTGACTTGACGAAGACATTCAGACACCCACAACACTGTCACACTTGAATCAGCAACTGAAATAAAACACGTTCGTCTGCTAACTGAAGTATTGTGCCCGGATCGTACAGGGAAATGGGTGACGCGGGGTTATATTTAACACGGGCCACTTAGGTCGCGAAGTGATTCTTTAACTCGCACGCTCTACGCAGTCGGTTCGTGGCTGGTATTCGTTGCGATGTCACCTTTTTGACTCACTTGTGTAAACAAAGTGGGTCTATGTTTTAACCCGGTGTTCGGCTCTGTGTGTGTGTGTGTGTGTGTGTGTGTGTGTGTGTCCGTGGTAAACTTTAACATTGACATTTTCTCTGCAACTACTTTGTCAGTTGACACCAAATTTGGCATAAAAATAGGAAAAATTCAGTTCTTTCCAGTCATCTTGTTTAAAACAATATTGCACCTCTGGGATGGGCACAAAAAAAAAATGAAGCCTAATTATATGCAAACTGCATTTACTGTTATATTTATATTTTTTGTATTCTCTAAACTTGTCACTTTGATCTGATATTCTGACCCAACAACTAGAGCAGTCATTATTATCATTTTTTGTTCAAACAGGAACTTCTTTTGCTAAGCATGGAAGTTTTATTTATTTTGCAAACGTTTTGGTGCAGATAGTAAAAAAGGGAAATTACTCTGTAACTAATGCTAGGGGAGTTAATTTGCTTTAAACTGATCTTTCTCATCTTAAACATTACATTTTGAAATTATACTCAATACATAAAAAGCTTGGATTTTTTTTTTTTTAAAGTGTATCATAAGTGAGTCTTGAAGGCTTTGCCTCTCTTGTTTCCTATGAAGTTCGAACAGCACACACGGTACTTCTTTCCTCCCGTTTTCCCCAGACCCATTGTGAAGCATTTACACGAAAATGGGAGATGGCCTTCAACCCGGGCAAATGTGCTATGCTCAGAATCACTCGCTGCAAAAGTACAATCAGCGACAAGTACCAAATGCACGGACACGAGCTATCAATAGTACAGTCAACGCCGTACTTGGGAGTCACCTTGAAGAAAGATCTGGAGTGGGAGGAACACATCAACAACATTACAAAGAAAGCAAGCAAAGTCCTAGGATTCTTGAGACGAAACCTGAAAGCTGCCTCCAACGAGCTGAGAGAAAAAGCACATCTAACCTTCGTAAGACTATTGTTAGAATACTCCAGCTCAGTTTGGGACCCACACAAGACAGGATGCATAAAGAAATTAGAGAACATCCAAAGAAGAGCAGCTCGTTTCGTCCTCAACCGCTACCACCGACGTGCAAGTGTAACAGACATGCTTGAAAAACTCAAGTGGCCGCCCCTCCTGAAACGACGTCAAGCAGCAAGGGTCACAATGTTGTATAAAATACACAACGACCTGGTGCAAGACAACAAAAGTGTCCTCCAAAAACCAGTTATGAGAGACAGAAGATCACATGACCAACAATTCCAACGGCTTGTGAACCATAAACAGCAGTAACGGCTTGTGAACCATAAACAGCAGTATCGGCTCTTTTCTTTCTTTCCACGTGCCATTCGTGAGTGGAATGAACTCCCAGCAAACACTGTTGAGGCAGACTCCCCCAGCAGCTTCAAAAGCAGAGTCACCTCTCACCTCAAGGTCGCCACTCTTGACAGTCTCGCCGCTGCTGCGAAACTCCAAGAGTAGGCAAAACCACAGGATAAATTACAGCAATTGTCGGGTATGAATGTGAGAGTGAATGTTTAGGTAAGTAGTGGGTAGGGGGAGTGCTGGAGGGAGGGTGCTGCGGCGGGGAGTGCCAGGGGCCATCAATAGGATGCCTGCCTGTCACTTCTCGCCCCCTCTGATCCAGTTTGTGGGCAGGAGGGAGAGTGTGAATGTGATTGGAGTAAAAACTTTTTTTTTTCAAGCAACCGGTCTGCGGACCCCCCCCCCCCCCCCCCCCCAAAAAAAAAAAAAAAAAAAAATGTAGCAAAATAATCAACGAGCTGACTGTGGCTACACAACAGAAGAAGAAGAAGTACAATCGACGAACTTTCGCTTTTTGAGAGGCTCGCCACGAATTCTCTTTCCGGCTTAATCAAGGGCAAATTACTCTAATTTTTTTTCTGACGTCACTGAACAAGCGTTGTGGAAGTCCGCACAGCACAGCGATCAGCGACAAATCAACGTCTGACAGACAGACCACCGTTTTGTTGTCGTCGGGCAACCGCGACTCATATATATTATATACCCGCATGAGGTTAAAAAAAAAAGAAAAAGAAGAAGCAGAAAAGAAAAAGAAGAAGCAAAAATGAAAACGGAAACATCAAGAAGCGCTCAAAAGACCGTGCAATCCCGGGCCCGCCGCGAATTGTTCTTACGCTGATATGCCCGGTCAATCGGCGACAATTTGACGCGGCCGGGAGGCAACAATGCAATTAACATACCTTTAGATGGCTGCGTCCTGGCACCCACACTATTCTCCATTCTCTTCTCTGCCATGCTGATTGACGCCTTCCAAGACTGTGACAAGGGCATCTACATTCAGTTTCGCACAGATGGCAAACTTTTAAACTTGCGGCGACTACATGCCAGGTCCAGGGTGTTTGAGGCACTGTTGAGAGAGTTCCTCTTGCTGCACACACCCATGAAGACATGCAGTTCATTATGGACAGGTTCTCAACCTCCTGCAGGCGCTTTGGACTCAACATCAGCCTCAGCAAGACCGAGTCCATGTACCAACCAGCTAGCTCACAGAACGTCAGTGCCCGCATGACAGACAGCAGAATCCTGAAGATGCTTTTGCATGACCAGCTGAAGGAAGGCCACCGTGAACTTGGAAGACCCTGCAAGCACTTCAAGGACATCTTGAAGACAAACCTCAAAGCCTGTGACATAGACATCGCTTCCTGGGAAACTGATGCCCTTGACTGCTCTCGCTGGAGGATGCTGTGCTCTAGTGGCATAAAGACATTTGAAAACAAGAGAACGCTGGCCATTAAGGAGAAGCGTGAGTGAAGGAAGCATGGCTCAACTTCTGGAGACGTTTTCCCTTGCAACACCTGTGGGAAGTGCTGCGCGTCCAGAATCGGCCTCTTCAGTTCTCCTATATGAGGACACACACCGATAGATAAGCCTGCCTGCCTACTCATCCGTCGGTCCGACGGGAGACTCCATCATCATCATCAGTGGTAGTCGGTGTTACTTGCATGCGAAAGGGCATTAACTGGATCCACTCAATTAAGTGAACTGTAACATGCGATATCATGACACCATCATGTAGAAACGATCAGCGGATGCCGCCTGTTTGCTTCAGTGTTATTGTTTACATTCTTTTTAATGATCATGATTGTCAGCCATAAGCTTTAATGCGGTATGCTCGTAAGCTCGGCGCTTCCATGTCTTGATTCTAACCCTTTTTAAAATTGAAGCCATTGTTATTCCCGTTTTTTTAGTTTGTTTGTTTGTTTGTTTTTCCAAACCTTCAAATACTTAATCATTATCTATTAATCAGCTATCAGCTGGTATGCCGAAGGACATAACGGGCAGTAAGTCAAGTGCATTTATCAGTGCTTCACTTGCAGTTTCTTTCAGGATTTTCCATTTACCCGTACGATTTTTCCTGAGTCGTATTCTCTGTTCTAATAATGTGGAGCCACGAGGAATTTTATGTTCTTTTATGGTTGTTTTTAAGCAAGAAATAAGTGCACACTTCCACGACTCTGTGTGTGTGTGTGTGTGTGTGTGTGTGTGTGTGTGTGTGTGTGCCGTGTGTGTGTGTGTGTGTGTGTGTGTGTGTGTGCCTGCCTCAATCATTCCCTTGAACTCACTGATGCAGAGTTGTTGCGTCAGTTTTTCAATCAGTTAATTTGGATCAGTATAATTGATAATCTGAAGCGAATGGGAAACAGTTTGGCTACTAAGGTTGGAATATCCCAAGAAATCTTCAAAGAGCGATTAGGAGCCACTGACAAACACACCAAGTTTATTAGGTTGAGTTTTAGGAGGAAGGATCAGTGCCGCAGAACTCGTAAGTTAAACGGGATCAGTGCCAGTATCATCCACTGGCCTCCGTCTCAGTACAAGAACAAAGGGGACATAGCATCGCGTGACAGCCACAGAGACATTTCACTGTTGTGCAATGCAGGGAAAATCATCACGGCCAGTGTCGTCCTAAACAGCATCACCACACCACCGGCTGCATGCTGCCCGGGATGTGTGCCGGTCTCCGAGGACCTGCACATGCACAGTGACAAGCACTATTGGTGATATGACCACCCGGCGGACCCATTCCCAAATGAGTCTCCAACGGCGTCAAACGCGGTTGTATTTGATGTTTGCTCCCACCCTCTTCAGCCTGACGTTTGCTACAGTGCCGTTCACCGCCCTCTCCCAGTCCAATCAGTCATGGCCCTCAAGATAAGATGCGAAGGCCACCCCGGACCAACGCTGGGATCAGTCATTGTCCGCTTCTGATGTGATGGCTGTTTCTCCGATCACGAGTCGTCCGCCTGCAGGGACTAACTCGCAAAGTCCTGGAAGCCTTTGTAGTGAAGGACTTTCTTTTTGCAGATGACTACAGTGTGCTCTTGCAGCTGACTGAACTACGAACCGCTGAGAAATGCAAGAACCTCACTGAGGCGCCCGGCTGAACTGCCCGGCTCTCAAGCGGTGATACTGAGCAGCCTCGCGGCAAATTGCACAACTGAGGTCTTTCGATTCACCGGCATTGACCAGTCTGCAGAAAACAAGTAATCATGCTCAAGCTTCGGCGGGTATGTTGCCTGTCCGAATGGACGACACACCGCGGCGGCGGCCGACTGCCAAAGATAATCGTAAGGAAATAAGACTACTCGATCCGAGCTGGACCAGGCGTGTGCCCGCCGCTGGCGCCGTTTGTTAATGCCGGAGGGACATCGAAAGAACCGGTCACTGAAGATCAGTGGCTTCAAAGAGATATAGTTTCTGTTTCAAGAACGGTGTCAAAACTATATGCGGACTGATCCATATACGCCACACTACATCTGCTGTTGAACTGATAAACAGGCAAAACAAAAAAGAGAAGAAAAAGACCTTGGGGCCTGGCATTGTAGTCAGTCCAGTCGGGTGGCGGTAACCGGCAGTCTTTCGCCGTGTCAGTCACTCCGACTCAGTGACAGTGACTGCAGCGCCTGGCGACAAGGTCAGACTTGGAGTTCTGGCGTTTGAGGAGACTGAGCGTCTCTACTAAGTTCACTGGGACCTCGACCATTGAGAAGCGTCAGCCAATCCCGCAAACAGAGACTGACACAGTCTCGGACCGTGTCCGAACTCATGATTACCTGCGGCTGGCCGTCAACTTGAAATGCTGATTAACCTGCCAGTGCCCACAGTGCGGCTTCGGCATCAGTCTGTGCCGTCTGCATTTGGGCCACAGCAGTTCTCATCTCCCGAGTCACTGACGTCTTCATCGTTCGCGACGGACTTCCACTGAACCGTTGAGATGAAGCCGCACGGTCCACTGGCCGAAAGTAATTTTTCCAGTGGAAATCAGTCGCTGCAATATAATTTTGTTTTCTCACATGCTAGAATAAAGTCATCAATAACCAGACTGAACAATACCCTAGCCTGAGCGGGGCACAAGAAACGGTTTGGTTTATGGTCATAATCTTAACAAATGACGTTTTTTCAGTAATACTGACCGTTTCATACAGGGCAGAAAATGCCAATCAGTTAAATAGGGGGCTCCTCAGTGAATTTAGGACTTTACCTCAGGTTTGTCTGTTTATTGATTGATTTATTGGTTGATTTTTTGGTTGATTTGTTCATTACTGAAATTTTTTTCTTATTTCTATTTTTATTTCATTTTCAAGTGTAACTTGAAATGCTCAATGACTGTCGCAGCTGAATGGGCACACAATCATGAGACTGTTACAAAGAAGTTCCAGTTGCTTTCTTGCAACTACAAGCATGGAAGAGATTTACACGAACTTGATGACCACTGAGATATATATTTCTACATATAGATGTCTGTGCTGATGACCAATTCGGAAGGCTTTGTTTTGCTCCGTTTGGGTTTTCAGACAATTCCCATTGGCTGTTATTTCCTGCACATTATCATTAATGTTCATCAAGTTATTTTACTTCCCATTGGAATAACCCAGGTTGTCAGGGTTTTGTCAGTGGATCGACTCTCATTTTGGTTGATAATGTTCACACAATCTATGACTTAATGAAGTGATAATTAACGTTTTTTCACGCTCAAACAGACGAAGAAAACGAACAAAAGCCTCGGCTGACCCCAGACCAGTTCGAGTCAATGCTTCAGGGTGTGGATTGACGACTAGGATCACCTAAGTTGCCAGACACAGACACACAAAAAGGATTAACAGTGGATTTACGTTGATCTGTCTGGATGAAAAAGCGGTCCCATCAACACCCACAAACTCATCCCCGATGCAGACAACCCGGCACTTTGAAGATCTCTCCACTGTCCAAGTGAGTTTGTCAAACGTTCTCCTTGAAACTGAAACTGAGAGTTCTCTTGATGGGTGTGGTTTTCAAAAAACATTTTCGATAAACATAAAGCGACTGGAAGCCACCAAGGAGTATTGTGAAGCAGCATATGCAGGTTATTCTTTTTTTCCTTTTTTTTCCCCATGGAATTGGACATTTTCTTGTTGGACAGAAAAGTCAAATGCAGAGAGGCCTCAAGTTTGCAGGAAGTACAAAACAAAAAACTTAGGAAGTCCCAGTGCTTGATTACAACCAAAGCCTTGGCCATTTTGACATGGGGGGACATCTTGAGCTTGGTTTTCACTTTATTTTATAAAGTCATGATTGAAAATGTACTTTGTAGCTGGACGATTTTAGTTTATCTTGAAAAAAATATTCACTGACTTCATGTTTAACATCCCAGAGCTGCCATTTGAAAGCCATTGTCAGACTAACACGCTGTGATGGTGTCTACTTTCAGAGGTTTACTGTTGTGGCTTTGTTTCTTTTTTTCACACGCTTTGCAGGTTCAGACTCAAGTGATTTCCCAAACTGAAGAAGTAGCTGTTTTTGCTTTTTGTGATTAATTGATTATCTGCATGAATCATCTTCACACATACCCCCCACCCCCACCCCACCATTGAGGTGGGAATTACTATTTTTGCACTTTTGTTGGAGTTTTTCTTGATTACTCGAATCAATGTCACTGCATGAAATTAAAAGTCAAAGTTCAAGTTTGACATGACTTGTAAATTGGCCATCCATACATTTTCTATACTGTGGTCAAGAGTTGCTTTGAGATTTTCGTCTTCCAAATGTCTTCTCTGTGATTTCTTGTCTTGAAGGCGCTTGTTGCAGGCCAAGTTGATTTGATTAAGTTGATGTGAGCTTTGACATCATTGATAAACTGTTGTTTAAAAAATGTGTTTTTACTTGTTGTTGTCTTTTTCTCGCTCTGGACACTTTGATCATGCAATAGCAATGATCACTTTCATTCGGAGAGGAAATTTTGCTTTTGTTTGAAGTGCATGAACCTGATGATCAAAAATTTACATGTAATTGGAACCTCATGTTTATGAGAAGTTTATGATCTGGATCCTTACAACTTAAATGCTTTTAAAGTTTTATGTTTTTTCCTCCTCCATACACATATATTTAGTTTTTCTTAAAAAAATTGGAACTCAGATATGTGCATATGATATAGGATGCAGTTGTTCAGCAGCTTCAAACAAAAATATAATGTATATCATTGATTGGTGAATAGGTTTGTGAATTAGGTAATACTGCACAGGTTTTAGTTTTGAGATTCAAAGTTGATATTTGATTCTTTAATAAGTTGTTGTAATCTTTGCAGAGTTGCAGTCTTGCTTGACGGATGGTTAGCAATGGATGGTAATTTTGAGGCCCTTCAGCTGAAACCTTTTGTGACAATTGATGAAGGAGGACCAAAGCCTGATGTCCCCAAAGAAGATCAGGCAATAAGACCTTACATGACCCCACAGTCAGACATGTTTGGTGGTGAGGTCAGTCACACGCTGGAAGCCATCGGTGATTTTGGTGGTATTGGGTCACATGCTGATAAAAGAGAAAGAGAAAATGGACAGTCATGTGAAGAGAATCTTGCCAATAACAGAGATAAAAGCTGCAAATATGATATTGTTGTCTTCCGGGGAGACTGGGTCTTTTTTTGTGTTGTAGTGTTTGATGGCAGAGTATTTTACCCAAAGACTGACAGTTCTGAGAGTGCTGACGAGCACATTTATCAGAAGGCAGTTGATGCAGAAGCACAACAAAGATTGAACCACTTGAAGGAAGACATTCACCAGATTCAGAAAATGTTTTCAGACATTTCACAACAAAGATTGGAGGAAGACATCCAGGAAATGTTTGACATGAGGTCAGATCGCAATGTCTACAATGTTTATACCAAGCATCTGGTTACAGATTTACCAAACAAATGGTCTAAAGGTGTTTTGAAGGTGTCTGGGAAATGGCAAAGGAGAAAGAAACTTGGAGTCTTTGACACTTTTCACTATGTGAATCCACCACCCCAAAGCGTGATTGTGTACCCTGTCAACAGACAGAACATCACTCAAGGACAGGGTTCCGATGAGCAGGCTCCTCAACAGACACCTCGGCCACCGCAGGCACGGAGACCTTGGCCGCCCCCTGCAGCAGATAGTATCTTTGACAGCCCGTGGACAACATTCAGTCAAGAGCTGCACCGCATGGGCACTTTTGTGAACCAGCCTCAACACATGACCGTTTTTGCTCTCATTTTGGCCAGAGCTGGGTTCATGTGTCTTCCTGACGGGGCCATCGTGTGCTACTTCTGCGGTGTGCAGCGCAATGAGTGGAACTTCAGTGAATCCGCTGTGGAGGTCCACAGACAGCTGAATCCCAACTGTTCTATCCTGACTGGGGTGAACTGCAACAATGTGCCTGTCCTCAGGTTGGACCTGGACCAGGTGCAGGCAGTGATGGAGGTCTGGTCATTGTCGGGACCTCCACTCATTGGTAGTGGGGGAGAGGCAGCTGTGCAGCAGGCACCATCCGTATTGGGAGGGAATGCTTCAGCTGGTGCTCCACAAAGTGCTGTTTATCAGCTCCCTGGTCCTGGAGAGCAGGGCCCAAGACAGGATGTTGTTGCTGATGGCCGAACCACTAGCGGAAGTACTGGTGGCAGCAGCCAGGCAAACCAGAATGACCAGCGGCAGTTAGATCCCAGAAGAGATGTTCGCATTCTTGACGGGACTGCCCAGCCGGAGGAAGCTTCCAGCAGTGCTCCTCGATCGGAGACTGGTGGTGGCAATCGGACGGGGTCAGGTCAGCAGGCAGTAACGTACCAGCAGCTGGGCATCATTACTGACTTCCCAAAGCGTGCTGAGATGGCCACATTGAGCAGTCGATTGGCGACTTTTAGCAACTGGCCTTCCACCTATGCCCAGAATCCCTTAGCACTGGCTGAAGCAGGATTCTATTATGCAGGTCAGTTTGTGGTGAAAGAAGCTCTTTTTGTTGAAAGTTACACACACATATGCACTAGTGCACACAGCACACTGCTGTTTAATATCATGAAAATGAAAAAAAAAAAGTGAAGTTTGGAAAGACACAAACACACACACACACATACATGTGTGTACAAGCGTGCATGCATGCATGCAGGCATACACATACCAAACCACACATACTCACTCACTACTAACTCTACACTTTTTCAGACCTGCCAACACAAGATCCATCTTCAAACCTGTATGACTAGTGCAAAATCCTTGTTAACATTCTGAGAAAGTTTATGCTCCACAAGATTTGCTTATGAAATAAAGGGAGATGCCTAGTATAACTATAAGTATGAACCTTTGATCTAGCATTATTAATAATGATGATCATGGTGATACCAGTCATGTTAAGTTTTATTGCGGAATTTGTTTGATGCTGGTTGTACAGCCACTGAGAGAGTGAGTAGCTGTGTTACAAGTGAAGTGTGCATGCATGGTTTTGTGTTGGTTTTCAGGTTACGCAGACTGCGGCCGTTGCTTTCAGTGTGGCGGTGGTCTGAAAAACTGGGTGGCAAGTGACAGTCCATGGGTGGAGCATGCGCGTTGGTTTCCTAACTGTTCTCACCTGAAGCAGAGTCACGGTCAAGACTTCATTGATGTCGTGACTCAGCTTAACGCTGATGGTGACAGACCGCAGGTATTACATTAAAAAATATATATATAAAAAGTTGTAAATAGGTTTGTTTTGGGTTTTTTATTTTTGCTTTTTTTTTTTTTTTTTTTTTTTTTTAACCATGCAAGAATTTATCTCTGCAGCATTTCGTCCTGTTTGCCTGTCTGCATACAATGATTTTGACAGGTTTTAACGATTCATTTATAAATTAAATCTTTACTTGTGTCAAACACCAGTTGATCTAAAATGATCACAAAGCAAATGATTATGAAGTAGGTTGGATTGGTATTTGACAGACTATTTAACAACTGTGTTTGACACACTTGTTTCACTCCTTTGACTGCAGAACCCTTATAAAATGAGATCAGTGTGGCCAGCGTTTGAGGTTATTTACTAGTTCATATGCATTTTCAGGAGGTGCAGCTGCATTTAATGAACAAAACGAATGCAGGTTCCAAGAGGATGTAGTCCAAATACAAACTGTTTCAGTCTTATTCTCAGTGAGGTGACAACCCTTCATTGATAAGCATACTGGTCAACAGCATTTAAGACGTTAACTGAGGTAGATTTGTCTGTATGCAGTAACTGCATCAGTGCATGTTTGGTTACTTGCTTTTGAGTGTTTTGGATTTAGTTATGTAGAATCTGCAACAATGCCTTGAGTGAATCTGAGCATGAAAGCTAATATGTGTGATTTATTAACCGTCAGCCTGCCTAGGGATTTGGCAAATAACTGAATCCTGTTTGCTTGGAATTTTCACAAAAACCAGGTAGGTGTAGAGAAAAAAAAATCTGGATTAATTTCTTAAATCAAGTTAACTGACACAAGGAAGAACATTATATTTTTCTGAAATCTTTTACCTGATATTGTAATCTGATACCTCCACCACCTGTGCACCTGGGACACAGGCCTGACTGTCACGCACAGTGTGTTCTATTCTGGGGTATTCTCGAATCACCAAATGCTGTCTGCTTGCAAAGTTGAACTCTATTCTACTCTCTGGGTGAAGAGTTAGCTGTTATTTCTCACCTTCCTCTTACGAAGAATCATCAGATCGCAGTGTCACGAGTGTGTCATGGTGTTTAGTTTTGCCTGCCTCCACAGATAATGATGATTTGGTGACATGCTCCAGTCATCCAGTAAAATCAGGGGAACACTGGTGAAGCTAATGGTAGCAGTATGGTAATTCCAAAACAAAATAAAAGCTCTCACAAGAAGGAGATATATTTAGCCTCCCTTTGGGTATGGCTTTCATGGCAGAGGCAAGGGAGTCAATTATCCGAGATTATCAGCTGTTTAGTGCAGCTAATGTGGCAGTCTGAAGGTTGGTAATGATAGTTTGGATTTGTGTAGCCTGCATAGTGCAAATTTTGCAATTTACTTTTTAACTGAAAATTTTAAACAATGATTAAAAATCACAGTTTATATATTTTTTAGGTTTGGGGAGGGGGGAGGGTCTGCTCTCACATTCTCCGTCTGTCTCACTCATTCCGAGTCATTTGCTCTGTCTCTCTTCAGTAATTTATTGTAATGGTACACAAGTTCTGTCTTTGAGAATAAACGAGTGCCAGAAACATATCGTCGACCTGGATAAGATTATCAGTTAATGATGAATTAAGATTTGATTTTAGCTTCTGGTTTTGAAGTAAGAGTTTTTCCCTTGTGTGTTGCGTTTGACTGTTCTTTGGTTCGAATAATCTTTAGTTGTTAACAGTATGCATGATTACATTGCAAACAAAAACAAAAGAGCATCAACAAGCTTAAAGCTTATACTGTGCTCACAACGTTGCATTTCAATTTTAACATGACGGCTGATGAACCCTATTATGACTGTTCTTTGTTTTAGAATAAAGTTTGTCCTTTATGTCTTGTTTAAAAAAAAAAAATTTACTGTCTTCCGCAGAGAGAATTGAAATAAGGTACCATTCGGGAGACTTATTACTAACTTTTATGTACATTTTTATATATACAGATCTCCATGCAGCAGGTCAAGGAAGAGATGCGACGACGGCTCGCTGGTGGGGATCCCATTCCTGGTAATTAAAAAAAAAAAGAAAAAAAGTTTTTGTCTTCATGTGTGACTCGTATACAGTCTTGTCAAAGTGAATTGTCAGTACAGATCAAGTGAAGACAACGCATTGACTGTTGTGCAAAAAAAAAAAAAAAAAAAAGTCAAAATAGCCAAAGCCATACATTTTATATTATTGACAGTAAAATTAGTGTACTTTTCTACCTTTCTTATCATTTATAATTAATAATTTATATATTTGTGTAACTGTTTTTCATTTTGGATATGTTCTTTTTTAGCTATAAAATGACAAAAAGCAGCAACAACAAAAAAGTGATTTTCCCAACTAACAGAAATCATTTCCAAAGCAATCTTTTTAGTTTTTGTTTTGTATTGCTGTGTGTGTGTGTGTGTGTGTGTGTGTAAGTGTGTACACATAAGTGTGTGTATGTGTGTGAAATTTAGTAGGTAGCACACATGAAGTCTTTGTCTTGTTTAAAAAAAGAAAGAAAAAAAAAAGTACATATATCTATATGTTGATAATTTTAATGGAGGCCATCTTGGAGTTGCGGAAAAGTCTGTGGGAGAAACGGGTATCAAATTCTTGTGCAACAGAACCAGCGGTTGATCCAGCCATCACTACTGCATTGGTGATGGGGTTTAACCAGGCTGATGTGGAAACTGCAGTGCAAAGACTGCAAAGTGCAGGTTGGTTTGTGTGTGTGTGTGTGTGTATATGTGTGTGTGTGTGTGTGTGTGTGTGGTGTAAACGTTTGTGTGTGTGTGTACACATGCGTATGTGCGCGTGTGATCTTGTAAATAGATATATTTGACATGATGTCCATGTTGTACCTGGGAACTTTGCATGCTTTTCTGCTGTCCTTGAAATTGGTGGACAGAAACTCATTGGGCACTGTGGTGATTCAGATGAGCATGCCAGAGCATGCATTTGGACATGTCTGCTCATGCGTATGGGCTCAGGGACATTATAACACATGTCAGTACATACCGCCCCCCTCCCCAACCCACCACTTCCCCCACACCCCTCCCCTCCTTTTTTTAAATTTTTTACTGGTATTCATGACTTTGGATCATATATGCACAAACACACTAATCAGTACTCACAAGGAGTGATAAGATAAAGAAGGGGGACATCAGCAGCCACTTAGCTTGCAAAAAAGTATTAGTCTGCAAAATTTTTTGGTCATGTGTTCTCTCTCTCTCTCTCTCTCTCTCTCTCTCTCTATATATATATATATATATATATAAAGAGAGAGAGAGAGAGAGAGATGCTTATAAAAAAAATTATATATATATATACACACTCTTTTTGTGACATACTATACCACATGTATTTCTAGGCATATATATGACACATTTTGATGAATAGTTTATTGTTGGGTTGACTTTTGGATGGATTGATATATGATGGTTGCTAATATAACACCTATCCTTGGTCAGAGACCTTTTCGAAGTGCTTTACAAACACAGTCATTTGCACAACAGGCTAGCTGCCTGCCTGGGTTGAGCTGAGAGGCTGTTGACACTACACCTCTCCTGCACTGTGTGTGTTCTTCAGCCTGTGATTTCACAGCGCGAGTGGATGCGTTTGCACCACGAATTATGAACAACGCTAAACTCCCACCAGACACCCAGATAGTTTACACTATGCATTAGAAACAACGCCAAACTCCCAGGGGACACCCAGATGGTTTACACTATGCATTGGAAACAACGCCAAACTCCCACCAGACACCCAGATGGTTTACACTATGCATTACAAACAACGCCAAACTCCCACCAGACACCCAGATAGTTTACACTATGCATTAGAAACAACGCCAAACTCCCACCAGACACCCAGATGGTTTACACTATGCATTGGAAACAATGCCAAACTCCCACCAGACACCCAGATAGTTTACACTATGCATTAGAAACGATGCCAAACTCCCACCAGACACCCAGATGGTTTACACTATGCATTAGAAACAACGCCAAGCTCCCACCAGACACCCAGATAGTTTACACTATGCATTACAAACAACGCCAAACTCCAGCCAGGCACCCAGATAGTTTACACTATGCATTACAAACAACGCCAAACACCCACCAGACACCCAGATAGTTTACACTATGCATTACAAACAACGCCAAACTCCAGCCAGACACCCAGATAGTTTACACTATGCATTAGAAACAACGCCAAACTCCCACCAGACACCCAGATAGTTTACACTATGCATTAGAAACAACGCCAAACTCCAGCCAGACACCCAGATAGTTTACACTATGCATTAGAAACAACGCCAAACACCCACCAGACACCCAGATAGTTTACACTATGCATTAGAAACAACGCCAAACACCCACCAGACACCCAGATAGTTTACACTATGCATTACAAACAACGCCAAACTCCAGCCAGGCACCCAGATCGGCCTTTCAGGAATGCCATCATAGCATGACTCACAAAACAGCATGTGGTCCTATTGTGTTCCGGATTTGCATGCCATAAATACAATAGAAGTGAAAGACTGGATGGAGGTCTTAATTATTAGCCAGTGCCGAAAGACGGAGCCAGAATAGGCAGACATTACAGGAAAATGACCAAACTGTTCACTCAGCCCAGTGCTAGCAATAGTTGCGCTTAATCAGACCATCACACAGACACACACACAAACACAGACACACACACACACATATACACAAACTCGTGTGCGCATGCACACACCAGCATTCTCATGTTTCACACTGGAGAAAGAGAGAGAGATGTGAGGTTGGGGAGTGTGGGGTGTGCGGAGGGAGTTGCAGGTAGAGGGATAGGGAGACAGAAAATAGAACAGCCGGGTGTATTTTGGAAAATCATAAAATTCCAATAAGGCAGCAACGGTGAAAGATATTGAACAGAATTTCTTTCATTCCTGAATCCAGAGACAACCATACACAGAACAAAATAACATTTTCCTTCAATAAATCATGGAAATTTAGAAGACACTCAGTATTTTATTAAATCAAATGAATTATACAGAGATAAATCTCTCTCCCTCTCTCTTATACACACAGACACAACACACATACACACAGTCTCTCTCTCTCACTCACACACACACGCACGCACGCACGCACGCACTCCATGTAGGACATAAGCATATGTACAGATAGGCAAAGGTTAGAATATTTCTTTGTGTTTAATCTTTCTTGAATGTGATCTACAAACCAAACTTGGATCAAAGATTTTGTTTCTTGTGTGGTCCACACACAACATGCACTTTTTTCTGCGCTCGTTTTCTCTTACTATGATGAGAAAATTCCAGCTAAAGTTGATCACTAACCGTGTGGAGCTTCCCGCGGAAAAGAAAAGGAAGGGTGGAAAAGGCAGGAGGCATGCAGCGCCTCTGAGACATTTGTTTATAAACAAGGTCATGGCAATGATGAGTTTTTGATTGCAGAGGCCTGGTTAGGGTGACACTCAGGCTTTACCAGAGGAGCAGAGCCAAGCGCTGCTCATATCATTTGCATCCCTGTATCAGTTGCATCCCCGGTGCAGCAAGTGTAAATGGGCTGTCCTGGTCAAAGTCTGAGGTTAGCCCTGAAAAAATCTTGCATGTGTAAAGGGCCTTGTAGTGACAGCTGCCTTTTGGTGCTCAACGTTCAGTTCCTTTCTCGCTCAGTCAGGCTTCAGTCACACTCTCTCTCTCTCTCTCACACACACACACACACACAACACACCAAACCACCACACCACACCACACCACACACACCACACCACACCACACCACACCACACCACACACACACACACACACACACACACCACACACACACACACACATTAGATTTGTTCACTGATTTTCTTTCCTTTATTCTATTCTATTTTTTTTTGTTTCATTTGTGTAAGGTCATGCACTTACGGCAGACAAGCTGATGGACTACTTGGCAGCGGATGGGGCAGTGGCGGCTGAAGGAGGGGAATACCTGGAGGAGACGGAGAATGCGGGTGAGTACCCTAGTGTGTTCTCTTCTGTTTACTTTCTTTTCTGTTTATCTGTTTAAGTATTATCATTATTTAAAAGTCATTTGTGAGTGCGTGCGTGTGTGTGTATCTCTTCTGAAGTGTCTTAAAGAGAAAGACACATGCGTTTGTTGGTTAAAGATAGGTCAGAGTATATCTGGCGTAGGTTTTATGTGACTTGGAATCAACTTACAGTCCAGTGTAGAATTTAAGCAGATTGAATGTTCTTCACTTCACAAATGATGCCTCACAAGTCCAGGATAGAAAACTGGAGTGAATCTCTTCACTTCACAGATAACGCCTCACTCACAGTCCTGTGTGGAACACTAGAGTGATTGTCTTCACTTCACAGATAATGCCAGTATCGTCTCACCTTTCCCATCTCTCTCTCTCTCTCTTTCAAACACAGATGAGCACCAGTATGTAGCAGACATCACACCAACCATCCCACCACCAGTTTGTTTAAGCAAAAGTCAGTTCTGTTCAGGTGCAGTATTTAAAAGTGTGCAGATTTCATTGTTCAGAATGTGCATGTGGTATCGCACGCAAAAGTGGTTCTCATCAAGGTTGATGGGTTGTTATCAAACAGCTTGAAGCATACCACTGATATTTGCTGTGCCCCTTCTTGTGTGATTTGATACAGTGATAGGGATGCACATGTCCTGTATGATGTGTTCATGATCCTTTTCTTATCTCGGTCAGAGAAATGACACGATCTGTTCATGATCCTTTTCTTATCTCTGTCAGAGAAATGACATGATCCGTTCATGATCCTTTTCTTATCTCAGTCAGAGAAATGACATGATCTGTTCATCATCCTTTTCTTATCTCAGAGAAATGACATGATCTGTTCATGATCCTTTTCTTATCTCAGTCAGAGAAATGACACGATCCGTTCATGATCCTTTTCTTATCTCAGTCAGAGAACTGACATGATCTGTTCATAATCCTTTTCTTATCTCTGTCAGAGAAATGACATGATCCGTTCATAATCCTTTTCTTATCTCAATCAGAGAAATGACATGATCTATTCATGATCCTTTTCTTATCTCAGTTGGACAAATGACATGATCCGTTCATGATCCTTTTCTTATCTCAGTCAGAGAAATGACATAATCTGTTCATGATCCTTTTCTCATCTCAGTCAGAGAAATGACACGATCCGTTCATGATCCTTTTCTTATCTCAGTCAGAGAAATGACATGATCTATTCATCATCCTTTTCTTATCTCAGTTGGACAAATGACATGATCTGTTCATAATCCTTTTCTTATCTCTGTCAGAGAAATGACATGATCCGTTCATAATCCTTTTCTTATCTCAGTCAGAGAAATGACATGATCTGTTCATAATCCTTTTCTTATCTCAGTCAGAGAAATGACATGATCCGTTCATGATCCTTTTCTTATCTCAGTCAGAGAAATGACATGATCCGTTCATGATCCTTTTCTCATCTCAGTCAGAGAAATGACACGATCCGTTCATGATCCTTTTCTTATCTCAGTCAGAGAAATGACATGATCTGTTCATAATCCTTTTCTTATCTCAGAGAAATGACATGATCTGTTCATAATCCTTTCCTCATCTCAGTCAGAGAAATGACACGATCCGTTCATGATCCTTTTCTTATCTCAGTCAGAGAAATGACATGATCCGTTCATGATCCTTTTCATATCTCAGTCAGAGAAATGACATGATCCGTTCATAATCCTTTTCTTATCTCAGAGAAATGACATGATCTGTTCATAATCCTTTTCTTATCTCAGTTGGACAAATGACATGATCCGTTCATGATCCTTTTCTTATCTCAGTCAGAGAAATGACATAATCTGTTCATGATCCTTTTCTCATCTCAGTCAGAGAAATGACACGATCCGTTCATGATCCTTTTCTTATCTCAGTCAGAGAAATGACATAATCTGTTCATAATCCTTTTCTTATCTCAGTTGGAGAAATGACATGATCTGTTCATAATCCTTTTCTTATCTCAATCAGAGAAATGACATGATCCGCTCATAATCCTTTTCTTGTCTCAGTCAGAGAAATGACATGATCCGTTCATGATCCTTTTCTTATCTCAGTCAGAGAAATGACATGATCCATTCATGATCCTTTTCTTATCTCAGTCAGAGAAATGACATGATTGATTCATGTTCCTTTTCTTATCTCAGTCAGAGAAATGACATGATCCGCTCATAATCCTTTTCTTGTCTCAGTCAGAGAAATGACATGATCCGTTCATGATCCTTTTCTTATCTCAGTCAGAGAAATGACATGATCTATTCATGATCCTTTTTTTATCTCAGTCAGAGAAATGACATGATCCGTTCATGATCCTTTTCTTATCTCAGTCAGAGAAATGACATGATCCGTTCATGATCCTTTTCTTATCTCAGTCAGAGAAATGACATGATCCATTTAGATTCCTTTTCTTATCTCAGTCAGAGAAATGACAAGTAGGGAAAGCTGTGATTCTGTATAGATTGCTAAAAGGGAACAATGAAATGTAGCATACAACAGTAAAAACACACATTTAAGTTAGAGCAGGCTTTGCTAAGATAAGTCACTACTTTAGAACATTGAAAAGCTGAAAATATGATATCCCCACTTAGATGTTGTGGAAAAAAAAGACAAAATTCTCTACAGCAAAGCATACAAAAACAATTAATCTTTAGTGATGGTGCACATGTGAGTGTGTTTCTGTCTGTCTTATTTTTGTGAACCATCTGAAGCCTTTATAGAGATTAAGCACCACATGCATATTGTTATGTAATTTCATAGGATTGCATCCTGTTGACTCATTCAGTTATTGGTTTCGAAATCAGATTCAGTCTGTGTGTGTGTGTTCTTGTTTAGATACTTTGCAGTTTTGTTGAAGCAGTCCCAGTTGATCAGATTCAGTCTCTGTGTGTGTTCTTGTTTAGATACTTTGCAGTTTTGTTGAAGCAGTCCCAGTTGATCAGATTCAGTCTCTGTGTGTGTTCTTGTTTATCTACTTTGCAGTTTTGTTGAAGCAGTCCCAGTCGATCAGATTCAGTCTCTGTGTGTGTTCTTGTTTAGATACTTTGCAGTTTTGTTGAAGCAGTCCCAGTCGATCAGATTCAGTCTCTGTGTGTGTTCTTGTTTAGATACTTTGCAGTTTTGTTGAAGCAGTCCCAGTTGATCAGATTCAGTCTCTGTGTGTGTTCTTGCATAGCTGCCTTGCTGTGTATGTAAACATCTAGTTCAGCCACTGAATTCCAGTCAGTCAGATTCAGTGGCTGTGTGTGTTGTTGCTTTGCTACCTTGCAGCATGTGTAAGCATCGAGTTTGTACACTGAATTTCAGTCAGATTCAGTCTCTGTGTGTGTTCTTGCGTAGCTGTCTTGCAGTGTGTAAGCATCTCAGCCTATACTCTATACCTATAACCTGTACTGTAACCTAATTCCAGCTAATCTTACAAACAAAAGGATGACTGAGAAGACAATAGTTTCGCTGCTACTTCTGTTGTTACCATCAGTGTTCATGATGATAATGATGATAAAGCACAAAATATTATTATATATGTGTAAAGCACAAAATATTTTCATTTCTGTTACTATTGTTATGTTCATGATGATGATGATAAAGCACAAATTACTATTATATTTGTATAAAGGTATTTTCATTGCTGTTACTATTGTTATGTTCATGATGATGATGATGATAAAGCATAAAATATTATATATGTATAAAGCACAACATATTTTCATTGCTGTCACTTATTGTTAACACTGGCTTTCATCATGATTCAAATTCAAATTCAAATTAAAAAACACTTTATTGATCCATATGGAAAGTAATGATGATGATGATAATGCCAATAAACCCCCCTCACAAAAAGCAGACTTGTTGGTTTTCCTTTGCAGAAGAAGAGCTGGAGAAGCTGCTGCAAGAGAACAGCGAGATCCGGCAGCAGCGCCAGTGCAAGATCTGCCTGGACAAGGAGGTGTGCATGACCTTCCTGCCCTGCGGCCATCTAGTCTGCTGCTCCGAGTGCGCCCCTGCCCTCAGGAACTGCCCCATGTGCCGGCAGAGGATCAAGGGCAGGGTGAGGTCTTTTCCTGGCTGAAACGGTGGGAGGGAGGGAGGGAAGGGGAGGGGTGAGGGGATGGGTGGGAAAATGAAAGCTTTTCCTTCCTGATGAAGGGATGGGTACAGCTCACATAGTGAGCTATAGGAATGATGGATTTTTTTGGCCCGATGGGGAGATATGGATGGGTATAGCGCACAGGTAATGAAAGCTTTTCCTGCCTGATGAAGGGATGGGTATAGCACACTGTTGAACGACAGGAGGGATGGATGTTCCTGCCTGATGAAGGGATGGATATACCACACTGTTCAGCGACAGGAGTGATGGATGTTCCTGCCTGTTGAAGGGATGGGTATAGTATGCTGTTGAGTGACTGGAGTGATGGATGTTCCTGCCTGTTGAAGGGATGGGTATAGCACACTGTTGAGTGACTGGAGTGAGGGATGTTCCTGCCTGTTGAAGGGATGGGTATAGCACACTGTTGAGTGACTGGAGTGAGGGATGTTCCTGCCTGTTGAAGGGATGGGTATAGCACACTGTTGAGTGACTGGAGTGATGGATGTTCCTGCCTGTCGAAGGGATGAGTATAGCACATGTAGTGAGCAACAGGAGTGATGGATGTTCCTGCCCAATGGGGAGATATGGATGGGTATAGCACATGTAGTGAGCAACAGGAATGATAGATGTTCCTGCCCAATGGGGAGATATGGATGGGTATAGCACACAAGTAAGCAACAGGAATGAAAGCTTTACCTGCCAAGTGGAGGGATGGAGGGAGGATTATTATTAGCACCCCCAATTACCTTTTCTGCCTGAAAGGGAAGGCAGGAGAGAGGAATGGGTGGGTGAGTATAGAACATCTAGTGACCAATAGGAAATTTGGTGTAGGGTTCTGTGTTCAGTAGTTTTGTGTTGTGTTTATCACTTTTGCCCTTATGATCACTTGGATAAAACAAAAGCAATTTGATTAACTGTGTTGGTTTGGCTTTTTTTCGCAGCAGCCAAGATGGTCAGTTATGGCAACTTTGTGTTTTTATCGTATGGAGGTTTTCATGATTTAGAAAATGTAATTATTGTTGAACCAGGAGGGAGGCGTATGTTAGAAATGCATTTCAGTACAGATGTAGTAAATGAGTGCTTCATTTTGCATTGGAGTGGTTATGGTTTCGCAGGGTGAGGTCCTTTCCTGGCTGAAATGGAAGGAGGGTGAGGGGCTGGAAGGGTATGTGGGTATTGCACACACAGTGAGCAATGGGAATGACAGCTGTTATGTAGTAGCAGCCTTGCCACACACACACACACACACACACACACACACACACACACACACACACACATTCCTTCCATAAGTCAGCTATAATTTGCTTTCCAAAATTATGATAACTCCTTAACCATAAAAACAAAAAAATTTCCATAATTGACCATGTATGATCTTGGCAACAGCTGATTAATGAAGAAGGGGAAAATTAACAAGACGTGCAGATAGCATTTTCTATTCTTTTCCTCTTAGTTACGTATTCCTTTGTTTGATTGTCTGTTTTGCGTGTGTGTTGTTGTTGTTTATATAATGTGACCTGCGATTATTCTTTTATTTCTTCGTTCCCTCTTCCAGTCCTGTAGAGTCTATGATAAGGTCGTAAGTATTGGCACTGTCATTGCATACACGCAGGTGCATCAACATCGCTGCGAAGCCTATGTTGATATGTATGTGTGTGTGGAGAGGTGTTGGGGTTGGTGGACAGATAATCATTGCTGTTGAAGTTTGTTTAGAGAGCTGCTTGTCTGACACTGTCTAACCAACCAATATACACAGAGTAGAGGCTTGTCTAACGCTGCATTCCCCCCCCCTCCCTTAGACGCATGATTGTCTTTTTGCCAGATTTTTTCACATTTCCCAGCAGTTTGATTAGCATTGCTACAGTTTCTTTTTTGACACTTTTGATACATTGTGAAACTGCTTTCAGATCATGCTGGGCTTGGTTCTACCATTTTCTGTTATTAATGACATAAGCAAACTATTCTCCAGTATTGTTACTTCAAGTGTTACTAACACATGCAAACTACAAGTGTACATGTATGCATGTATTCTGCAGTATTGATACCTTAATGATACAAGCAAACTATGCTGCAGTATCAATACCTTAACTCACTCCAGACGATGGAGACACGCTATAGCGGTTTCAACAATTAAAAATTTGTCCACGTTTTCCTCATGGGGTAGCATAAAAATTGAAGCTACACTGGGCATTGCGAATGTGTCATGGGTCGAATGGAAAGTTTCTTCATGAGGTTTCCGTGACTGTACACTGTCTGGCCAGCCGTTGACCTTGGTACCCCACATGACAAGCTAATCTGCATACATATCAAAAATGGCGTTGCAGGTGATACAAGTGGAAATTTTTGGAGCAAACTAGATCATGACAGCGGCTTTTTACTGCTGCTGAAGTGATTGAAATGCTTCAAACTGAAGGTTTCTACATCGACGAGGATGATGAAGACATTGAATAAAGTATTTGCAGTGAAGAAAGCTACCAGCAAGAAGGTACTGACAGTGACTCAGCTTCTGAGGGCTGTGAAGAGAGGGAGGGGGGTGGGCGTACACATGACATTAGAAGAGGAGTCAGGGGTCAAGTACAGGAAGTTTCATTCAGTTACTTTGTGTTTTGTATTTTTTGTGATTTTTTTATCCTAACTCAAACAAATGGATCATCTGCAGGGGAAAGCGAGGGAGAAAATAATTCGTCCGGAGTGAGTTAAGTTAATGACACATGCAAACAACTAAAAGTGTGCACACATGCATTCTGCAGATTTGATACCTTAATGACACATGCAAAATACATGTGTACACATGCGTATTCTGCAGTATTGATACCTTAACCTCTACAGTGCCCCATGAACATCTCTGAAAAGGCTTGATTTTCTTTTTCAGCACCATTGCTTTTGCTCTTCCTGTATTCACGGGATATGTCGATAGTATTCTTTTTACGTTTTTTTTCACAGTTGTTGCTTATTTGCTTTCTTTCTTAATTATATAAGTAGCAGTTACTGGTAGTGGAATCACCTGCAGAATGACTATTCATTGATTATTGAAGCCTTTCATGGAAGGGCGCGGTAGCCAAATGGTTAAAGCATTGGACTTTCCATTTGAGGGTCCCGGGTTTGAATCACGGTGACGGCTCCTGGTGGGTAAAGGGTGGAGATTTTTATGATCTCCCAGGTCAGCATATGTGCAAACCCGCTAGGGCCTGAACCCCCTTCGTGTGTATACGCAAGCAGAAGATCAAATACACACATTAAAGATCCTGTAATCCATGTCAACATTCGGTGGGTTATGGAAACAAGAACATACCCAGCATGCACACCCCTGAAAGCGGAGTATGGCTGCATACATGGCAGGTTAAAAACGGTCATACACGTAAAAGCCCACTCAAGTATATACGAGTGAACATAGGAGTTGCAGCCCACGAACACAGAAGAAGAAGAAGAAGAAGCCTTTCATGGAGTGATCATTAGTATGATGTGTTTGGAGGTGGAATGATTCATAGCAAAACCATGCAGAAGTCCTTGTTGTTCATTTTCATGGAGATATGTTTCCTGTTTTTTTTGAAGTGCAGAGATGCCTCTTGAAGACAAGACTTGATTAACTTTGTTGTGTTTGTTTTTACACTATTTCGTTGTTTCTTGATGATGCTTTGATTTGTCTGAAGTGAAACAGAATAGGGATGCTACTGTTGCAAAGTCTCTCTCATGCTACTGTTGCAAAGTCTTACAAAGAACGCTGACCATTTTATAAATTTGTCATGCTTGCATGTTTCTGTGTTTGATGCTGTCTGAAGGTTTACATCATGTAGACATATTAGTTTCTCTCTTTGTCTGTATTGCTCTCTCTTAAACTTGTACACAGATGCATGAGCGCACACAAACATACACACATTCCCAGACACACATACACACACAGAGACACAGACACACACACAGACACACACACACACACACACACTTATACATACTCACACTCTCACACTTTGATTTCTTTTTTGCTTTATTTGTTATTGTTGTATTCTGCAAGGCACTTTTTGATCCTCATTCACCCAGCATTGTTCGTCTTCATAATAATCATTCTTTGCATTCCTCTGCTTGATGTTCCATGTATTTCTCGTGTGTTCCTCTAACGTCTATATACCCATTCCATCACCCTGTACATGAACTCTCCATAAACATAGAAGGAGAGGGGCACTTAATGGCAAGTCTAGGTGATCAGAAGAAAAGATAGAGGCCAGATGGGTGCAACAGTCGAGTGGCTGAAGCGTTGGACATTCAGTCTGGATCCTGGACTTGAATCCCAGTCCGGGGAGCCTGGTGGGTTACGGGTGGAGATTTTTCCCATCTCCCTGGTCAACAGATGTGCAGTCCTGCTAATGCTTGAACCCCCTTCCCATGTACACGCAGGCAGAAGATCAAATACACATGTTAAAGATCCTGTACTCCATGTCAGCGTTTGGTGGGTTCTGAAAACAAGAACATAACCCCAGCATGCACATCCCCAAAATCAGTGTATGGTTGCCTACACGGCAGGATATAAATGGGCATGTAAAAGCCAACTCGTAGTTTGAGTGAATGTTGGAGTTGCAGCCCACGACCACATAAGAAGAAGAAGAAAAGTCCAGGTGATTAAAAAAAAAGATCGAGGCCAGAAATGCTGCAGAGCTGGCTGTATGTTTCAGGCTGATGGATAGATGAGGGTGTTAAAGGTGACGACAAAATCCATACTTGGCTGAAATGGTGTGGCAGGGCTTGCAGTTTGACCTTCAGTGTGTGCCTGTGTGGTAAATGCCCACAATCCCATTGCCTGAAGAAAGTGGATAATTTTCCTGAGCCTCATTCTGAGCCTTTGTGAAAGAAATGTGTTCTTTTGTGATGTTTTCTTTTTCTTTTGAACACTGTGTTTTGTGTGTCCTTTGTTTCTGTTGTCCCATCAAGGTACGTCTTTCTATGTTCAACATCTCTCTGTCACCATCTCAGTGTCTGTCTTGTCTGTCTGTCTCCTCCTTTTTATACCACAGAGAAGCTTCCCCTACTTTAATGGCACACATTCTTCGCTGTGACTTCATGTTTCAATCCTTTCAGTCCCTGTCTCAGTTCTTGTTGAATCTATCACGAGTGAGAGTAACAGTGTGTGTATTAATGCAAGTTTAGTGGGAGAAGAATCATTTTATCCCACTTTCATCACTGTGACACTGCAGTTTGCCATCTCCCACAATCAGATCAAATAAAATTTAATTTATTTATTTTTTATTAATCCACATAAAAATGAATTTGTGCAGTCTGTCTAATCAGGACTTGTGGAAGGGAGGGAGATGGTTGAGGTAGAGCCAGGAGTTGGTCAGGGACAGTTGATAAAGCGTATAACTGTCAAACATTCTTTAACATCATGGTGATCAGATGTTCCTACAACATCCACTGTGGTGACCATGGGCAACAGTTTAAATAGACTTTGCTGCATGCTCTGGGACCGTTGCAGCCAGGATGGAAGGTAGGATCGACTGGCGCAATAGCCGAGTGGTTAAAGCGTTGGACTTTCAGTCTGAGGGTCCCGGGTTTGAATCATGGTGACAGCGCCTGGTGGGTAAAGGGTGGAGATTTTTCCGACCTCCCAGGTCAACATATGTCCATACCTGCTAATGCCTGAACCCCCTTCATGTGTATACGCAAGCAGAAGGTCAAATACGAATGTTAAATATCCTGTAATTTTGGGTTATGGAAACAAGAACATACCCAGCATGCACACCCCAGCAAGCGGAGTATGGCTGCCTACACGGCGGGGTAAAAACAATCATACTCATAAAAACCCACTCGTGTACATACGAGTGAATGTGGGAGTTGCAGCCCACGAATGCAGAAGAAGAAGAAGAAGAAGGTTGGATCATAAACATTGCTGATGAGGTCATTTGACCCACAGCTGTTGAATCATGTATCTCATTTTGAGACACCTGTAGCATTGGTCAAGTAATTACAAGGAACCGTGTGTTTCTGTATGAACACCTACAATGTTGTTAACGTGATTTATTTAAGCAACACTCAAAGAGACACATCTGTCAAATAAACGCATATCGCTTTGGGAGATCGAGACATGTTGTCGATGGAAGGTGACGTTTTTTTAGCAACAGTTGTCAGAGACACTTCTGTGAAATTATCTCTTGGAGATAGGTGAAAATATTGATAAGAAGAAGAAGAAAAAGAAGAAGAGTAACAATGATAAATATATTGGGCATAATTTTGTGCGGAAACAAAGGGTTTAGATGTGCAGACATCTGGAATGGTCTCAAAGCAATTTGATCAAGTAACATTTTGTGTTGTACACACTGACACACACACACACACACCTCTCTCTCTCTCTCTCTCTCTCTCTCTCTCTCTCTCTGTTTACATTTGCTTCACATGTGCTTGTCCTTCACTTTACTCTCATATTCCTTGCTTGAATCCACAATTGTTTCTGTGGCGTACTCTCATATCCCTTGCTTGAATCCACAATTGCTTCCGTGGTGTTATTTTTCTTTACTTCTCGTTCAATGAAAAACAACAACAACAACACACACCACACACACACACACACACACACACACACACACACACACACACACACACACACACACACATTCTCCCTCCCTTTTATTCCTCTGATGATCATCTTATATTGATTGTCTTGTGCTTTTACGGATGTGTGCAAACACATGTTTTTGTAATGTATAATTTATAAATCTTATATAATGTCATCTCTGTATTTGTCTCTCTCTGTGTCTCTGTCTCTCTCTTTCAAACTCTTTTTTTTTTGGTTTTGTTTTGTTTTGTTTTGTTTTGTTTTGTTGCTCCCACAACTATTTAAATGGTGTTATTTCTATTGCTGTTGTTTTTTTTTGTTTGTTTTTTGTTTTGTTTTTTTTGTAACGTGTGCATACTTAGTTCATTTTTGTGTGTCTTTTTGGAGGGGGGGAGGGGGGCTTTTATTTATTTATTAATTTTTTTTATTGTTTATTATTATCATTATTTAAAAAAATTATAATTGATTAATCATTATGTTGACCTATGTTAATTTTCACTTTTTGTACTCTCTCTCTCTCTCTCTCTCTCTCTCTCTCTCCATCTGTCCCCTTATATCTCTCTCCTTATTCTCCTCTATTTAGTGTTGTAAATGTCAAATTACCATTCATGTATCCGTGACTATAATATGCATGATGTATTGATATAATGATTCCCCCATTTGTTTATGTTACTGTTTCCCCTTCGAGGGCTGGATGAAAAAAGAAAAAGCATGATTTTGCTGACTCTATTACCCTCAGAAAATGAAATTTATTCAATTCAGTTCAATTCTCTCTCTCTCTCTTTTTTTTTTTTTTTTTTTTTGCTCCCACAACTATTCAGATGGCGTTATTTCTATTACTGTTTTTTTTGTTTGTTTGTTTTGTTTTTTTGTTTTCTTTACATGTGCATGCTTACTTTAGCCTCTTTAATTTATTATTATTATTATTTTTTTTTAAATCATGTCATTTTATTCATTGATTGATCATTATCTTGACTTATGTTAATTTTTATTTTTGTACTCTCTCTCTCTCTATCTGCCCCCATATACCTCTCTCCTCTTATTCTCCTCAGTTTAGTGTTGTGAATGTCAAATTGCCATTCATGTATCCATGGCTATAATATGCATGCTGTACTGATTTAATGATTCCCCCATTTGTTTATGTTACTCAACTTACTGTTTCCCCTTTGAGGGCTGCATGAAAAAAAGCATTATTTTGCTTACTGCTTACTGTATTACCCTCTGAAAATGAAATTTCTCTCTCTCTGTCTCTGTCTCTCTCTCTCTCTCTCTCTCTCTCTATATATATATATATATATATATATATATATTTTTTTTTTTTTTATAGCTCAACACTGGGGTACAGTAACGTAAGCTAATCTGCCAATGACTGTAACTTTAGATATATATATATATATCCAATGTAAATTGATAGCCCTCATCTCTCTGGTCCATCTGCCACCAGTTTTAGCTCTGTGTGTAGAAGCTAATCAAGACACCTGTCAGCTCAGTGCTGGAACCAAGCCACAGAGAAGGATGCTGAAGTGGTGGTGGTGGTGTGATAGCTGTCAGAAAATGATTAAAAAAAAAAAGAAAAAAAGAAAAAAAGATATATATAATTGAAACTCTGCACACACTGCACACACCTTTGTTTATTTCAGTGACATAGATTAGATAGAATATGTTTTATTAACAAGTGATTATTATTTATTATTATTTATTTATTTATGTACGCTTATGGTTGACTTCGTCAAGTTTTTGCGCCTTATACATATTATTATTAGTTGTAGTTCTTTTTATGTATTTATCTATTATTTATTCACCCTTTTTTTTTTCTCGAGGCCGGACTAAGCGCGTTGGGTTACGCTGCTGGTCAGGCATCTGCTTGGCAGATGTGGTGTAGCGTATATGGATTTGTCCGAACGCAGTGACGCCTCCTTGAGCTACTGAAACTGAAACTGAAACTAACAAGTGAACCGGACCGGAGTCGAAAGTACAAACATGAAACGAAAACCATTTACAGGTGCAAACACAGTAGGATTTTGTGATGCAGAGGACTCGTATCACTTCATTGCTTTTCGTTTCTTTCAGTCTTGGTTGTCCAGTCATGGTGTTAACCATTCATTTGAACCCCACCCCCTACCCCTACCCCCTACCCCCTTTCCCCATTTCTTTCTCTTTTACAGGATTTTCTTTCAGCTTGTTGTTTACGTCTTGAGCATTCTCTTTTCAGAGCATCAATAAAGTTTCAGCTAATCGGAGTGCGGTTTTTTTTTTCAGAGTGGCGTGAGTATGAATGTGTATGTGAGTGGAATGAGGAGAGCATGTGCTGGAAGATGTAATGAACAATGGGTCCAGTTCTTTACAGTGTAGAAGACTAGAGAGAAATTGGTGAAGAGAATAAATCCATACTCAAGTAGTTACTAGGTTCAGTTTTCGAGGCTGGAATATTTGATGAAGATGGGAAGAGGTAGGGAGTGTGTGTGTGTGTGTGTGTGTGTGTCCAGACTTAACCAATCCTTCTGTGTGTGTGTGTGTGTGTGTGTGTGTGCATAAATATGAAATGAGCTTTCTTGTGTATGTTTTTGAAATATCAGATGACGGAGTGTGTGTGTGCAAATATGAAATGAGCTTCCGTGTATATGTTTGTGAAATATTGGACGTAAACACTGGCCCACGGGCCCAGCTCGACACGCTGCCGCATTAAACACGCTCTCCACTGCTTTGCGTTTTTTTAGATTAAAAAAAAAAAAAAAAAAAATTACACGCTTCAGAACCTTGCTAACCGAAGGCCAAAGTTCCTGGAACTAGTTTAAAAGTGTGAGGTTCATCTTCTTCGTTCGTGGGCTGCAACTCCCACGTTCACTCGTATGTATGTACACGAGTGGGCTTTTACGTGCATGACCGTTTTTACCCCGCCATGTAGGCAGCCATATTCCATTTTCGGGGGTGTGCATGCTGGGTATGTTGTTTCCACAACCCACCGGACGCCGACATGGATTGCAGGATCTTTAACACGAGAATTTGATCTTCTGCTTGCGTATACATAATACACACGAAAGGGGTTCAGGCACAAGCAGGTCTGTACACATTATGTTGACCTGGGAGATCGGGAAAATCTCCACGCTTTACACAACAGGCGCCGTTACCGAGATTCGAACGTGGGACCCACAGGTTGAAAGTCCAACGCTTTAACCATGTGGCTATTGCACCCGTCGGTGTGAGTTTAAATGTGGGTATCGAAAGAGCATGGCTCGGCAGGTGGTCCAAAAAAAATGGCCCGTCACAGGACCAGGACCGAGGCACACGGCACAGTAAAACATGAGACGTTAAATGCCCAGGGGGCCATCCTGGCACGGGAGGAAAAAACAACAACGGTGCCAGTGTAAAAACCCCTGTGGAAACACACCCAGTTACTGCTTAGATATTGTTTGTTTGTTTTTCCACTGGAAACAGTACCAACAACTATGGTTTGTTTCTTTTTCAACTGGGAACAATACCAACTACTATTTGAAGCCAATTATACAGAAGTTTGATAGTCCGCATTACTGAGAAAGTAATCAGTTCATGATTTGAAGCATGCTCAACGACCTTTTCTTTCACTCTCAGACATATCTAGCTGGTAAAAATAAACAGTTGTGTCTCTGAATGTGCACTGACTTTGTAGCGTCTTTTTTTTTCCTTTTCTTTTTTTCTTGTGGGTAGTCCATCTATCTGGATGTTTTCCATGGACAACCCATTTGTTGCTGTGGGTTCTTAAACAAGCGCTAACTGCTTGCTTCCGCCATACATGAACACACACGCGCGGGCGCGCGCACAAACACACACACACACACACACTGTCTACCGTCTAATATCATTCCGTGAAAGGGCGTAAATCGGTCAACAACAACAACACACACACACACTGACAACGCACCTATTACGCGCAACAACACACAGTTGCACACACACACACACACACACACACACACACACACAACACACAACACACAGAGGAGAGAGAGAGAGCAAAGCACTTACAATTCTATTCGTCAGCTTAATTTTATCATCAGTTCGTCAAACTAAGTAACGCTCGCGCCGCCGCTGCACTTTGGTCGTCAAATACCAGTAGTTAACTGTAATCATGTATACTTTTCTTTTCTTGGGGCTTTCAGCTTGGAATATATTATAATACATCAAGCTCATTATCAGGTTTTCTGCCAGTGATTTTCTTAAGTACCCCTCATTCCCCCCCCCCACCCCCCTCCTCCCCCAACCCCTCCACACCCTTCACCCAACCACCACCTCGCGTCAGAAAATGGATTCTTGTGTCAAGCTGTCACCTTTGACAAATCGACTCGAGAAGTAAATGCGCGGTATCTCGGTCTTATTGTAATTGCTTGCCGCCGCCCCTCCAACTCCACCCCCCTGCCCACCCAATCCTCCACCCCGCACCCCCTGCATCCACCCAAAGCATTATACACCCCGACTCTCTCGGCTTCATTTCACTGAGGATAAAAAGAGAACAACAGTTCTTGTTGTGACAATTCAGATCAAGGCAGTGTGTGTGTGTGTGTGTGTGTGTGATTTTGTGAGTGTGGAACGTTTATTAATCAAATTGAGTTTGAAAGTGGACAAATGATTTTTATTTTATTTTAAGTATTCTATTTCATTTTTGTTATTTTTCAATACTACCAGACACGCGCATGGTCTTTTTCATGTGTTTGTATTTTGATTCACATCCTCCATGCCTCCACCATCTTTGATATTGTGTGCGCGCGCGCGTGTGTGTATGTGTGTGCGCGCGCAGTGTGTTGTGTGTGTGTTGCAGTGCGCGTTTGTTCACAATGATTTATAGCAAAGATATTTCGACTGTTTTGTCGTCTTCAGTGTTATTTGGCACACAACAAATTATTGTCGAGAGAAAAACAAATCAGGTTTGTGATGGTGTTACAAAACTCTTTTCGTTGACAAAATTCCCAAACAAACAACCCCCCCCCCCCCCCCCCCCCCCCCCCCCCCCCAAAAAAAAAAGAAAAGAAAAAAGGACAAATCAGTTTAGCCATCAGACACTCCCCAGGGCGTATTGCAATCTAGTCCTTCAACAAGGCATTCCAAGGTTTACTAAGTGGTGCTAAAAGGTGTAATTAGTCTCATAAGGCACGTGCGCGTGTGTATTTAGTTTTGTGATGTGGTGTAGTGGTGGTGGTGGTTTGTGTGTGTGTGTCAGTGAGTGAGTGTGTGTGTGTGTGTGTGTGTGTGTGTGTGGTGCAGGGCGACGGAGAAGGAAAAATTAATTAGCGGCAACTGCTGAAGAAAATACCACACGACACAGATAATCGCTTTGTCG
The DNA here is from genome assembly GCF_041734735.1 of Babylonia areolata. Lineage (NCBI taxonomy): Eukaryota > Metazoa > Mollusca > Gastropoda > Neogastropoda > Buccinidae > Babylonia > Babylonia areolata. Next base: position 10,283,885 of record NC_134881.1, read on the forward strand.
TCCGCCACAGTGTGACTGAACCAATTAGGCTAGTCATTTCACCGGCTGTGTGGGTTGGTGGGAGTAGTTTGCTTCATGATTAGAATCAATCATGTTTCCACACATTAAGTCTTTAGGCTGTCGTCTCGCTTTCTGTCTCTCTGCGGCTGTCATTAATTAAAGACCAGCATTTGGCTGGGTATAAATACGAGAACGAGATGGCTTGGTCTATGAGTCGTGTACCGTGGCTGGTAGTTTTGAAGCTTCTAAGTTTGCCGCCCAACAGATCCTAGCACGAAACTTCGTCGCATATTATTCAGTCTTGTCAACTTCGCTGGCCAGGAAGACACCGCTGTTGTTTTTTCCACGCACAGCCAGAATGTATTGCTTCCGAAATGTTGTGTTGGTGCTTGTGATAAGCTGTTATTTGATTTCTCTCGTCACTTCAAAAGCCGGTAAGAGAGAGAGAGAGAGTGAGTGTGTGTGTGTGTGGGTGGGTGGGTGTGCGACAGTAGTAATAGTGAAATGATAGAACGGAAGTTAGAAACAGCCCTGTTTCTAAAGAAAGATTCAAAAGAAAATATATGTAAGTGTGTGTTGAATGCGTGTGCACGAATGCCCATCAGTATAACCGGTGACAGTTTTTATGATTTTATTTTCTAACCCCAGGATTTAAAGCAAATACCTGTCTGGGCTACAAATGAAGAAAATAGATTAATAAATAAACTACGTGCAAGACAGAACAGACTCCGCAGTAAAAGCATCGGTAAAATGGCAGGTTTCCTTGATAAAAATGGTGAACAAGCCCTATCCCATAATGGCAACAAGCACTAGAACAGTATACATCCTATCGAATCGGGAAATTATTTCATCATATATATACATTTTGTGAATTTACTGCCTTTGGATTTTAGAAGCATTTGCTACAGTTCTATGAGAAACAGAAATGAAAGAAATGTCTGTACTGGTGCACACCAGTTATATCGTATCTAGTACACACCATGCAGTTATATCGTGTACACATCAGTTATATCGTATCTGGTACACACCAGTTTATCGTATCTGGTACACACCAGTACGTTATATCGTATCTGATGATAAAGTCTCCCTTCGGACCGACGGATGAGTAGGCAGGCAGGCTTATCTGTCGGTGTGTATCCTCATATGGGAGAAGAGGCCGATTCTGGATGCGCAGCACTTCCCACATGTGTTGCAAGGGAAAACGTCTCCAGAAATTGAGCCCTGCTTCCTTCGCTCACGCTTCTCCTTAATGGCCAGCGTTCTCTTGTTTTCAAACATCTTTATGCCACCAGAGCACAGCATCCTCCAGCGAGAGCAGTCAAGGGCATCAGTTTCCCAGGAAGCGATGTCTATGTCACAGGCTTTGAGGTTAGTTTTCAAGGTGTCCTTGAAGCGCTTGCAGGGTCTTCCAAGTTCGCGGTGGCCTTCCTTCAGCTGGCCATACAAAAGCATCTTCAGGATCCTGCTGTCTGTCATGCGGACAACGTGTCCTGTCCAGCGTAGCTGGCACTGGATCAGCAGGCTTTCGATGCTGGGCAGGCCGCTCCTCTCTAGGACCTGGAAGTTGGAGACCCTATCTTGCCACTTTATGCCGAGGATCTTTCGTAGGCATCTCTGGTACACGCCAGTTATATTGTATCTGGTACATACCAGTCATATCGTATCTGGTACACACCAGTTATATCGTGTGTATCTTATAGTTTCGTATTACCTTTCGTCACAACAGATTTCTTCTTTGTGTGGAAATTCGGACTGCTCTCCCTGGGGAGAGCGCGTAGCGTGTCACAGTGACGCGCCACCCCCACTCCCATGTTTTTTTTTTTCCTCACGTCTGCCCAAACCCCCTCCGTCTAGTGAAGGGAAGGGGGAATATGTGGGAATCGAACCAGTGCGCACCAGTTTCAGAGGCACATGACTACTATACTGAGCCGGGTCACCGCTAGGCCTATAAGTGGTGGATATCATTTGTGCGATCAGAATCAAACAGCTGACATTCAGTGCTTTGACTTTTTGATTGTGTAGATGAGTCAGTTTCAGTAGATTTTTTGGAAAGTAAATTTACAAAATAAACGACAAGAAGCCGCATATTTTAGTACTTACTGATCATGCCACTTCCACCCACACACCCCCACCCCCACCCCTCCACCCCAACTCTTGAAAGGTAAAAGGAATTGTAAGTATTGAAGACATTTCCTTGACCCGGAACTTAAAAAAAGTAGAAGTTAGTTCTTGTATACTGCGATGTTTTCACGCTTTTTATCCTCTGGTTTAAATAATCTTTAATTATTCAACAATACACATGATTACAATGCAATGAATGACAAAAAAGCATCAACAAGCTTAAAGCTTATACTGTGCTCACAACGTTGTCACTTTTATCATGCCGGCTGATGAACCATATTATCAATTGTATCAAATAACATTCATAAACAGTAAGTAACGAAATAATGAAATAAAACAAATAAACAAACAGTACATAATATAGTAAAATAATGCTAATATCAATATTAACATGAGATTTTTATCCTTTGATTCTGAGTCAGGAAATCTCCCCTAATGCACCCAGATTCAGAGAAGCCAACGAATTGTAAGTGGTATGCTATGCACATATTTATTCCTCTTTTTTTTTCTCACCCCTTTTATTTCTTCTTTCTTTATCTTTTCAAACCTGTCGGCTTTACGGAATCCAAAGAAATCTGTTCCTTTACTTATTAAAGTATGAATTAAAAGGACAATGTCTTCTTGTTCAGTGTTTTCCGGCCCAAAAAAGGTAGGTTTGTGCGTGCGTGCATGTGTGTTTGTGTGTGTCGGTGTGCGCGCGCGCGCCTAAGTATGTGTGTGTGTATGTGTGTTCGTAAAAATGCACATAAGACTGTATTTGTAAGTGTGCGTGTGTATGTGTGCTGCGTGCGCGCGTGTGTGGGCGTGTGTGTGCGCGCGCCGGCATGCATGCGTGTGGGTGTGTGTGTCCCAGTGTCTGCCCGTCGCGCGCACGTGTACATACACACACACACACACACACACACACACACTTACAAATATAGAGTCTTGTGTGCATTTTCACGAACACAAACACACACACACACACACACACACACTTACAAATATACAGTCTTGTGTGCATTTTCACGAACACAAACACACACACACACACACACACACACACACACTTACAAATATACAGTCTTGTGTGCATTTTCACGAACACAAACACACACACACACACACACACACACACACACACACTTACAAATATACAGTTTTGTGTGCATTTTCACGAACACACACACACACACACACACTTACAAATATAGTCTTGTGTGCATTTTCACGAACACAAACACACACACACACACACACACACACACACACACATACATACACACACACACACACACACACCGACATACTTACGCGCGCGCACACACACATATCCAGGTGATCTCAGTGTCGTTGTTTGTTTCAGCCGGTGCGCCCCATGCTGAGTCTTCGCTGTTGAGGCGCGTAGCGGCCGTGCCGCGACCGCTGGACAGCCCGTATCCGATCAACTGCGAGAAGCCCCGCCACTGTGCTCTGGACAGCATGCCCCATTGTCTGAAGGGACGCAAAACTGCCGTCCTCGGGCACTGCGCTTTTCAGGACGCCGTGTGCGAGTGAGTGGAATCCGGAATCCTGCTTTTCCCTGAGCTGATAGGCTCTGGATTAAGTGTATCAGTCACAGCAGCGCCTATCCAGTCATTCATTGTTGGGGGGGTTTAAATCTAACGACCTATTACTTGGCGTTCATTTCCTTGGTTAAAGTTGTTACAGGGCTGAGAAAGGGGCTGGGATTTTTTTTTTTTTTTTTTTTTTTTTTTTTTTTTTGTGACTGTGTGATTGCACCTCTGGTGTCAGCAAGGCGTGTAATAATCAAATCGGCGACTCATCAGTCAAAGGACTGTGATATTCAGCAATGTATCAAGATATAATTATTGATAGCCATGCATGCAAGCTGAGACGCTTTTTGCCAACACACACACACACACACACACACACACACACAACACACACACACACACACATAACACACACACATACCTTGGTGACGCTGCACTGTATCAACGCGTTCTCCCTGGGGAGAGAGAGAGCAGCCCGAATCTCACCGTCACAGATAAAATTTGTTGTGACAAAAAGTAATACAAAACAATACAATATAATACAAAACCACTGACAGCCCATACGGGGCTTTTGCTGGCTGAGATCTGTTGTGACAGGAAGTAATACAATACAATACAATACAAAACCACAGCCTGTACGGGGTTTTTGCTTGAGATCTGTTGTGACAAAAAGCAATACAATACAATATAATGCAATATAATGCAATACAATACAATACAATACCACAGCCCATACGGGGCTTTTGCTTGAGATCTGTTGTGACAGAGTAATACAGTACAGTACAGTACAATACAATACAATACA
>NC_134881.1:10293345-10310845 GCF_041734735.1 Babylonia areolata
CATTTTCTCTGTCTCTGTCTCTTTCTGTCTCTCTTATGAGCTTATACTGTGTCTCTGTCTGTCTGTCTGTCTGTCTGTCATGAGCTTATACTGTGTTTGTTATGTTGTTAACGTCTATGAATCTGTTTCTTTTGTTTTTCTGTGCATAAACTACCTATGTTCTTGGTAACCAATACACCTATCAACAATATTTTTGTGCATATAATAAGGTGTTCTTGTCAATTGTGTGTTGTGTCTTGTGCATATGTGTATCTCTCTCACTCTCGGCATAATTCACCTTTTTGGTAGTTATATCTTTTACACGCATATACCGATAGTGAGTGGTGTTTTCATGGAACTGTGCAGTCACTTTCAGACACTCCCACTCCAGTGTTATGTAATGCAGTTGAAAGAGCAAGCCGAAGATTGTAAGGGAGGAAGAGAAACAAAATTTTCTTCGCATACATTCTCAAACACACACACACACACACACACACACACACACACACACACACACACACACACACACACACACACACATTGATTAAGAGAGCAAAGATTTTTTTTTTTCATTTCAATCAATTCCATTACCAAGTATTTGGACCACCAAATATTAGGACAGACACAACGAATAATATGGACAGAACTTTTATTCTAAATAACCTTTACCAAGTATTTGGATCAAGTAATGGACCATTCATGACAAACAGAAATGAAGTAAGTTTTTATCTGAAATAATTTTTTATGTAAAAAAAGAACAATTCTTCACCAAGTAAATGAACAAGTATCATCAGGTCACTCTAGCACCAGAATTAAATTGGCAAGGTTTCCATTCAAAACCAATCTTTTGCCAAGTATCGAAACAAATTATCAGGACAATCCGATAAAATAAAAACTTTGCTAACAGCCCAGCCGACGGTACTGAGTCCATTTCAGAGAGGAACATCCTGATGTTCTTAGAAACAAGTTGCAGGGAACTAAAAAATAAACGTTAAAAGGAAAAACAAAACAAAAACAAAACAAAACAAAAAAAACAAAAAAAAAAACAAAACCGTAAAAAGACCGATACTCCTATGTTTTGCTCAATCCATGGCAGAATGCCATCAATATCAAAAGGTTAAATTAAAACAGCATTGAAACGACCAGTTCACCCACGTTTGCTCTGTCCATGCCAAATTGAAATCAATGTTAAAAGGTCAATTAAAACAATATCGAAAGATGACCAATTTACTCTTGTCTTATTCAGTCCATGTAAAATCAAAACTATAAAGAAATTTAATATAACATAAAAGAATATCACAAAGTCTACTTTTTTTTCTTCCAATCATTGAAAATATTGAAAAATGAAGTTTAAATCATTGAATATAACGTTAAAAAGACAAAACAGTTACTATGCTGAAGTCAATATAAAAGAACAGAAAGTTGTAAAACAACGCACGGATGAAGACAATATGTACAAAAAAATCCACTGATATGAAAAAACAAACAAACAAAAAACAAACAAAAAAACTGCACGCAGGGGGAAAAAAAACAAAAACAGACAAGAAATGGGTGGCGCTGTAGTGTAGTGACGCGCTCTCCCCGGGCTGGAGAGAGCAGCCCGAATTTCACACACAGAAATCTGTTGTGATGAAAGGAAATACAAATTTGTATGATAGTCTGTCGTATCCGACTATGACCATCAGAACAGCAGAGGAGGCAACTGCTGTTCCGACTATTTGGGCTAGAATTTGATTATAGTGGAGAGTGTCTTGCCCAAGTTACATCCCCACTCTCTCGGCCAAGAGGGTTTTAGGACAGTCGGCGTTGGGATGGTTCCCAAAGGCCAACTAGCCCACAAGGCTGCAGCACTAAGAACCAGTGCAATTTTGCCTCCTAGTTTGAGAGTCATAGTCCTTCACAAAAGACTAAGCTGTAAATGATTTCCCATTGACTGGAGAAACCATTGATAATACAGCTCTCACTTTGCTGTTGGCCCAAATGTAAAACTTATGTCAATCTGTGATATAAGCCGAGTGTTGGGCCAAAAAGGAAATACAAATACAAATACAACAACTACCACACCTCTACTCACACCACTCACGCAGTGGAGCTTCCCGTAACTATAATTATCGCCTACGTGCTGTTTTTCACGGCTCGGCGATCCCCGTTATTTTCCGTCAGCGAATCAGCGAGCCAGCGTCAAGCGTATGAATGACATTTGTGTGTGTGTGTGTGTGTGTGTGTGTGTGTGTGCTTGTTTCGATCACTGAGCAACTGTTGAGCAGACGAGGAGTCATCTCGTGGCGACTGGACATTGATTTTCATCGGGCGTCAATCGGCAGAGAAGGTGGGTGTGAATGAGTTTCTTCTTCTTCGTTCGTACGGTTGGAACTCCCACGTTCTCTCGTATGTACACGAGTCGGCTTTTTCGCGCATGATCGTTTATACCCCACCAATAATTTATATATGTTATCAATGAAGTATCCATATTATCATGAATACAATAAAATGATATAACATGATTGTTAATCAGTCCTGAAATGGCATATAATTGTCAAGTGGACTAAATGAAATTAAAGGTGGTGGTATCTGAAATTATCACTGCTAGTACTAAGGGTGTCTTTGGTTAAAACTGATGATGTCAGGATGATGCTCAGTTTTAGGTATTTTAGGAATTTTACAAATTTTCATTTAATTTCATATTGCTTTGAGTACTGCTAACCTCGCAAGACCACATGAGGGCTTTTATGCCTTCCTTTAAGTTCCTTGCCTTACCAAATAATGCAAAATCTTCACCTGATGTCAATGAATAGATAATATGAAAAGAAATATAGTAAATTCTGAATATTGACACCATATTTATCTCACAGATTTTCCCATTGATTATCATTTTCTTCTTCAATTTGCTGATCATCTGCTGATCCACCATTTCACCCCCATATCCTCTTTTTTCCCCACTTGTGGTCAGGAATGAGAATTCAGTATCAGCAACTTTAACAACAACAACAGCAAAAGTGAATGCTTCATACATGACTAACAATTTATTCAGAACCCATACAGCCAGCTGGTAACTTTAATTTTCATCAATATTTCAGTGATTTTGGCCTACTTTGCATTGAACAGTTTTCCAATCCCTAAACATTTATATTGATCTGCTCTTTTGCAACTAATCTGTACAACCTTTTAGGTGCAGGGTGAATAGTACACACTACTACCTGTTTTATTTATTCTCTGTCCGCAAAGGCTACAGGAAGGGCAAAATTTTCTCCCTATCTTTCTTTCTTTTTTCCTTTTTTACCCCCCCCCCCCCCCCACTATTCATATGACATTCTGAGTGAGGACAGGCTGAGAATAAGAATAGACCAATGTATGAGCCATTTACAAATTCACAAAAAAGTGTTTTTTTTTTGTTTTTTTTTAATAAACATTTTTATTCAAGTTTAACATTTAATGAGTGCATACATACATTTCATACATACAGGCGGACATACAAAAATTGTATTTGTAATTATTAATAATATTACTTGTTATTAAACGTTATTTAAACTATAAAGCAGGAAAACAACAATACAACATTGTTTTTATACAGAAAAAAAAACAAAAACAAAAAACAAACAAACAGACAAACACAAATAGTCATATGCACTACATAAAAAAAGTAAATATATGAAGGGAAAATATTTCTTAAAAAAAAAGAACAAACGTTACATTCGTGGTTGTCATTCCTCCTCCTCCTCGTTGCCTTCCATCATTTTTATGTATGGGTACCATTTTCTAGAAAATGCTATGGACATCATTTCCATCGAGTGTATATATTTTTCGGTTTTGTATATGTTTCTTAGGTCTGTAAGGAAGTACTTTATACATGGTTTGATTTTATTTATTCTGCATTTATAGATGAAATGTTTCGCCACTAGAATGATATAGTCAAATATTTCATCTGTTTTTTGTAATATCATCATTTCCAAATAATACTAACTCTATATTCAACTTTACATTTGCACAATTTTCACACTTTTCCTTCAAGACATTTTCTAAGTCCCCCCAAAAGAGATGAGTAAATGTACAGTGCCATAAATAGTGTTGAATTGTGTCTATGTCATTTTTACATAAATTGCACATGTCGCTATTTGTTATTCCCATTTTTTTTTTAGTATTTTGTTTGTAACCAATATACCATGACATATTCTAATCTGGAACCATTTCAATTTTACTTCCTTTATGTTTTTCACTTGTTTCATAGTCGTATCCCAATTTATTGCAATATCTAGTTTTTGCTCCCACTTGATAAAAGAATTTATATTATATATAAAAATCGGTTCAAGTAGTATATCATAATATATTTTAGATCCTTTCTTAACCTTAGCTATTATCTGTAGTGCTTTTGGTTCTTTATTGCATGTTTTATCTGTGATAGTAATATTGTTTGTGCTTAAGTAACTTTTAATGGAGCGTATGATGATTGACAAATTTATTAACTAATCCTTACCCAATGTCAAAGTAAATCATGCTAAAAAAAATATGTAACAGTGAATGTCAAAAGTCCATTTTTCCCTCTGTGTACTATGAATTTGAGAAATGTCCAAGATATGATTTAGGGAGCTTAATCAATATGTCTACTCTAATGAATTTTCAAAACTAAGTAAACATTTAATTTTAAACAATATATCCATGAAAATACTGCAGACAGGCTTATTTACTTATGATGTTAATGCTTGACTGATCTTGGCTGTTTTACAGTGGATGCAGTGCAGTGTCTCCTAAAACAGCTTTAAGCATTTCACACACACACACACACACACACACACACACACACCCCTACCTCATCCTGTCATCCCTCTTTTGCCTCAGCCTCTCTGTCTCTCACTCAACACACACACACACACACACACACACACACACACACACACACACACACACACAGCTGTGCATATTTTTGATAATCATTATTATCACTTTTATGTCAAAGGAGAGAGGAGGGGGCGGTAAATTAAGACTTTTACATCCCCCAAGATAGAGGTACAGTTTGTGGTAAAACCAAAGCAAAACTGTCCATTTTGACAGGGATTCATCAGTCAGCCTTTAGAATTCCCTGGTGAAATGGGCTTTAGTATGAAGATAATGTTGAGCAGATTTATTACCATTTTAACCCCCTCCTCACTTCTCTCTTTCAACACCAATTCCTGACTGTTAATTGTATTGTAGCATTAATGACAAAAGTTAGAACAATTATATTTCCAAAGATTCCCTTTAAATACTACTCAGCTACACCAAGTGTGTTTGTGTGCTTGTATGAGACAGAGAGAGAGAGAGAGAGAGAGAGAGAGAGAGAGAGGTATATTTTATTATTATTATTATTATTTTTATTTTTATTTTTTTTTATTGATATTTGCACCGTGTATTTTTATATCCAAAGTTTTCTTGTATGTCTTCATGTGCTGTTGTCTGTCATTAATAGTGTTAAGCACTATTGTATTAATTTTATGTATTGTTTCATGGGAATTGCTTTGGTCACACTGGGTAGTTTGCACCTTATAAATGCTATTATTACTATTTTTATACTGCTACTACTACTACTTTTTTTTTTTTTTTTTAAATCATTATTAGTATTATTATTATTGTCATTCTTCTTCTTCTTCTTCTTCTTATTATTATTATTAATGCTTTTATTATTATCTTTAAATTTTGTTGTTGTTGTTGTTATTCTCCAATTTGGGAAAATTAAGGAAAAGATTTAAATATCACTAACTCAGACACTTTGTAGCACCACTGTGAAATAAGCCAGCAGTAGCTTGTGTGTTAATTTTATCAGATTTGTAAATTTCAATGAAAACTGAGCTCCCTACTACATTAAAATGTATAGTGTTTGTAATATGCATGCATGCATGTATGCGCACGCATGTGTATGTGTATGTGTGTGTGTGTGTGTGTGTGTGTGTGTGTGTGTGTGTGCGCGCGCGCGCGCACTCTAGTATCATTTATTCCTTTGTAGGCAACACGCTCATAGTTCATTTAGGCATTATGATAAACTTTGATAAACATAACTTTTCCTAGAATTGACTTTCATTGACATATCCCTAAAACTAATATTGTGTAATTAAAGTATCACTAATTTCAGAAACCTGATTAGACTATAGATAAAGACATACTTTATATTTTATTTTATAAATGTCCCGCTTACAGTAGCTTCAGTGATTTACCAAAATTTTATGGGTCGTACCTGAAAGCTTGCTTCAGGAGAAAACTAACACCATGGTGAATGCTCAGTGACAGTTTCTATTTTACACACGAGTATTGGCCGAGTGCATAAAGTATTATTATCGATCGTTACTTAAGTTGACACATCCTCATTCTTCTTCTGTCATCTGTTTTTCAGGGATAAGGTCAGGGCCGATATTTACTGCAGTAGTTTTTCAGTTTTGCTTCAAGATGGGGTTATGGTCGTAACATGGCTTTTCTACACCTTCATTAAGCATTTCATTTATTTATTTTACTGTAGGAAGAACCATGTGCTGAACGGTGGTGGCCACTGCCTACCGCATTTTCATCACTCTCTGTTCATGTCGTCAATGTAAACCGGAACATGACTGTTTATAGTAACGGCTATGGCAGCGCCCTATAAACCGGAAAACGGCCTATCGTGAAGTTGTGAATAGGCAGCCATACTTCGTTTTCGGGGGTGTGCATGCTGGGTATGTTCTTATTTCCATAACCCACCGAACGCTGACGTGGATTACAGGATCTTTAACGTGCGTATTTGATCTTCTGCTTGCTGTGTGCACACGAAGGGGGTTCAGGCACAAGCAGGTCTGCACGTATGTTGACCTGGGAGATCAGGAAAAATATCCACCCTTTACCCACCAGGCGCGGTTACCGAGATTCGGACCCGGGACCCTCAGATTGCAAGTCCAATACTTTAACCATTCGGCTATTGCGCCCGTCTAAATGAGTATCAGTTATGGGTAGGAACGTCAACACTGACCTGTGGAGTGATGGCCTAGAGGTAACGCGTCCGCCTAGGAAGCGAGAGAATCTGAGCGCACTGGTTTGAATCACGGCTCAGCCGCCGATATTTTCTCCCCCTCCACTAGACCTTGAGTGGTGGTCTGGACGTTAGTCATTCGGATGAGACGATAAACCGAGGTCCCGTTTGCAGCATGCACTTAGCGCACGTGTCACTGCTATGTTTTCCTGTAATAACTTTGGTAGATAAACCATTGGCAGATTTCAATCAAGACACAACATTTGGCAAGCATAACACGATTTCATTGAAGATACACGGTTACAGTTCAGAAATTACCACCAGTTAGCAGACGACTTGTCAACGGACTGACGGTCGGATACGAGAAACAATATGGCGTCCAGTTGGCTTAAGCTTTCCTGGCCAATGAGCTATCCATGTATTTTTAGTATAGTGGAATCGACCCCGTACCCTCAGATCATCTCGCCTCCAAGGCGGACGGACGCGTTACCGCCTGACCCTGGCACTCCTGCACCCCCGGCTTTTTATTTATTCATTTATTTTATTTTTTAAACGACTAATGTGATAATTGCTTCTTTTGGTTACTTTTCTTTTTGAACGAGGCCACAATGTAAGCTCTCATTGTGAGAAAATATGGAAAGCTTGACTTGACTTGGCTTGACTTGACTTGACCTATGGACCGGAACTGTCTACTCTGAAATCACCAGATGTTACGTTCAACACGCTCACCAGAAACCAGACGTTCACGTCTTGTCGCGGCTGTTGGTGGGAGTTGGGGGTGCGGTGGTGGTGGGGGAAGGGGTGGTGTGTCTCGATGAACCAGAACGGAAGCGGAAACGTACACTTAATGTTGCGAGGCTCGAACAGGAGAGAGAAAACAAAATACAATAAAACAGGGCTTGGGAGTGTCAGCGGAGATCGTTCTAATCTCCGGTGTTAGCCACGAACATACTTATCATCTTATGTCCGGGACCGTCACAACTCCATGTGAGAATGAGCAGCGTGTGCCGGTGGTGTTGATGAGTCAGTCAGTCTATCCTCTATCCTTGCTGGCTTCCTTTTCATTCTCGATGATAGTATGACATTTGGGAAGCTGGAGGAAGTTTAGTTGGTGTGTGTGTGTGTGTGTGTGTGTGTGTGTGTGTGTGTGTGTGCGCGCGCGCACCGCGCGTATGTGTGTGTGTATATATATATATATATATATATATATATATATATATATATATATATATCTGTGTGTGTGTGTGTGTGTGTGTTGTGTGTGTGTGTGTGTGTGTGTGTGTGTGTGTGTGTGCGTGCGCGCGCCTGTGTGTGTGTGTGTTGTGTGTGTGTGTCTGTGTGTGTGTTGTGTGTGTGTGTGTGTGTGCGTGTGTGTGTGTGCTTTTGTGGTATCCTGTGCGTATCGTTGCAAGCCGAGACAGCTATTCATGTAGTGTTGGCGTGATGTGTGTGGGTGTGTGCTTTTGTGGTATTCTGTGCGGTATCGTTGCAAGCCGAGATAGCTATTCATGTAGTCAGGTTGGCGTGATGTGTGTGGGTGTGTGGTTTCGCGGTTTTCTTCGGGGTATTGCAAGGTTTGACCCCTATTCAGTGTTTGTTTGAAAGTGTTGGGGTGTGTGTGGTTTCGCGGTTTTCTCAGTGCGGGGTGTTGCAAGGTTAAACCTATAGGCTACTTATTCAGTTTTTGTTTGAATGTGTCTGTGTGTGTGTGTGTGTGTGTGTGTGTGTGTGTGTGCCGGTGTGTGTGTGAGCCGGTGTTGCTTGATTCGACGGTGAGTTTAGACAGGAATGGGAAAGAGCTACCAAATATTCACACGCAGTGGTGACGGGGTGTGGTGAAACAACCGTGCAGCTGAGTTGCTTCAAACAGCTCAGAACCACGTGTTCAGTGCAACGCGTACCTTCTTCTCAGTCTTCTTCTTCGTTCGTGGGCTGCAACTCCCACTTTCACTGTATGTACACGAGTGGGCTTTTACGTACATGACCGTCTCTACCCCCGCCGGCCATGTAGGCAGCTATACTCCGTTTTCGGGGGTGTACATGCTGGGTATGTTCTTGTTACCAAAACCCACCGCACGCTGACATGGATTACAGGTTCATTAATGTGCGCATTTGCTCTTCTGCTTGCGAAAACACACGATGAGGGTTCAGGCACAAGCAGGTCTGCACATATGTTGACCTGGGAGATCGGAAAAAAACTCCACCTTTTACTGTTGTTCTCATCGCCCATGGCAGACCAGAAACTGAAGTAAGGCAATCCTTAGCGACAAAAGTTAGATTTTTAAAACGAAGGTGTTATGCCTTTTTCTTTCTTTCTTTTTAAATAAAAAAAAAATCATTAAAAAAATCTGCTATTGAAGTGTGGTAATCAACAATAGGGTATTGCTATTGCGTTTAATTTTTAGATGAAAGTATTATATACCTGTAACTTTACAGTTTACAAAATGAGTGAATAAATAAATGAATAAATAGATAAATGAATAAATAACGAAAGAAAGAATCACACACACACACACACACACACACACACACACACACACACACACACACACACACAGAAGAAGAAGAAGAAAATTAATAAAAAGATTGTTTGGTTTGTACAAGACAAAATAACCTAATTATTTTACGGACTTAATGGTAGCTATTGACAACCTGTAGATTGCATATTCTGTAAAGAAGTATGGTTAAATTGATTTTTTCGTATGATTAGAGCATATAGCCCTGAAGAGGCCTTCACAGTCGACAGGGTTCTGAACAATGTGAAACTGAAACTTAAAGAAATGAGCTCGCCACAACTGTCTTGCTTTGTTCTCAGAGAGAGTTATGTCATGTCAATGCAGACATGTATGTGGTTGCTGTGATCCGCCACAGTCCAAGTCGATGACTGAAGACATGATGGAAATCAACTGGAATCTTTGTGTGAAATGTCAAACAGCATCACAAGAAACTTTGATCTGGCCAACCAAGCGAGAATGTGCTGGTTATGCCTATGTTACTGAAACCCTTGCTGATTTTAAAAGATAAGAACATTGCCCAAATTCTGTTGATCTATCTTTGTTTGATGAAGGAGATGGATATGAAGCAACGTTTTTACATTTTTCTAAGTGCCAGAAGAGGTGTAGAACAGAGAAAGCAGGGACAAACTCTAAAAGGTGACTGGGAGCAAATATATATATATATATATATATATATATATATATATATATATATATATATATATATATATAAGAATTTCAAATCCAGTGCTAGTCCTGTGAAAACAAGAAACCTGTTTGGTATTCCTGCAAATAAATTAATGCATTTTTTAAAGTGATGAGGGTATACTGCAAGGAGCTGGACTTAGGACTTGATTACAAGATGAGAAACTGTGCAGAAGAGCTTCAGGATAGAAGTCTCTTAGTTAAACTTGCTTCAGGGGACATGGTAACAACAGATGTATACCATACACATGCTCATTTAACTCTATAGACGTGCTGACAATCCGTCAAATGCAAACTCTCGAGGGAAAAATGAAGACATGGATGGTGATAAGTCTCAGTTGTGTAGAATATACACGTGTGGACTGGCACAGTCAGGAATCGAGCAAACTGAAGTGCATTCATCACGTATCAAACATAAACTTCGCACAGCTCTTCCAGATCCCATTGCCACTTTACAAGGCAGAGAACTGTCCTAATGTTTGACAAAAACCTCGGTGACACCATCAAGAAACATGCAGTTATGATACAGAAGCCTCACATCTTGCAAAAACCGCTGAGCTGATAAGAAGTGATCTGTTGTAGCCAGATAGTTCATTCAATGGCAAATTCATCCACAGAATGTCAAGAAAATTGTATACATTTCAACTTAAAGGCGCCCATCAGCATGATAACCAGTGGGCCAGATTCCATTGAAGAATTAACCACTCCACCCCCGATTCAAACTGTTCTCAGTATATCACAGATAATTGCATATAAATGCAAAAAATCATTAAAAGCAACAACACATATGCAGCGCAACAGGACACAGACATCACTCTCAATCTGCTTCAGCCTTAAAGTTCATTGTCAGACAAGAAAGAAAGGGCTGGTTGAAATCCTTCATAGCCTTGGCCTTGGAATCTCATTACAAGCGTGTGTTGTCTATTTCAACAGATATTGCAAACAGTGTATAGCAAACATTTGAAACAGACGGTGTAGTTCTTCCGCCAAGAATGATGACAAACATTTACATAGTTGGAGCGGTCAACAAAACTGACCACATCTCAAGATTGACAACAGCGGGAGACACCTTCCATGGGATATTTGATACAAAATAAGCATGAAGACGCAGAAGCAATTATGCACTTCACACCCCTAATTCAGCAATCGGTGTCCGCCAGAATGGAAATAATGCCTCCCCTCCCTGTCACCTACACAAAAGTGCATCAAGTTGCTCTGACCTCCAAAGATGTCTAAATACCGTCAGTGCAAAACCAGCCGTCAGACTTGAAAACAAGACGCACAACACTGAAAGTGAATGGTTGGTGTACTGCAAAGGTGTCAGCGTAGTGAGCAAGGACGGAGGGGCGGATGAAGACATCAAGAACCGCATCAACAAAGCGAGGCATGCCTTCAACACCCTGCGGACACCCTGCGGCCAATTTGGAACTCTACATCTCTTTCCACTCACATCAAACTGAGGATCTTCAACATCAACGTTAAGGAGTCCTCTTGTGTGGCTCTGAAACATGGCGAACAACCAAGACGAACACAAGCAAACGACAGGCCTTCATCAATAGATGCCTGCACTGTATTTCAAATGATCAGATGACCAGAGACCGTATCAACTGCCTGCCTCTGGAAAAGAACCAACCAGGTGCCCATTAGTGAGGAGATCAGGAAGAGGAAATGGGGCTGGATAGCAATACCCTTCGAAAGCCTCGAGCGGGCTGACCAAAGCAGACCTGGAAAAGAAGCTTGGAGGATGAGATGAAGGCACAGCCGGATGGACATAGGCCCGGCTGAAGAGAGCAGCCAAAAACCGACTCTGCTGGAGGAGTACTGTTGCATCCCTATGGTCCAGAAGGAGTCAAGAGGCAAAAATCTAATAAGTAAGTCACTGCAAAGGTGTCATTGAAGATGAACGTGAGATCGCCACTGGTACACTTTCCTGGTCAGACTTCCATGCTGCACGTCATGAGTATCTGGGCAGACATACTAGCAACATTGGCCATGCTATCAGAAAATGTGCACTAAATCGCAATAACAAAACATGCAATGGATGTTGTGCAGCCTGCAGTGGAGCATCCAGGGCAGCATGGAGTCATTGGACCAACCTGTGTATGCCCTGGGCAAGAAAAAAAAGTGAAATGTGATACTTTAACAAAATTACAGTCACCAGTGTGCGCAACGGTATATTAAAATTTCTCCTTATCCTACCACACCGGACTGCTGTAAAGGACTGCAGGACAGAAGGCAGTCAAGCATCAGCGAGAAGACCCACCACCCTTCCTTGGAAGCACTCTTTACCCTTATGAGAATGAGAAGGATTTTACTATTCTACAATCATAGTTGGTCTTCTCCACATTGAATCTAGTAAGTACGATATTGTCTGTCAGTGCTGAAAGAATGGCAAAACAAGCGAATTGGGCGCATATGTTTGCAGTTTTTGGTGAATGCTTGATATGAATTAAAAACGAATCCAAGCAAAAATGTTTTAGACATGCGTGTGGTGCCTCTGGAAATTGGCAGAGCTGAATCGACCTTGATTATACTTACATTCACAGATTTACGACTGATTTTCTTTATTTACAAGTATATCAGTATCATCAAGGTCAGATCTTAAGAAACTGAAGTACTTTGCAAAATATCAACTCATAGCAGAAGAAATTCAGAAAGGAGGCTTAGTTGCTATCATAAATGGCACCCAAAGATCTAGACACATCTTTTTTCCCTCCCTCTCTTCTTTTTGTTTTTGTTTCTTTTTTTTTCTTTCTTTTTTTTGTGTGTTTTTGTTTTTTTTTGTTTTTTTGTTTTTTTTCTCGGGGGGGGGGGGGGGGGGGGGGCCGGGGGGGGGGTTGTTTAGGGTACAAGTAGCCCACAGAAAGATGAAAAATATGTACATGTTCTTTAACATATATGAGCAACATAACAATGGACATTGAGATTAAACAACGACCAGTTAACATCACTGACACTGTGACCTATTTTCTATTTTTATTTTATCTTTATTATTTTTGTCACGAAACACCCCTGAAGACATTTACATAACATAGCAAGTACATAATAACATAATTAACATTCGGGGGCCATGTTCTGGACATTTTCACGTGTGAAATTGGGTAAGAAAACGAAATAATCGAGAAAATAAGTGTCATTTGTTTTGAACTTAGTGACCTACTTTAGACGCTGACCACGCCCACTTCCGGTGCAGTGATAAGGTGGATCCCTTGCTCAAATGAACCACAAATGAATAAGGAATCAGAAAAACCAAACAGAATGTTTTTACCATGAAGTGCAGCTTTCTCCTCAGGTTTTTCGGACTTAATGCCCCCCACTAGTACGCTTGTTCAGCGGTAAATATGCTTTGTTTCTTTCGCGCATCATCTTCCCGGATGGATTGGAAATAACGACAAAAGAAGTGGATTTCTACAAAGAACGCAAAATAAGCTTTCCATTGACTCCAAACACAATATGTTTTCTTACATAGCAATTGTTGCGGCAACGGTTGAAACATACATGAAGAAAGAGAAGAGAAGGTCAAGCAGAAACATGATCGCAAAAATCGTAAAATTTAAATCCCTCTCTAAGAAAACATACGCTTATTACAATGAAATCGTAAATATCACCAGAGCATTTAGCATGCCTGCGTGCAGATCAGCCCACCTTTTGAGTTGTAGACTTTTTCTTGTCAGCACAACAAGTGTTTAAATGAACACACTGTAGCATGGTGAGTGTGAGCAGCAGGGGGATGGAGAGCGGGGTGAGTGTAATCGCTGCAGGAAATGTGTGGAAGCGTGAGAAAAGTGGGGGGAGGGGGGGGGGGGGGGCTGCGGGGCCGAGTGAAACAAAGAAGGCAGTGTCTAGGTTTGGCACGCGGGGCCAGAAATACCACGGTGAATGCACCGGCCAGTGCAGAGTGCCAGTGTAGAGTGCGGTGGGAAAGTCTGGCATGAAAAAAAAATTGACCCCGAGACGCTATACGCTGCTCGGAAACTAAGGAGGTGGATTCTGTGCTCGGCTGAGCAGCCGTGGTTACCTCTAGGTCATCGCTCCACATTTCATCATATGTGCAGCATGTGCACTTAGTGCTGATTGGAGCGCCTCGACACGGCCTCGACCAATGGGAATGGAGCAGCAACAAAAACGAGAGAAATTTTAGAGCGAAGGATCCCACCAGTGGGCATGTCGCTCAGCAATCAAGAGAATAACTATTAGTTTCCACTCGTCGCTGCTGACTGATCTTGCAAGGAAGATTTTCATATCACTGCGATTATTGGTGAGCACAACTGATTAGTTGAGTCTTTAACGCTAATTTAATATAATGTGTCTGGTTTTTGTTGTCTGTGAATTCTATGAACACTCGCGGCATTACTGAAAACTTTCGATCGCAACCTGTTGAAATTATGCACACACAGGTTGTGGACACTGTGAAACAGTAGTGACACAGTAAATTTCACTGATATATAGCAGAGAATGTATGTCAGTTCTTTTAAAGCTCTTGACATGACGTCGGTGTGTGCGTGTGTGTGTGTGTGTGTGTGTGTGTGTGTGTGTGCGCGCGTGTGCGTGCGTGCGTGCGTGCGTGTGTGAGTGTGTGTGTGGGTTATGTATTTGTTATGTAAACAGCATACCAATCAGACACACATTCAGTGATTTATGGTTCAGAGAATGTCATACAATGAATACGATACGATACAATGCATTGAATAGAGTAACAAGCGAGGGATCATAGCAAACAGACGGGCGCAATAGCCGAGTGGTTAAAAGCGTTGGACTTTCAGTCTGAGGGTCACACCGGTCACACCGACGCCTGAAACTTGTAGCGAGGCGTGTCGCTCGCACACGCGCGACAAATCTCCCCAGGCATCACGCATCACGCTCCATATTTGGAAAGTCACGTGCGGTCAGTGTCGCCCTGACGATAATTTATTGTTGATAATGAAGAGGAAATTATGGTTGACAGTTGCCATGAAAATACCCCCCCCCCCCCCCCGCCCCACACACACACTTTTTCCGAGGAAGAAAACAAAAAACTTCGTTTTTTGTTGTTGTTTTTGATGATGTTGTTATTATTATTATTTTTTTTTTTTTTTACATTTGAAATTGGGCAACATTTAGATATAACATGCATTTGTTGTTTTATACTGTTTGTTTCTTTATTTTCTTTTGACGTTTTTTTCAAACACATCACCACGTTTCCTTGAATTTATTCATCGCACACCCTGTCCAGTATATCTGTTTATTAGTAATTATTCAGTCACTTTTCCATGCATGATATTGATATTCATTGGAAAATCAATCATTTGATCAATCATTCAGTCACTCACCAGCCACTATATTAATTGTTACATCAATCAAATGATCTCTCATCTGTTAACTGTCTCAAACAATGTAATGAAATAAAATCTGTGTTGTTTAGCATACCATTTTGCTTGTCTATTCATTCATGCAATTAGATAAACTGGATAAATTTATCATAATTCATACTTACATATTCATTTATATGTATTCGCTGATTTCATTTTATTCACTTCATGTATAAGTCATCAACATTTTATTTATAAACATGAAACTGCATTTATTCATTATTTCATTTTATTCGTTTACTACTGAATTGTTGACCTGTTTTAATTTTATCACTATTTTGCTTCTTTGCCATCCAGTTTTCACTGACCCTTTCCTTCAGTGAATATATTCTGCATTGTATTTGTTTATCTAATATTGTACAATTCATTATACAGGTCTATCTGTCCAACTGTCTGTCTGTCCTTAATAATTTGTTTAACGAAAAATGCGTTTACTTCTTAATTTACTTGTACTTAATCATTCATTCCAAATATTTGACATGACAAGATGAACTATAACAATTTATACTCTTGACTGATTGTTCATTTATTTCATCTTTCTTTTTTAAACTCGTTTATTTATTTTAAGATTCTTTTCCTATCACACTAGAAATAACAAAAACATTACATGGTATGCAAGAGACACTTGGCTACAGTATTTTTCTGTCTTAGTGACCAGACACAGCCATAGTGTGCAGAATCACAAATAAACAAATCTAGTTTTAAACACACACACACACACACACACACACACACACACACACACACACACACACACACACACACACACATATATATATATATATATATATATAGAGAGAGAGAGAGAGAGAGAGAGAGAGAGAGAGACAAAGACAGAGACAGAGACAGAGAGAGACACAGAGAGAGAGACACAGCGAGAGAGACACAGAGAGAGAGACACAGAGAGACACAGAGAGAGTTCGTGGACTGATCTTTTGACTGGAGAGTGTGAGAGAGAATATGTGTGAGTATATATATATATATATATATATATATATATATATATATATATATGTGTGTGTGTGTGTGTGTGTGTGTGTGTGTGTGTGTGTGTGTGTGTGTGTGTGTCCTCTATGTGTTGATGTTTACAATCAGATACAAAAAGTGTATATATATTATATATAAGAAAATGTAATAATTTATTTAAGAAGAATTTTACATTGGAACCAAACCTGGTTGTTGCATCTTTCATTTGCATTAGTGTTTATGTGTGAGAATCCTGTACATGCAATTGTGACAGTTCTTTTCTTCTCCATATCAGTTGCACAGCTTCATAAAATAAACTGTGCCTGTTATAACTGCAGATACAATCAGATTCCAACATTTTACAGTTCCAAACAAAATGGTTTGAAAAGAAAGATAAGAAATTACAATTGCAATCAGACCATGAAGGATAAATCAATTATGGAAGCATGTATTTGTGTTGAACCAACAGTTCTCCAATAGGAAGTAACACAAGTTACAATTGAAAACATCAAAACACACTGATATTATACAATGGTGTGTAAGTTAGCAAACAGTGTTATTAAAACACTGATATACATAATTACAAGTCATTTGGCAAACTCCGTAAGAACAAACTGCTGGGAAATGTTTATTTCAGCTGAAGCTGAAATAAGACAGATAAGTATGATAGGTAGTTCAGTAGTGTGTGTGTGTGTGTGTGTGTGTGTTCAGTAGTGTTAGTGTGAGTGTTCAGTAGTATTTTTGTGTGTGGTGTGGTGGTGGTGGTGGTGGTGGTGTGTGTGTGTGTGTGTGTGTGTGTGTGTTTGTGTGTGTGTGTGTGTGCTTGCACATAATGTGTGGGTGAAAATAAAGTAGAAGTGTGTATTGCTCTAAAAGATATTTGGAAATCCAGTCATCCTTACAATTTCAGGTTGTTGCATCTTTCATTTACATCAGTGTTGATGTGTGAGAATCCTGTACATGCAATTGTGACAGTTCTTTTCTTCTCCCCATCAGTGGCTCAGCTTCATACCAATAAACTGTGCCTGATATAACTGCAGATG
>NC_134881.1:10315845-10325845 GCF_041734735.1 Babylonia areolata
AAAAGATTATCGCGAAGTAGTGGGTGTTTGTCAGCCAAGTGCATGCCGCGCAATCACACGTGTTACTGACGCTCTCCAGACACAACTGAGCCAGTAGTATACCAACTTGAACACAGAGTGAAGCCGAACAACCCGAGCGCAACTCAGTTTCACTCCGTGCAGCAGCTGACTGAGAAACGGTGGACTACTTTATCGGGAAAACCCCTCAGCCAATAATACGTTTGTGTGAGAATGTTAAGTCCAGCCAGTTTTCTGGGAAATGTCGACTCTCAACTGCCGTTCAGCAGTGAAATGTTGGCCGCGTTGTCAGCCTTCCTCAAGATAGCGAGCCAGCTCCGCGCGAGCGACGGCCTGCGTGTTTCGTGCGATTGCCTCTCCGTTTTAAATTCAGTCCGGGTGTTTGTCAGAGCTGCCCGCCCAGAACACGGACTCACCGGCCGTTCACGCATTGACAACTGACAACCAACGGACTGCGCTCCATTGCGTGAGTCTTAACACACACTGTCAATCCAGGCTTGTTAAAAACTCGTTGTTTTTTCCCCCGTGTCAGTGTCACTTGAATTATTTTTTTCAGAAATTTTCAAAGCCGTATCAAAACTAAAGGCTGCTTTTCTACAATGGTATATATCAGTCTTAACTAGTTTGTTGATGTACAGTCTGATCATCTCTACACAGCCGCTCTACGTATATACAGGTGTACGACTGACGTTCTTTGACCATTGACTGCTACTGAGTTGTTGTGAGACGCAATAAATAGCTCAGTGTCTGTAAGTGCAGACCTGCTAGTGCCTGAACCGTCTTCGTGTGTATACGCACGCAGAAGATCAAATACGCACGTTAAAGATCCTGTAACCCATATCAGTGTTCGGTGGGTTATGGAGACACGAAAACACATAGCATGCATAAAAAAAAACCACGACAGAGTCATCGGCAAGTCGATGTTGGTCGTGTAACGGAAAATGTTTGTAATGGCCAATGTTATGACCGCATGAGCGTTGAACATTAATTGAAGAAGAACAAGAACAGGAAGTTGAAATCATATTCTTTTCTTTCTTTCTTTCTTTTCTTTCTCTCTTTCCTCCTGTCTTTCCTTTTTTTTTTCTCCCCCCCCCACCCCCCTGTGTGCTTGATCAAGATAGGTCAACACACGTGAACATGTCTTTAACGGAACTTTGACGTGACTAACAGGTCACGCGGTGGGAGTGGTTGAGGGGATGGAACGGCGTTTGGGGAGTGGGGGGGACAAGACAAGACAAGACAAATGGTTTATTGACTTAAGCCTTGCTCATATCAGAGGAGGGGGGTGGGGGGGGGGGAGGGGAAATCGAAAGCACCAAAAACATATGTAAAATGTTCTTGCACACTATCCGATACACACATACACGCACACACTGAGACGTTCACAAAATGGATGAGGACATGGACAAACTGGTATTCTGTTTACACATCTTGGAACATGTGGACATCAGCTCAGGGGATATGGAAATAAACAGATGATTAACACTAAATTGCTTAACTGGTTGATCTAAATTTCAAACTGTGATAAATGTATTGAGCAATATCTGTCATATATTTACGGTCGTTAAGAATTGTCAGCTGTTGTTTATTTGGATCTTGCGCAAATTTCAGAGGAAGGTATTTTGATCTTATCGCTTCATTTGAATGACAGCTAAACAGAAAGTGAAATTCATCATCAATTTGTCGTTTGCATAAAGGGCAACGAAGTCCACAGGAAGGATTGTGGAATAGCGAAATTTATGGATTCTTATATCAGTAATGCCTAATCTGAGTCTGATGTAGATGTCCCTTTATGCCTTATTCTTAATGCACTCGAGATACGGTTATAATGAAAATTCAAAATTAAATTTTCTTTCATTATACAGAATATCGCTCGTGTTTCTGGGCCCTACTACACCATCCTTGTTTACAACAATTAACCGCTCTTTGAAGTGGGGGCGTGGGGGACGGGTGTGTGTGTGTGTGTGTGTGTGTGTGTGTGTGTGTGTGTGTGTGCTGTGAGTGTCAGTACTTCTGTCTGTCTGTCCCTGGCATAAGACGTTTGGTTTTCCCATAGACTAGTCTGTTGGTCAGTACGTCTGTCTGTCTGTCCCTGGCATAAGACGTTTGGTTTTCCCATAGACTGTAGTCTGTTATTCAGTACGTCTGTCTGTCTGTCCCTGGCATAAGACGTTTGGTTTTCCCATTGGTCAGTACGTCTGTCTGTCTGTCTGTCCCTGGCATAAGACGTTTGGTTTTCCCATTGGTCAGTACGTCTGTCTGTCTGTCTGTCCCTGGCATAAGACGTTTGGTTTTCACCTTGACTGTAGTCTGTTGACTGTTGGTCATTACGTTTGCCTGTCTCAGTCTTTTTCTTTTTGTACTTTCCATGTCCCTTGTATGTTTGTTTGTTTGTTTGTTTCCATGTGGGAGTACTATCAACTATCACACCATCAATGTGCAAAGAGAATGTACTATTTATTTTGGAAAGAAAGTAGTATAAGAGATGGGGGTTCTATATACAACTTTTTTGGGCGTATTAGCTTGTGTTAAGGCCCTCAAGCATAAAAAAAATTTAGTCAAAACCTGTGTATGTTGGAGTAATTTGACCCTCAAGCATAAAAAAAAAATATATAGTTAAAACAAGTTATATGTGTATGGAGAGCCAAATCACAAGATAAAAAAAAAAAATGGTTGGATATGTGTATGGGGGGGAGCGAAACGGTCATGGGGGTTCTATATACAACCGACCCCAGCCCAAAACCACGCAATACCGCCCTGAAGCATAAAAACGAAAAACCGGCTTAAATATGTGTATGGAGAGCCAAATGGTCCTTAAAGAGAGGAGGTTGAGTCAACCGTTCACATAGTTTGCTTTTTTTGGATGGTTTACCATCTTGAATATCAAATAGATTTTTCTTTAACAACTGAGTTTTGTGTTTCGATTTTATGTCTGTTTTCATTGCATTGAATTTTTCAACTTCAGCCAGAATTACTAGAGCGGAAAAAAAGTTAGGGTGAATTGATTTTCGGCGAGTTCCACTGCACAAAGTCTGGACCACAGCCAATTTTTTTTTTTTCCAATATTGGAACATAGCCAATTTCTTCCACGAGCGTCGACCAATTTTTTTTTCTGGCACGATGCCAACAAATTTCCATTTGAACAAAAGGATTTCTATTGTATATAGACGAAAATGGTTTGGGCGAAAACATATATGGAAGAAATGTACAGTGCAACCTACAAGAACATGGGCATTCGATGTGCCAAAAATGTAGCAATCCATCTATTGCTAGAAAATACCTACGAGAACAATCTCGTGCCAGATATTTCCAATGTGGACTATCTAGCAAACAACAAAGGTAGAACAACTCTACAACCTCTAGAAGGTCTTCCAACTTTTGTAGACGATTTGTATGTATATGGCTATTTGCGACAAAAAGAGTGTATGTATGTCGGTGGAAAATTGCTGTGTGGCAACGACGGATCCGCAATGCTATACAAATGCTATACAAATTCTATACAAATGCTATACAATGCTATACAAATGCTATACAAATTCTATACAAATGCTATACAATGCTATACAAATGCTTCGCACTTTCCTAGGATGTATTGCAATTGCATAGCATTTTCCTAGTTTTTCCAGGAATCCTGGTATTTCCTAGTCTTTTGGACAAATGTGGGTAGGAAAATATAGGAATATGCCACGGAAGAAAGATTTGTCGCACGAAGAAATAGAAGAAATAGAATCTCTGCATGGCAAAATGTCTGCAGAGGATGCCAAAAAGAAATTTGGTATTGGTACAAATAGATTGTACAAAATATGGCGAGAGGCAAAGAACAAAAATGTTTTGCCTGTAGTACCGGAAAATACAAACAAGGATACAGACAGTGTTCTGCCTGTAGTGCAGGACAATGCAGAAAAGAAAAGCATAGACGATTTGTACAAACTGTTGCAAAATATAGATACTCGCATAGAACAAAACAATATTCTACTACAAGAAAGCAAAGATATGTCCATAGAAATACTATCTTTGTTGGATGTAGAGGAAGAGGACAACATTGTAGAACAAATACGAGAAGACGTAGCAGAAGAGTCCAAATCTTTGTTGGAACAGATACAAAATAGCGTTTGTGTATACAACACTGCATGCTATATTCTACCAATTGCACTTGCAGTTGGTTCTATATTGTACAAAACATGGAAAGCTACAAAGAAAAATGGTGTTTGGAACATACCCGAAGAAGATCGACAATTTGTCCATCTCCCAAAGAAGACATCTGGAGATATTGCCAAAGAAACAATCCCAACAAAGTCTAGAAACCCTTTCGAAATGGAATAGGATAGCATAGAGTCTATTGTACTATTTGTGTGCAATTCGTGGATGTAGTATATTTTTCTATTTGTATATTGTATATATTGTATATATAGGACAATGCCAATAGTATTCGATCCACCTTGTTCTCCAAGATTCGACTTCGAAGAGTTTTCGAAAGCAAAAAAAGAGTATACAGACAGTATACAATTCTCTCCAGCCGATATGGATAGAAAGGTAGTAGAACTAGCAAAGACTCATACAGATCCTGTTCCTCGTATATTGGGAGAATGTCCTAGAAAGAAAAAAGAGAAACTTCTCGCTGTTGCCTATTGTGGCGAACCATATCTCTGCTACCAGTGTGGTCGTATATTCTAGTTTTCTTCGATAGATGCTACTATATAGAATAGTCTATCTTTCTTTTTTTGTGGATTTGTCTTCTCTCCTCCTACTCTACACAACATTGGTTGTTTCGTCTTTTCCAGCATTTCTCTGCCACCATACCGTTCTATCTCTTTTTCGAGAAAATAGCCGTGTACTGGCATTTCTATGTCTGTAGATGGAATACCATTGTTGTCTGTTGGAACAATGTACAAGATATACTTCTCTTTTTTGCGATATTCGCCTACAGCATACTTTCTACAAATATATTGTCCTGGTTCTATTTCTAGTATTTTTTTCCACTCTGTACAAAGTGGTAGACTTGTACTACCTAGGGTCGATTTGGTCTCTATTTCCTTCTTCTCCAGTTCTTTTTCTAGTGCTATTTCTACAAGAGATGGGAGTTCTATTCCGTCTGGTACAGATGTAGGTTCCACTGGAAACCATTCTATTTCTTTGTCGCTGCCATTTGGTACGAATTTCTTTGGAGGTAGAACTCGAAATAGTAGTTGTATACGTTTTTGCTTGTATAGACCGTCTTCTTCGAATATACGCTCTTTTGGAAACCA
Source organism: Babylonia areolata (assembly GCF_041734735.1). Lineage (NCBI taxonomy): Eukaryota > Metazoa > Mollusca > Gastropoda > Neogastropoda > Buccinidae > Babylonia > Babylonia areolata. Next base: position 10,321,110 of record NC_134881.1, read on the forward strand.
ACACAGTTCTCTATTGTATCTATCTTTCTTGCATTCTACGAATTTCTTTGTTGCATGTAGAATTTTTCGTAGTCCAGTATTTGCCCATATGGAAATTGGTTCTCCATCGTCTTTTGCAACTACGACTCTACAGTGGTCTTTCCCATCTTGTTGTCGATATCCTAGAACGCTCCATATACCTTTGTTGGAAATTTTGGATATATGCTCTATTTTGCCCAAGAAAGTTCTTTCTACTAGTTTTTCTATTTGCAACGAGTTGTATTGGTCTCTTTCGTTTCTTTCCATTTCCTCGTATATTTGTTCTATTTCTCTTTCTCGTTGTTCTATTGTATTGGTATGTTCTTTGTGGTAGTTTTCCAGTTTGTCTATCGCACCTTGTCTCCATTCTTCTGCGCATTGTTCTTCTCCAATCTGTGCAAGTTTCTTTTCTCGGTCTATACTAGATAGTAGAGATATTTGTTTCTGTTCTGCAATTTTCTCTATTTTGTGCAGTTTGTAGATAGGTTGTTCTACTCCTATTGTATGTGTTTTCTTTGGTCTCCACTCCCATTCTATTGTGTTTGTAGGTGGAAGAAGCATTGTAGGAGGTTCTACGTCTGGATGTAGTTGGCAAGGTCTATTGCACGCTACAAGTATTGTTTTCGAGTTTTTGTCTTTTGTATAGCATTGTAGTTTGGAAAGATGTATTCCACTGTATTTGTCTGCACATAGTATTTCGGTTTGGAATATAGGACAGTTGCGAAAGCCAAAGTCTCCCATAGCCCATAGAATTGCAGTATTCCATAGTTTGTCGTCGTCTACAGTATTTTGTGTTGGTCGTATTCGCACACCTGCCATTCTTTTTGTTCTTGTATGTGCATACCAACAGACATATATTGCAGATTGTGGTCTATCGGCTAGAACAAAGCATCTGTCGAGTTCTTTTGCAAGATTGTTCCATTGTTGTTTTGCTGGTTGTACTACAAATAGTGGATTGTTTGCAGGAGAAACGAATTCCAATACATCGTCTACAAGTTCGTTTGCTGTTTCTGGTGTTCTATCTCTGCATGCATACAACGATACTTCTATTCTAGTACAGCCTCTAGATTGCACATCTGGATGGTGGAAGGTTTTTCGAAGATGTTCGTTTGGACAGTCTACGTAGTCTGCTAGATGTCCGCCGAATTGTTCTCGTATTTCTCCTGCTTCGAAATTGGATACTATTTTGTTGTATAGTTTGGTTCTCGTTGTATAGCCATTGTGTTCGGATATCCATGTACATACGTGGTTTCCTACAGAGTGTGTGTTGTCGAGTATTGTAGGCTGGGAATCTTGTATGGCTTCTACGAATGTGCCTTGTTCTCGGAAGTTGTGTTCTTCTGCTAGGTATTCCACTAGTGCTTGTCTGTCTAGAGTCCCGGAGAAATCTCTGGTGTAGTCTATGGAATAGATACCATATCCGTTTGCTACTAGTCTCTCCTCGAATGTTGGGAGGATTTTGTGTAGATGTTCGATAGATAGTTCGGATACATCGAGTTTTGCTACAAATAGAGCATATATTGGTGTATTTGGATGTTGTTGTTTCCAGTTCTCTTTTGCCTTGGAATTCGTTTCTCTTTCTATTCTATCTATAGTACTAGATATTGTACTGTTCTTTGCAGATATAGACAATGTGTGCACAATGGCAATATGTACGTGTTTGTATTCCACTAGGTCCGATAGGTTGGAATATATTCTAGATACTATATTTTTTGCCGAAGAAGTGGCTCCGGTGGTACATAGTACTTTGCCTTTCGATACTACACAATCTTTCTGTTGTAGATATCCGAATACGTATAGGTCGTCTACAAAGGTTGGAAGACCTTCTAGAGTTTGTATATGTGTTCTGCCATTGTTGTTGGCTAGATAGTCTACCTTGGATATATCTGGCACCAAGTTGCTGTTGTATGTATTTTCTAGCAATATATGTGTTGCTGTCGCCTTCTCGGCACGTAGTCCAATTCTTTCGAAAGTTGTAGATACGTTTGTCTCCATGCTATACAGTAGTAGATTTCATATGTTCAAATGGAAGTTGGAGATTGGAAAAAATGCTTGCGGGGAAAAGGTAGATTACTTTTGAGGTAGATCTGATTTTTTTTGCGCTCTAGTAAAAGAACTTTATTTTATAAAAAATATAAACGCGGTGTAAATATCGCTACAGCCGCGGATACAACGCTGACAACTCTTAGTATCGCCCTTGGGGCATCGGGTGTTGGATTACTGTTGAGTGTCGCCGCTGCTCCCGTAGCTATTGGAATAGAAGTGGGAGCTGGTCTCCTTGGTGTGGTTGGTTTAACTTGTAAATTTATTCATAAAAAATTAATGTCACAAGCTATGAAGCACAACGAGATTCGCGTGTTGGCCGAGTCAAAACTGAACACTATAAATGATCTTATTTCAAAAGCATTAGAAGATGATAAAATAAGCGATGAAGAATTTAGTCTCATTCTGGCTGAAGTTGAAAAATTCAATGCAATGAAAACAGACATAAAATCGAAACACAAAACTCAGTTGTTAAAGAAAAATCTATTTGATATTCAAGATGGTAAACCATCCAAAAAAAGCAAACTATGTGAACGGTTGACTCAACCTCCTCTCTTTAAGGACCATTTGGCTCTCCATACACATATTTAAGCCGGTTTTTCGTTTTTATGCTTCAGGGCGGTATTGCGTGGTTTTGGGCTGGGGTCGGTTGTATATAGAACCCCCATGACCGTTTCACTCCCCCCCATACACATATCCAACCATTTTTTTTTTTATCTTGTGATTTGGCTCTCCATACACATATAACTTGTTTTAACTATATATTTTTTTTTTATGCTTGAGGGTCAAATTACTCCAACATACACAGGTTTTGACTAAATTTTTTTTATGCTTGAGGGCCTTAACACAAGCTAATACGCCCAAAAAAGTTGTATATAGAACCCCCATCTCTTATACTACTAAAGAAAAAGATAAGATAATTATTGCTGACTGAATTAAAAATGATCTCAAAGAAACCTGGCCTGATACATTGCTGTGAAGAGCGAAAGTTGACCACTGCTTTATACCTGAACCTTGAAAACAAGTGCGATGGAACAGCCGAAGCGTGGTATCAACCAGCAAGAAATATTCATGGTATTCACAACAGCATCTGACACTGAGCAGCAACAGTAGTGCAGTGCAGTGTAGTGTAGTGTAGTGCAGTGCAGTGCGGTGTAGTGTAGTGTAGAGCAGCGCAGCGCAGTGCAGTGTGATGTACCGAGCTATGGTGTCGTGCAGAATGGTAGGAGTGAAGAATGGAATGAAGTGAAAAAGAAACTTTTCCATCACACTAAAGGAAAGTATATGCTGCAGCTGTCAATAATATGCAGAGGCTCTCTCCCGCCCCGCCCACGTCTTCCCCCCCCCCCCCACCACCTCCCCCAGCTCCTTTCAAACCGTCAACACCCAGAACGCAAGTGTACCTTGACACATAACAGTAACGGCTCCACAATGATTCAACTTCCTCTTTGTCGCCACAGTTATCCCGAACTTGCCCACTACATTGGAAACACATGTCAAGCCCTTTTTCTTTCTTTTTTTTTTCTCCCCATATCTTCTTTTTAATTTTTAAAAAAATTTATTCTTCTCCTTTTCTTTATTTTTCTCGCGCCTGTTCAGTGTCGACAAATGCACATGCTGACGAGAGTTGTGTGGAGACATTTGCACTGTGTGTGGGCGGACAGAGACAGTGAAGCAGACAGTCTCTCTCTCTCTCTCTCTCTCTCTCTCTCGGTAGCTTCCCTTGCTTGGCAGCCAGCCAGACGCTCCGAACTCCAGCACAGTAAATTATTTCAGTTTTTGTGAAGATTTTGCCCAGCATGCCTGTTGAAGGACTCCCATCGACGCTGGAAAGCATGCTAAATGTTATGCTGCAGGATATGAGGCTGTCCTCTTTTAAAATCGAAGGCAGAGGTGATCAAACTGTCGTCGTACTCAGAATGACAAGTACCGGTCGGCCCCCTGTTGCACAAGCTGAAGACTACAGTGCTGCTGTGTATCGCCGAAAGTGTCCGTCACAGATCAACAGAGACAAGAGGAGAGCCGAAGAATACAGACTGAACCAGGAGAAAAAGGCAAGTGGACGTGCATCGTCTCCTTCTGGTTTATTTTTGCCAACCCCTCCCAGTCTTTTCTATGCCGCTGACAACACTGACACGCTGACATCTTTTCATGCCGACATGTCTGTGTACGACCACCACCACCCTCCCTCTGCACCCCCCCATGTCATCGAACGACGCACGGCGTGACGACCAGCACATCGACATGGCACACGGCGACACAAATTCACGTGCAGTAACAGTCCTCCACGATGAAGCCACTGGTGCAGACAGACATTGTGGTGCAGAAATGTGTGAGCTGGACGAAATTGGCACGACTCTCACGCCCCAAAACACGAATATTATTGACCCAGATGTGGACAGTTCTCAACAAGACAGTGAACTTTCTGAACAGAAGCATGTTGATGTTCCGCCAGATGTCTGCCGACAGATTATGTCTTATCTTGAGGAGTCGGCTAAGAAAATGGACAGTTTATTTAATACGTTTAAAGACACAAATCCAAACGCTTGCAAAAGTGCTAGAAATGGAAATCCTGATCTCGATATATCATGATTAGTTTCGCTGTGTGATTCCTTTTCACTTGCCGACCTTTTTGAAAATAAAGATTGTGATTATACAGACTTTGTATGATACTA
>NC_134881.1:10333345-10423345 GCF_041734735.1 Babylonia areolata
CCCTACCCATCCCCCCAACCCCCCCTCTCTCTCTCAAAACAGTGAACCCAGGAATGACTTATATATATATATATATATATATATATATATATATATATATATATATATGACATCCGTCTTATTTAAATTTGTATTACTGAAAGCTGTGTGTATGTGTGTGTGTGTGTGTGTGTGTGTGTGGTAACCAGAGAGAGAAGAGAGTGGTAGCCTCAGACACACACACACACACACACACACACACACAGGGTGGGCCACTTCTGAGAGGGTGTGGAGAATACAGCTGTGGTGGTGGTGGTGGTGGTGGTGGAGCCACAGTTCCACACACAGAACCATACTGCCTAGCAGGAACACATTGTTGTTGTTCCCTGACAGTACAGGCAGGAGGCAGCGGACAGTGGCGGGGCAGGGCACGGCGCGCTGCCTCCTTGCTGGCTGGGTGACGGGTTCAGCAGAGGAAGGGGGTGGTGGTGGGGCCAAGTGAGCATGCCGTGTGTCGTCACGCCTGATGGGCAGAGCAGGAGCGGGGGGAGGAGGAAGATGGACTGAAAGTGTGGTGGGGAGAAATGGGGTGGGAGAGGGTATTGTGTTGTGGTTGGGGAGTTGTATGTGTTTGCCTGTGTTTTGGTAAATCTGGAAACTCCGTCTGGTTCATGGGGGGAGGGGAGGTTGTGTTGGTAACTGGTCGTTTATTCATTGAATCATTGGGCACAAGGGCAGAATGTGTGGAGCGTGGTGGGTGGGGAGGGGTCGGCAGGAGGGGGGGGCGTTTTGAGGGGTGATGGTTCATCATAGGGTGAGGTGAAGTGGGATCTGGTCGAAGTTGGATTTTTGAAGGGTACATATTTTCGGCCATGTGCGCTGTACCTTTTTTGCTGGGAATATAGGCACTTGAATAGAGCGCCATTCTTGGCGCACCACTTTGAGTTGTGAAGGTGGCACAGTGGTCGACGTATGTCACCCCCATGTCTCTGCAGGCCTCATGGAGATGGGCGTTGCTGGGGCGGATGATGGCGTTCAGGGGACTCCGCCCCTTAGCAGGGATGATGGAGGAGGCCTGAACTGCTGCCCTGGGGAACACACGTTGGCACTGTGTGATGAGGGCTCCCCACTGCTGTCTGGAGATACTGGTTTCTGTTGTGGAAGATTCACAGCAATCAGCAATACCAACGTGAAACGTTGCCTGCTTCACGTTGGGGCAGGGGGTTTGCTCAGTGAGCCACTGTGTCAGGCCAGAGACCGTTAGGTCTTGAGCACAGACTTTCTGGGGCTTACCACTGGGCGGGGTAGAGCGGCGTAGATCTACACTTCTTAGTGTTGAGTCGCCAAACAGGATTGTTGTTGTATCCTTGGCGACATAGACTTGGTGGAAAGGGTGTTTTGGGAGAGGGGTTTTGTTGTCAGCTGGTTGTACTGACCGGGGGCTGACACGTTGGCTTGGGGATTCTCTGGTGTGGGATTCAGTTGTGGGTGATGTTGGGAGTGGAGAGGGTGGGGTAGAATTTTGTGGGGATGGGTTTGTGGAGTGGTCAGTGGGCGTCTGTGTAAGTCGTGTCCGTCTTGTGTTTGGAGCTTGGTGTTTGTTACTGGATGCACATGTTGGCTGTTTGCTTGAACTCATGTAGTGATTCTGTTTCATGTTAAGTGCATCCATCTCAATGTTGAATGTTTGTCTCAATTGTTGAAGTGAAGCTCAGAGAGCAGATTTCTGACTGAAGAGCTTGTGTAACTGTGTTGAAGTGTGACATGGGAACACAGTCACCATGACAACAGCTGCTGTCTGTTGGTGTGTCTGAAGCATTGCTGGAGTCATGTGTATAGTTGGTGTCAGGTTCGTCACTTGTAACAGGCTGAGAGTCTTTTGTCATGGGTGTGTTAGAGTCACCTGTTGTGGAAGTGTTGGAATCGTCTGTAGTTGTGGTGGAACATAGGTTGTCTGCTAGATGAATGTTGGGCTTGTCTGGTAGGCTGTTGTCAGTGTTAGAGAGAGAGAGAGAGAGAGAGAGAGAGAGAGAGAGAGAGAGGATGTGGGGGGGAGGGGTAGGGGAGGGGGTCACCAAAGACAGCTTTGCGAGGCAGCGGCAGGTTTTTGCGTCACACACAGACACACACACACACACACACACTTCGCCGCGCCGTGCCGCCATAATGCTCACTGGCTATTTCTGCAGTGGTCGCGTGCTTGTGCTCAAGTCATTTCTCCCAACAGAAGCAATCAGTGATGGTGCATGGTCCCAACTGCAGTGTGATTGTTGACTGTTTTTTAAACCAGTTAATCATCACACAACTGAAGCAATCTGTGATGGCGCACGTGCCTGGTTCAGTCAACTGCAGTGTGATCGTTGACTTTAATTTTTAAACCCCAGTTAATCACAACATTCCGTGTTCTTCAAGTTCGTTTTTGGTCGACCTGTGAGCGCACGTGTATTGTTGTTCGGTCGTGTATCTTAAACCCCGACGTCAGTGTTGCTGGTGAGTTCATCATGATAACACAAACAGTGAAGTTACTTATGATATTTAAATGAATAAATGAATGAATGAATAAATAATTGAATACGAAACAACATTCGGTGGGAGGAGGGGGGGTATGATTTAATTCTTATTTGTAATATTTTACGCCAGTTGAAAGTTTATAGGAGCATCATTTGTTTTGTTTGATATGGATAGTTAAATGCTCTCTCTCTCTCTCTCTGTCTCTCTCTCTCTCCTAACCCCTATCTCTTTCGCTCTCCGCTGAGTACTGTATGAGTTTACACGTTTGTGTCGGTGAATGTGAGTGCACGTGTATTGCTCGGTCTAAAATTGATTGTTTTCGGGCGTGTTTTCACATAGAACTTCGTGATCAGTGCAGTATTATTCAAGCGGTAACTTGGTGGATTGCATTGTGCACAAGAATGTGTGTGTGTGTGTGTGTGTGTGTGTGTGTGTGTGTGACGAAAAGACCTACCTCTGCCTCTTTGGTCCCCCCTCCCCTAACCCTCCCCTACTCCTCCCCCCACATCCCCCTCTCTCTCACAGTGAACACAGGAATGACATATATATATATATATATATATATATATATATATATATATATATATATATATGTGACATCCGTCTTATTTAAATTTGTATTACTGAAAGCTCTCTCTCTCTCTCTCTCTGTGTTAACCAGAGAGAGAGAAGAGAGTGGTAGCCTTAGACACACACACACACACACACACACACACAAGTTTTAAGTTTTAATTATCCTTTCATTCCTATTGGAGTATGGAGGATTACTGCAAACTAATCTTTTCATGCCCAGAACAAACATTTCCAAATACACAACAAAGTCACATAAAAGTTTAGAAAACACAAATGTCTTTTAACTCCAAAAGTATAGCTAGGCAACATTTGCAAATCTAATCATCTTACTTACAGCTAAAATGACTTTTTTGCCTCCTTTGAGCATATTACAAAAATATAAAACCGATTTTGGACACACACACACACACACACACACGTAATATTTATATTTACATTGTTGTAGGTTAATACTTGTTGAAATGCATATACATATTCTCCCTCCCATGACACCTCATTCAATACACACCACAATCTCTTTAGACTTTTTCTTATAATATACCTTTCCTCTGATACATAGCATAAACACTTTTTTTACACTAATATTCACATGCACTCCCTTTCCTTTATACACTACTTTACTCCTTTCCGTTTAAAAACACTTATAGTGAATAGACGTTAAACTGAAGATCACACACACACACACACACACACACACACACACACACACACACACACACACACACACACAGAGAGAGAAGGGTAGCCACAGAGAGAGAGCCTTGGCTGCGTCTACTCGCGTGGCACATCAGAGGTGTGTATGTTCGTGTCTCTCACCCACACGCGTGCGCGAAAATATAGGGGTGCTTGACACCAGTATCACGTCATCTGCAAAAAGCAGTAAGAAGATTTCTACAGCATTAGGTATCATTTGGATGCCATATTTACCCATTTTTGTTAGTTCCATTGCCAATTCATTGATAAGAAAAGAAAATAGCATGGGACTAAGTAAACAGCCCTGTTTATCTCCTCTCGGATAATCAAACAGATCAGAATACAAACATTTGTCACGCACACATGCAAGTACAGAAGTATAAATTCCTTTCACAGCTTTGTATAAATGCCTGTGTATACCTGATGTCACAACCCGTAAGGGGTTGCCCATGAACCCCCGCCCCTTCCCAGACTAGCTAACGTCCCGACAACACAAACACGGAGACACAGAAAAGTTCAGCTCGTTTTACTATGGTCATGCAAACATACATAATTAAATGAACGCCACAAACCCAAGCATTACTCATACACACAAAAAAAATAACCTCTGTCTAACTATAGCATAATACAATTTGCAGACAACTGCAGCGCCAGTTCTGCTAAAACACGCTGCCAGAGTTCAGACACATGCTGACAGCCAAAGACGGACCACGCTGGTAGTTTGCTGGCTGAAGCTGGTCGGGCAAGAGGGACAGTGGGAAAGTGGGAACGGGAACGGGAGTGAGGGAGTTTCGGGGTGACACTTCAGGAGAAGGGACATGACATACACATATCCTCAGATATGCACGTGTAAAAGCATGAAGGGGGACAGAGAGGGGTGAAGGAGAGGGATGGAAAGAGGGGGAGAAGGGAGAGAGAGAGAGAGAGGAGAGGGAGGGAGAGAAAGGGGGAGAAGGGATGGAAAAGAGAGTTGCACATGAACACATGCATAGAAACCGTCCGTGACAACACCCCGCTTCTTAAAATCAAACCACATGTTTGAATCTTTACCACATGTCGCGGCGAGTACACAAACGAATTCTTTTTACAAACCCAGGTGACAGGCTCTCCCGAATTTCCCATTTCCAAAAATAGCATGCCACCCTAGAGTCTCGCCCACACTTGTAAATCAAAACAAATCACTGTCCCAGCACGAACCCTCAACATCTGCATTAAACAGAATATACATATTTTGAATTCGTCAGGGCACCCACACCTTGCGCCCTTCTGTTTATCTGTATATGTACACATAGCAATCACAAAAAACTAAACAAAAAACAAGATGAAAATCACTGACAGAATCATAGATAAAGACTTTGTTAGTGGTGTGCACGTTTCACAAACTGCTTCAGGAGATTGGCATGGAACAATTTTTCCCTGTTCCCAATCTGGACACGGTTAGCCAACCCAGCTCGGCGCGTAAGAGTGTTAGGACCTTGCCACTCGCGTTCCAACCTATTTTGTCTGCGGGAACGAAGCGGCAACACCCTGCTGCCCTGTGTGTGGAATCTCTACGCGTCTTCCCACGAGGGACCTTAGTAGTTCTTCCTTCCGCCAGTGACTTCTGGCACTCCTCGCAAGACTGGACGTAACGTCTGATGTCGGCACACATACCTGGCCAATAAAAGCGAGGGAAAATTCTGGCCCGGGTACGTTGTACGTCCAAATGACCAGACATGGGGTCGTCATGCCCTAGACGCAAAACTGTAGACAGAAGATTTTTAGGGATACAGAGCTGAGTGACTTCCCCGTACTGGTTCTGAAAACACCGAATGAGCACCCCTTGCTCATGGCGGTAAGTCACTTTCCCAGACTCTCTTGCTTTCTGCAAGTCCGGGTCTTGGTCCTGCTGCTTTGAGAGCTCCTCTCTACTGAGTGAGTTTACACTGTCTGTGGGAAAGGGGAGAACAGGCTGGAATATCTTCTTGGCTCGGGCCTTGGTCGCGACAGTATCTACGATCTTGGGATCGGCATAAACTGGAACATTCGCAGTGGTGCCATCCACGTTCCATGCCGTGTTACCGATCAGAACATCCTCAACAGGTGCTTCCATCACGACTACATGGAACTTTCCAACAATAAACGGTGACTCTAGGTCAACACGAGCTATTGGCAGCACGGACACACATCGGGACTCAGCCAAAACGACGCGAACCGTCGACCCCATAAAGGAATCAGGTGAGACCAAGCGACGGGCCACGACGATCATGTGTGCTCCAGTGTCACGTAGACCTTTGTCTCTCCATTAACAACAACCTCACAACAAGGAGTGTATGTTTTGGGGGCTCATGGGACGCACAAAGTAGGGGGAGGCGGAAGATGTTCTTTTCTGGAAGGCAAGTGTCTGGCTACCATGGAGACTCGCTTTGGCGGAATACACTCCCGAGCAAAATGTCCGACGGTGCCACACTTGAAACAGGTTGGGGGGCTTGGGGTTGTGGGTTCTTTGAGCACTTGGCTGTCCGGAGCCACTTCGCTTGGAGGATGTTTCCTGGTTAAGAACCGGCTCAGGAACCGTGTCCTGTTCTCTCTCCATTCGCTTGGAGGCCCTGAACTCGGCTTCGGCTGAGCGCCCTGCCTTTCTTGCACGAGCGACCTTAGTTGCGATTCGGGCCACGTCTTCAACACCCTGTGGTTCCTCCTTTCGGATTTCGGTCACCAGTTCTGGTGTTAAAATTGAAAAGAACTGTTCTTGTAGGAATAGATCCTTTATATCTTCCACCCGGTTTTCATCTCTTCCGCTTGCCGTACACCAGCGAGAAAGACATGTCTTCAGGCGGTTTAAAAACTGTTCGAAATTTTCGTCAGCCAACTTCCGCATAGACCAAAACTTCTTCCTGTAAGTATCGGCGTCCAAGAGGAAGACACGCAACAACGCGGCCTTCAGTGAGTCGTAACTTCCAATTTCAGACTCTGAAAGTCGTAGACAGGTGTCTCTTGCTCGGCCCTGAAGTAACGAAACCAGGCGGGCGGCCCAGGACTCTCGTTTCCACTTATTCAGGACAGCCACTCTCTCAAAATGAGTGAGGAAAGAATCCAGGTCATCCTTACCATCGAAGGGTGTAAGGGGAAACTGCTGCACGGACCTGGCCTCTATCTCTTCTTGTTTGAGTTCTATCTTCCTCTCAAATCTTTGCCTCTCTTCCTCCAACTGCCTTTCCCTGAATAATCTATCCTCCTCCCTTATACGTCTGGCTTCCTCTCTCTCCTCCTCTCTAATACGCCTAGCCTCCTCTTTCTCTTCCTCTTTCATACGCCTAGCCTCCTCTTTCTCTTCCTCTTTCATACGCCTAGCCTCCTCTTTCTCTACTGCATCTACGATGAATCGAGCCAAGGCTTCACCAGACAAACCCAAGTCAGAACCCAAAGTCCGGAACCTAGCACAAGGATCTTGGACGGAAGCTACATCCAGCTGGGCCTCACCTTTACCTGCTGAAGTGAGCGAGCCAGGGAGCTGTTCACTTAACTGGTCCTTAACCCAGCCAGACAACTCAGCCCTTCCAAGAGTTCCAGGAGAAAAACTCTTGTCTCGTTTTGCAACTGGTGTCTTTGAGCCTGGTGTGGCAACATTGGCAGCCTGCCTCCTACTCGGCATGGTGAGGTTGATTGAAGTTTAGGGCTTACCTCAAACACACATCCACCACACGACCAAATCTGGGGTTTGCTATTCCGGAAGAGTAAACGAATGCTCTCAGAAGCACAAATGAAACCGACCAAATTTTTAATGTCCAACCTCACACACTACATCCCTCAATTATGAAGGTTTTAGTACAGCTATCTAGTTCAACACAAAATCTTAACTAAACCCACAATCAAATATGAAGTTGTACACCATAAACCAACTAATAGGACAAACAGAACAATGACACCCTCCCCACAGTACCCACCTAACTAACCTATAAGTTACCCCGCATCTCCACCATTGTCACAACCCGTAAGGGGTTGGCCATGAACCCCCGCCCCTTCCCAGACTAGCTAACGTCCCGACAACACAAACACGGAGACACAGAAAAGTTCAGCTCGTTTTACTATGGTCATGCAAACATACATAAATAAATGAACGCCACAAACCCAAGCATTACTCATACACACACAAAAAAAAATAACCTCTGTCTAACTACAGCACAATACAATTTGCAGACAACTGCAGCGCCAGTTCTGCCAAAACACGCTGCCAGAGTTCAGACACATGCTGACAGCCAAAGACGGACCACGCTGGTAGTTTGCTGGCTGAAGCTGGTCGGGCAAGAGGGACAGTGGGAAAGTGGGAACGGGAACGGGAGTGAGGGAGTTTCGGGGTGACACGTTAGAAGGGGGACGAGGACCATTCCAGACTTGTCCCGGAGACCCGTCGAAGGCAGTGGCACGGAAGGGAGGGAAACAGGCAAACCTGTAACACCTCGCTGGCTCTGTTGACTATGTTCTTTTTTTTTACTAATTGCAAAAGAGTACATTCCCCCTCCCCTTCCCCACTTATCTCTTCCTTAAGCAATATACATTACGCTAACCACAATGGCAATAACAATATTTCAGTTTCCATCATACTAGTTCCGAATAATATAAAAAGCACCAGCCGGGCTACATTACAATTACATCACATTTCCATCCCCACCAAAAATGTTTGGGAAAATTTACATACTGCAATTAGACAATCACCATTACAGACCTGAAACAATCTGAGCTGAATATAATTATGGCAAAATGATGCACCTAAACACAACGAATTTACTAATTTCCCCCGAATATTTAGAGATAAAAGAGTACTGGGATTTAAAGACTGTGCAAGTAGCCTAAATCTCACTTAAATGTCAACCAATATCACAATTCACATCACTACATTAATATTACGCAGACAAACACCGAGTCCCTCACCTGTCACCAGGTAAATGGGCACACCGCTGCCCAGGGTGTGAAACAGACCCACACACACACACAGAAAGGAGGTGACAACAAACACACCCCACTACTTCTGTAGGACGACACCCAACAGCTCCCTCGCTGGAACGGTGATCCGTCTCTTGACAGAGCTTGGCATCAAAAGCCCAGAGAAATCTTTCTCTCCCCACCATATAGACTTCTGAACTCAGAGTTCACAAAACGTTCAGGAGAAGGGACATGACATACACATATCCTCAGATATGCACGTGTAAAAGCATGAAGGGGGACAGAGGGGGGTGAAGGAGAGGGATGGAAAGAGGGGGAGAAGGGAGAGAGAGAGAGGAGAGGGAGGGAGAGAAAGGGGGAGAAGGGATGGAAAAGAGAGTTGCACATTAACACATGCATAGAAACCGTCACGAGCCGTGACAACACCCCGCTTCTTAAAATCAAACCACATGTTTGAATCTTTACCACATGTCGCGGTGAGTACACAAACGAATTCTTTTTACAAACCCAGGTGACAGGCTCTCCCGAATTTCCCATTTCCAAAAATAGCATGCCACCCTAGAGTCTCGCCCACGCTTGTAAATCAAAACAAATCACTGTCCCAGCACGAACACTCAACATCTGCATTAAACAGAATATACATATTTTGAATTCGTCAGGGCACCCACACGTTGCGCCCTTCTGTTTATCTGTATATGTACACATAGCAATCACAAAAACTAAACAAAAAACAAGATGAAAATCACTGACAGAATCATAGATAAAGACTTTGTTAGTGGTGTGCACGTTTCACAAACTGCTTCAGGAGATTGGCATGGAACAATTTTTCCCTGTTCCCAATCTGGACACGGTTAGCCAACCCAGCTCGGCGCGTAAGAGTGTTAGGACCCTGCCACTCGCGTTCCAACCTATTTTGTCTGCGGGAACGAAGTGGCAACACCCTGCTGTCCTGTGTGGAATCTCTTCGCGTCTTCCCACGAGGGACCTTAGTAGTTCTTCCTTCCGCCAGTGACTTCTGGCACTCCTCGCAAGACTGGACGTAACGTCTGATGTTGGCACACATACCTGGCCAATAAAAGCGAGGGAAAATTCTGGCCCGGGTACGTTGTACGTCCAAATGACCAGACATGGGGTCGTCATGCCCTAGACGCAAAACTGTAGACAGAAGATTTTTAGGGATACAGAGCTGAGTGACTTCCCCGTACTGGTTCTGAAAACACCGAATGAGCACCCCTTGCTCACGGCGGTAAGTTACTTTCCCAGACCCTGCTTTCTGAACTAATTTTCTCACAGCCGACTCTCTTGCTTTCTGCAAGTCCGGGTCTTGGTCCTGCTGCTTTGAGAGCTCCTCTCTACTGAGTGAGTTTACACTGTCTGTGGGAAAGGGGAGAACAGGCTGGAATCTCTTCTTGGCTCGGGCCTTGGTCGCGACAGTATCTACGATCTTGGGATCGGCATAAACCGGAACATTCGCAGTGGTGCCATCCACGTTCCATGCCGTGTTACCGATCAGAACATCCTCAACAGGTGCTTCCATCACGGCTACATGGAACTTTCCAACAGTATACGGTGACTCTAGGTCAACACGAGCTATTGGCAGCACGGACACACATCGGGACTCAGCCAAAACGACGCGAACCGTCGACCCCATAAAGGAATCAGGTGAGACCAAGCGACGGGCCACGACGATCATGTGTGCTCCAGTGTCACGTAGACCTTTGACTGTCTCTCCATTAACAACAACATCACAACAAGGAGTGTATGTTTTGGAGGCACATGGGACGCACAAAGTAGGGGGTGGCAGAAGATGTTCTTTTCTGGAAGGCAAGTGTCTGGCTACCATGGAGACTCGCTTTGGCGGAATACACTCCCGAGCAAAATGTCCGACAGTGCCACACTTGAAACAGGTTGGGGGCTTGGGGTTGTGGGTTCTTTGAGCACTTGGCTGTCCGGAGCCACTTCGCTTGGAGGATGTTTCCTGGTTAAGAACCGGCTCAGGAACGGTGTCCTGTTCTCTCTCCATTCGCTTGGAGGCCCTGAACTCGGCTTCGGCTGAGCGCCCTGCCTTTCTTGCACGAGCTACCTTAGTTGCGATTCGGGCCACATCTTCAACACCCTGTGGTTCCTCCTTTCGGATTTCGGTCACCAGTTCTGGTGTTAAAATTGAAAAGAACTGTTCTTGTAGGAATAGATCCTTTATATCTTCCACCCGGTTTTCATCTCTTCCGCTTGGCGTACACCAGCGAGAAACACATGTCTTCAGGCGGTTTAAAAACTGTTCGAAATTTTCGTCAGCCAACTTCCGCATAGACCAAAACTTCTTCCTGTAAGTATCGGCGTCCAAGAGGAAGACACGCAACAACGCGGCCTTCAGTGAGTCGTAACTTCCAATTTCAGACTCTTGCTCGGCCCTGAAGTAACGAAACCAGGCGGGCGGCCCAGGACTCTCGTTTCCACTTATTCAGGACAGCCACTCTCTCAAAATGAGTGAGGAAAGAATCCAGGTCATCCTTACCATCGAAGGGTGTAAGGGGAAACTGCTGCACGGACCTGGCCTCTATCTCTTCTCGTTTGAGTTCTATCTTCCTCTCAAATCTTTGCCTCTCTTCCTCCAACTGCCTTTCCCTGAATAATCTATCCTCCTCCCTTATACGTCTGGCTTCCTCTCTCTCCTCCTCTCTAATACGCCTAGCCTCCTCTTTCTCTTCCTCTTTCATACGCCTAGCCTCCTCTTTCTCTACTGCATCTACGATGAATCGAGCCAAGGCTTCACCAGACAAACCCAAGTCAGAACCCAAAGTCCGGAACCTAGCATAAGGATCTTGGACGGAAGCTACATCCAGCTGGGCCTCACCTTTACCTGCTGAAGTGAGCGAGCCAGGGAGCTGTTCACTTAACTGGTCCTTAACCCAGCCAGACAACTCAGCCCTTCCAAGAGTTCCAGGAGAAAAACTCTTGTCTCGTTTTGCAATTGGTGTCTTTGAGCCTGGTGTGGCAACATTGGCAGCCTGCCTCCTAGTCGGCATGGTGAGGTTGATTGAAGTTTAGGGCTTACCTCAAACACATCCACCATACGACCAAATCTGGGGTTTGCTATTCCGGAAGAGTAAACGAATGCTCTCAGAAGCACAAATGAAACCGACCAAATTTTTAATGTCCAACCCCACACACTACATCCCTCAATTATGAAGGTTTTAGTACAGCTATCTAGTTCAACACAAAATCTTAACTAAACCCACAATCAAATATGAAGTTGTACACCATAAACCAACTAATAGGACAAACAGAACAATGACACCCTCCCCACAGTACCCTCCTAACTAACCTATAAGTTACCCCGCATCTCCACCATTGTCACAACCCGTAAGGGGTTGCCCATGAACCCCCGCCCCTTCCCAGACTAGCTAACGTCCCGACAACACAAACACGGAGACACAGAAAAGTTCAGCTCGTTTTACTATGGTCATGCAAACATACATAAATAAATGAACGCCACAAACCCAAGCATTACTCATACACACAAAAAAATAACCTCTGTCTAACTATAGCATAATACAATTTGCAGACAACTGCAGCGCCAATTCTGCCAAAACACGCTGCCAGAGTTCAGACACATGCTGACAGCCAAAGACGGACCACGCTGGTAGTTTGCTGGCTGAAGCTGGTCGGGCAAGAGGGACAGTGGGAAAGTGGGAACGGGAACGGGAGTGAGGGAGTTTCGGGGTGACACGTTAGAAGGGGGACGAGGACCATTCCAGACTTGTCCCGGAGACCCGTCGAAGGCAGTGGCACGGAAGGGAGGGAAACAGGCAAACCTGTAACACCTCGCTGGCTCTGTTGACTATGTTCTTTTTTTACTAATTGCAAAAGAGTACATTCCCCTTCCCCTTCCCCACTTATCTCTTCCTTAAGCAATATACATTACGCTAACCACAATGGCAATAACAATATTTCAGTTTCCATCATACTAGTTCCGAATAATATAAACAGCACCAGCCGGGCTACATTACAATTACATCACATTTCCATCCCCACCAAAAATGTTTGGGAAAATTTACATACTGCAATTAGACAATCATCATTACAGACCTGAAACAATCTGAGCTGAATATAATTATGGCAAAATGATGCACCTAAACACAACGAATTTACTAATTTCCCCCGAATATTTAGAGATAAAAGAGTACTGGGATTTAAAGACTGTGCAAGTAACCTAAATCTCACTTAAATGTCAACTAATATCACAATTCACATCACTACATTAATATTACGCAGACAAACACCGAGTCCCTCACCTGTCACCAGGTAAATGGGCACACCGCTGCCCAGGGTGTGAAACAGACCCACACACACACACAGAAAGGAGGTGACAACGAACACACCCCACTACTTCTGTAGGACGACACCCAACAGCTCCCTCGCTGGAACGGTGATCCGTCTCTTAACAGAGCTTGGCATCAAAAGCCCAGAGAAATCTTTCTCTCCCCACCATATAGACTTCTGAACTCAGAGTTCACAAAACGTTCAGGAGAAGGGACATGACATACACATATCCTCAGATATGCACGTGTAAAAGCATGAAGGGGGACAGAGGGGGGTGAAGGAGAGGGATGGAAAGAGGGGGAGAAGGGAGAGAGAGAGAGGAGAGGGAGGGAGAGAAAGGGGGAGAAGGGATGGAAAAGAGAGTTGCACATGAACACATGCATAGAAACCGTCACGAGCCGTGACAACACCCCGCTTCTTAAAATCAAACCACATGTTTGAATCTTTACCACATGTCGCGGCGAGTACACAAACGAATTCTGTTTACAAACCCAGGTGACAGGCTCTCCCGAATTTCCCATTTCCAAAAATAGCATGCCACCCTAGAGTCTCGCCCACGCTTGTAAATCAAAACAAATCACTGTCCCAGCACGAACACTCAACATCTGCATTAAACAGAATATACATATTTTGAATTCGTCAGGGCACCCACACGTTGCGCCCTTCTGTTTATCTGTATATGTACACATAGCAATCACAAAAACTAAACAAAAAACAAGATGAAAATCACTGACAGAATCATAGATAAAGACTTTGTTAGTGGTGTGCATGTTTCACAAACTGCTTCAGGAGATTGGCATGGAACAATTTTTCCCTGTTCCCAATCTGGACACGGTTAGCCAACCCAGCTCGGCGCGTAAGAGTGTTAGGACCCTGCCACTCGCGTTCCAACCTATTTTGTCTGCGGGAACGAAGTGGCAACACCCTGCTGCCCTGTGTGGAATCTCTTCGCGTCTTCCCACGAGGGACCTTAGTAGTTCTTCCTTCCGCCAGTGACTTCTGGCACTCCTCGCAAGACTGGACGTAACGTCTGATGTCGGTACACATACCTGGCCAATAAAAGCGAGGGAAAATTCTGGCCCGGGTACGTTGTACGTCCAAATGACCAGACATGGGGTCGTCATGCCCTAGACGCAAAACTGTAGACAGAAGATTTTTAGGGATACAGAGCTGAGTGACTTCCCCGTACTGGTTCTGAAAACACCGAATGAGCACCCCTTGCTCACGGCGGTAAGTCACTTTCCCAGACCCTGCTTTCTGAACTAATTTTCTCACAGCCGACTCTCTTGCTTTCTGCAAGTCCGGGTCTTGGTCCTGCTGCTTTGAGAGCTCCTCTCTACTGAGTGAGTTTACACTGTCTGTGGGAAAGGGGAGAACAGGCTGGAATCTCTTCTTGGCTCGGGCCTTGGTCGCGACAGTATCTACGATCTTGGGATCGGCATAAACCGGAACATTCGCAGTGGTGCCATCCACGTTCCATGCCGTGTTACCGATCAGAACATCCTCAACAGGTGCTTCCATCACGGCTACATGGAACTTTCCAACAGTATACGGTGACTCTAGGTCAACACGAGCTATTGGCAGCACGGACACACATCGGGACTCAGCCAAAACGACGCGAACCGTCGACCCCATAAAGGAATCAGGTGAGACCAAGCGACGGGCCACGACGATCATGTGTGCTCCAGTGTCACGTAGTCCTCTGACTGTCTCTCCATTAACAACAACCTCACAACAGGGAGTGTATGTTTTGGAGGCACATGGGACGCACAAAGTAGGGGGTGGCGGAAGATGTTCTTTTCTGGAAGGCAAGTGTCTGGCTACCATGGAGACTCGCTTTGGCGGAATACACTCCCGAGCAAAATGTCCGACAGTGCCACACTTGAAACAGGTTGGCGGCTTGGGGTTGTGGGTTCTTTGAGCACTTGGCTGTCCGGAGCCACTTCGCTTGGAGGATGTTTCCTGGTTAAGAACCGGCTCAGGAACGGTGTCCTGTTCTCTCTCCATTCGCTTGGAGGCCCTGAACTCGGCTTCGGCTGAGCGCCCTGCCTTTCTTGCACGAGCGACCTTAGTTGCGATTCGGGCCACGTCTTCAACACCCTGTGGTTCCTCCTTTCGGATTTCGGTCACCAGTTCTGGTGTTAAAATTGAAAAGAACTGTTCTTGTAGGAATAGATCCTTTATATCTTCCACCCGGTTTTCATCTCTTCCGCTTGCCGTACACCAGCGAGAAACACATGTCTTCAGGCGGTTTAAAAACTGTTCGAAATTTTCGTCAGCCAACTTCCGCATAGACCAAAACTTCTTCCTGTAAGTATCGGCGTCCAAGAGGAAGACACGCAACAACGCGGCCTTCAGTGAGTCGTAACTTCCAATTTCAGACTCTTGCTCGGCCCTGAAGTAACGAAACCAGGCGGGCGGCCCAGGACTCTCGTTTCCACTTATTCAGGACAGCCACTCTCTCAAAATGAGTGAGGAAAGAATCCAGGTCATCCTTACCATCGAAGGGTGTAAGGGGAAACTGCTGCACGGACCTGGCCTCTATCTCTTCTCGTTTGAGTTCTATCTTCCTCTCAAATCTTTGCCTCTCTTCCTCCAACTGCCTTTCCCTGAATAATCTATCCTCCTCCCTTATACGTCTGGCTTCCTCTCTCTCCTCCTCTCTAATACGCCTAGCCTCCTCTTTCTCTTCCTCTTTCATACGCCTAGCCTCCTCTTTCTCTTTCTCTTTCATACGCCTAGCCTCCTCTTTCTCTACTGCATCTACGATGAATCGAGCCAAGGCTTCACCAGACAAACCCAAGTCAGAACCCAAAGTCCGGAACCTAGCACAAGGATCTTGGACGGAAGCTACATCCAGCTGGGCCTCACCTTTACCTGCTGAAGTGAGCGAGCCAGGGAGCTGTTCACTTAACTGGTCCTTAACCCAGCCAGACAACTCAGCCCTTCCAAGAGTTCCAGGAGAAAAACTCTTGTCTCGTTTTGCAACTGGTGTCTTTGAGCCTGGTGTGGCAACATTGGCAGCCTGCCTCCTAGTCGGCATGGTGAGGTTGATTGAAGTTTAGGGCTTACCTCAAACACACATCCACCACACGACCAAATCTGGGGTTTGCTATTCCGGAAGAGTAAACGAATGCTCTCAGAAGCACAAATGAAACCGACCAAATTTTTAATGTCCAACCTCACACACTACATCCCTCAATTATGAAGGTTTTAGTACAGCTATCTAGTTCAACACAAAATCTTAACTAAACCCACAATCAAATATGAAGTTGTACACCATAAACCAACTAATAGGACAAACAGAACAATGACACCCTCCCCACAGTACCCACCTAACTAACCTATAAGTTACCCCGCATCTCCACCATTGTCACAACCCGTAAGGGGTTGCCCATGAACCCCCGCCCCTTCCCAGACTAGCTAACGTCCCGACAACACAAACACGGAGACACAGAAAAGTTCAGCTCGTTTTACTATGGTCATGCAAACATACATAAATAAATGAACGCCACAAACCCAAGCATTACTCATACACACAAAAAAAATAACCTCTGTCTAACTATAGCATAATACAATTTGCAGACAACTGCAGCGCCAGTTCTGCCAAAACACGCTGCCAGAGTTCAGACACATGCTGACAGCCAAAGACGGACCACGCTGGTAGTTTGCTGGCTGAAGCTGGTCGGGCAAGAGGGACAGTGGGAAAGTGGGAACGGGAACGGGAGTGAGGGAGTTTCTGGGTGACACGTTAGAAGGGGGATGAGGACCATTCCAGACTTGTCCCGGAGACCCGTCGCAGGCAGTGGCACGGAAGGGAGGGAAACAGGCAAACCTGTAACACCTCGCTGGCTCTGTTGACTATGTTCTTTTTTTTTTTACTAATTGCAAAAGAGTACATTCCCCCTCCCCTTCCCCACTTATCTCTTCCTTAAGCAATATACATTACGCTAACCACAATGGCAATAACAATATTTCAGTTTCCATCATACTAGTTCCGAATAATATAAACAGCACCAGCCGGGCTACATTACAATTACATCACATTTCCATCCCCACCAAAAATGTTTGGGAAAATTTACATACTGCAATTAGACAATCACCATTACAGACCTGAAACACTCCGAGCTGAATATAATTATGACAAAATGATACACCTAAACACAACGAATTTACTAATTTCCCCCGAATATTTAGAGATAAAAGAGTACTGGGATTTAAAGACCGTGCAAGTAACCTCATCATCATCATGGCCTGGCTTCGCTGACGAAGATCTAGGAAGGGCGTTGTCCACGTCTGATGCAGGCACGCTCATGGCTGACAAGGCCAATGCGGGAAAAGCAGAGTCGGCCGCAGCGGTTGCAAGGGAAAGTCTGGTCTGGGTTCGCGGCTGCAGCGTCGTGGTTCTTCCTCCTTCTGCGTTTGTCCTCAAGGCTGGCCCTGCGGTTGTTTTTGAAGGAGGAGACAGCTTGGTGGATGGTGCGTCGCCAGGTCTCTCGATCAGCGGCTACTGCGGACCACTGGCGATGGTCAATGTGACAGGCACCGAGAGCTTTCTTCAAGGAGTCTTTGTATCTCTTCTTGGGTGCTCCTCTGTCACGGTGGCCAGTGGACAGTTCGCCATACAGCGCGATCTTGGGCAGGCGGTGGTCCTCCATCCTGGACACGTGCCCTGCCCAACGTAGCTGGGTCTTTAGCAGCACTGCCTCGATGCTGATAGTCTTTGCCTGCTCCAGGACCTCGACATTTGTGATGTAGTCACTCCAGTGGATGCTGAGGATGGTGCGAAGGCAGCGCTGGTGGAAGCGATCAAGCAGTCGTATGTGGTGCCGGTAGGTGACCCAGGTTTCGGAGCCATACAACAAGGTGGGCAGTACAACAGCTCTGTACACGCTGATCTTTGTGTCTTTCTTCAGGTGTTTGTTGTTCCACACTCTCTTGTACAGCCTGCCGAATGCGCTGTTTGCCTTTGCAAGTCTGTTGTCGATCTCCTTGTCGATCTTGGCGTCAGACGAGATGGTGCAGCCTAGGTAGCTGAACTGGTGGACCGACTTCAGCTCTGTCTCACCGATGTTGATGTGAGGAGCGTGGAATTCTTCCTGTGGGGCAGGCTGGTGGAGAACTTCCGTCTTTTTCAGACTGACTTCTAGGCCGAAGAGCTGCGCAGCCTCTGCGAAGCAGGACGTTATACGCTGCAGGGCCGCTTCTGTATGGGCGACAAGGGCAGCATCGTCGGCAAACAGAAGCTCTCTGATGAGTTGCTCCAGTGTCTTGGTGTGGGCCTGTAGCCGCCTCAGGTTGAATAGGCTGCCATCAGTGCGGTATCTGATGAAGATACCGTCGTCGTCGCCAAGATCTTCAGTGGCCTGTTGGAGCATCATGCTGAAGAAGATCGTGAAGAGGGTCGGCGCGAGGACACAACCTTGTTTCACTCCATTTCCAATTGGGAAGGGCTCCGAAAGGTCGTTGCTGTGTCTGACCTGTCCACGCTGTTCCTCATGTAGTTGGATGACCATGCTGAGGAATTTTGGGGGGCATCCTAGACGTTTCATGATCTCCCACAGACCTTTTCTGCTCACGGTGTCGAAAGCTTTCGTGAGATCGACGAATGTCGCATACAGTCCTTTGTTCTGTTCCCGACATTTTTCTTGTAGCTGTCTGAGAACGAAGACCATGTCAGTGGTGCCTCTGTTGGCTCTAAAGCCACACTAACTCTCTGGGAGATGTTCTTCGGCGATAGTAGGCACCAGCCGATTTAGGAGGACTCTGGCGAGGATCTTGCCTGCGATGGAGAGCAGAGTTATCCCCCTGTAGTTGGAGCAGTCCGACTTTTCTCCCTTGTTTTTATACAGGGTGATGATGACTGCGTCACGGAGGTCCTGTGGTAGTTTGCCTTGCTCCCAGCAGCAGACAAAGAGGTTGTGGAGTTTGGAGTGTAGTGCTGGGCCTCCATTCTTCCACGCCTCCGGCGGAATTCCGTCAACCCCTGCTGCCTTGCCACATTTCAGCTGTTCAATGGCCTTGACAGTCTCTTCTAGGGTTGGTAGCTCGTCCAGTTGTAATTTCACTGGCTGTTGTGGGATGCGGAGAATTGCCGAGTCTTGAACCGTGCGGTTGGCGCTGAAGAGGGCCTGGAAATGTTCCGACCACCTGTTCAGGATCGACGTCTTGTCTGTGAAGAGCGCCTGGCCGTCTGCGCTGCGCAAAGGACTCTGGACCTGGTATGAGGGACCGTACACCGCCTTCAAGGCTTCGTATAAGCCCCGGTAGTCACCAGTGTCTGCACAAAGCTGAGCCCTCTCTGCCAGGTTGGTCCACCACCCATTTTGAATCTCACGAAGCTTGCGCTGGAGGTTGCTGCATATGAGCCGGAAGGTTGCTTTCTTCACCGGACAAGACGGTTGTGCAAGGTGAGCCTGGTGGGCTGATCTCTTCTTCGCCAGCAATTCTTGGATCTCCTGGTTGTTTTCGTCAAACCAGTCCTTGTTCTTTTTCGACGAGAACCCTAGGACTTCTTCAGAGGACTGCAGGATGGCTGATTTCAGCTGTGCCCATAGTGCTTCTGGAGAGGGGTCTGTGGGGCAACTGGGGTCTTCAAGTTTGTCCTGAAGCTTCGCCTGGAATTCAGCTTTCACTTCAGCTGACTGAAAGTTGCCGACCTGGAATTTCTTCCTAGGAGCTCCTCCTTTCTTTGGTTTGGGCTTGAAGTGGAGCCTGAGCTTGCTGCGGACGAGGCGGTGGTCAGTATGACACTCCGCGCTGGGCATCACTCGGGTGTGTAGGACGTCTCGTACGTCTCTCTGGCGCATCAGGATGTAATCAATGAGGTGCCAATGTTTGGACCGAGGATGCATCCACGTTGTCTTCAGGCTGTCCTTCTGCTGGAAAATGGTGTTGGTGATGGTAAACTGCTGCTCTGCACAGAACTCGAGAAGAAGGCGCCCATTGTCGTTGCAATTACCAACGCCATGCTTGCCAAGGACTCCTTTCCAGGCTTCTGAATCTTGGCAAACTCTGGCATTGAAGTCGCCAAGGATGATGACCTTGTCGTCAGCAGGGGTGTTCTGAACGAGGTTGCGCAGATCAGTGTAAAACTTGACCTTTTCTGTGGGGTCCGCTTGGAGGGTTGGAGCGTACACGCTGAACAGAGTGGCATGCTGTTTGTTCCGTAGTGGGAGGCGCATGGACATAATTCGGTCTGAGTGTCCTGTTGGCAGGTTTTCAAGCTTGGAGGCAATGGTGCTCCTGACCATAAAGCCTACGCCATAAAGGCGTCTCTCGGTCTCTGGCTTGCCTGACCAGTAGAGGGTGTACCCAGCGCCGTGTTCCTGGAGGCTGCCTTTCCCTGCAAAGCGGACTTCGCTGACGGCAGCAATGTCAATGTTCAGTCTCTGAAGTTCGTGTGCGACTAGAGCGGAACGTCTTTCTGGGTGGTTGCTGTCTGCAGAGTCACGCATGGTTCGGATGTTCCAGCATGCTACCTGTAGTCCTTTTGCACCTAATTGTGAGGCAGGTGCCGGCCTTTTCTTCTCTATTGTTGTTCGACCGCGTTTGGAGATGCCCGTTGACCGCGGCTAGCCAACTGGAGGGTATGGAGATGAGCATTTGTTTGGACCACCTTTTCTAGGCCCCTCTCCGTGTGGAGCAAGCAGTGCTGTCCCTAGAAAAGGCTGCTTGGTCGTTCAGGGTGCTGCCGAGTGATGCTGTCACCTCCGGGTCAACAATCAGGCGACCAATATCCTGAACCGCCTGCATGCAGGATTGGAACTGCGGCTTCCAGTGACATCTTCCACCTGCCGTTTTCGCCCCTTTCCCATCGCTACAGGGCTTGGAATAGTTGGTGGCGCGGACGTGGACGTGTCCTTCAAGCCTGCGCAATGGAATTTTTAGGTGGAGTGCAGTGTGCGCAGTACTGGCCCCACCCTTTACACCCGTGGTTCATCTGCCATAGCCTAGCAAGCTGGGACGGTGACAGTGAGGTCCTCAGGTCGTAGGTTTTATATCAGACTGTCCTTGTCCTAGCCTCTGGCTCAAAAACCTTCCTCGGAGGCACGGGGGCGCGGCTACTGAAAGTCGGGACATGGCCATGGACCCAGGGTCAATGCATGTCGAGACTGTCCTGCATTCCTTAGCACTTCATGGGTTTTACTTCAGACTTTTCCTTGTCTTAGATGGACTGCCTTCCCGGGCTGTCGAGCTCCATCTGCCCGCATGTGACCTCACTTAAATGTCAACCAATATCACAATTCACATCACTACATTAATATTACGCAGACAAACACCGAGTCCCTCACCTGTCACCAGGTAAATGGGCACACCGCTGCCCAGGGTGAAACACAGACCCACACACACACACAGAAAGAAGGAGGTGACAACGAACACACCCCACTACTTCTGTAGGACGACACCCAACAGCTCCCTCGCTGGAACGGTGATCCGTCTCTTGACAGAGCTTGGAATCAAAAACCCAGAGAAATCTTTCTCTCTCCACCATATAGACTTCTGAACTCACTCAGAGTTCACAAAACGTTCAGGAGAAGGGACATGACATACACATATCCTCAGATATGCACGTGTAAAAGCATGAAGGGGGACAGAGGGGGGGTGAAGGAGAGGGATGGAAAGAGGGGGAGAAGGGAGAGAGAGAGAGAGAGGAGAGGGAGGGAGAGAAAGGGGGAGAAGGGATGGAAAAGAGAGTTGCACATGAACACATGCATAGAAACCGTCACGAGCCGTGACACCTGATTTTCTTAAAACGTCCCATAATATATTTCTGTCCACCGAATCAAAGGCCTTTCTAAAGTCCACAAAGGCAGTGTAAAGCTTACTATTATTCTGTAAATATTTCTGTACAAGTCCATACAATGTAAATATGTGATCTACTGAGCTGTAGCCCGCCCTGAAACCTGCTTGCTCTTCGACTATCTTTTCCTCTCTTTCTGCCCAAGCTGTTAATCTTTTGTTTAGAATGTATGTATGCGCTTTGCTTATAACGCTGGTCAAAGCTATTCCACGATAGCTGTCAGGTATATTTGGGTCCCCTTTCTTATGGATTGACACGGTTATTGATTTAGACCATTCCTTTGGGAATATTCCATATTTGAACAACCGGTTAAAAAGTTGAACAAGGGAGTCAATGACATCATCGCTAGCATACTTTAGCATCTCACTGACGACTTTATCACAACCAGCACTTTTACCCGCTTTAAGGTTTTTGATACTGTCTATAACCTCCTCCTGATACATCATTATCAAATATAGGCTCTGAGTTTTCGTTAGCTTGGTCATTGTCATCAGGAATGTCATCCTCGCGGTTG
The DNA here is from genome assembly GCF_041734735.1 of Babylonia areolata. Taxonomy (NCBI): domain Eukaryota; kingdom Metazoa; phylum Mollusca; class Gastropoda; order Neogastropoda; family Buccinidae; genus Babylonia; species Babylonia areolata. The sequence continues at coordinate 10,355,665 of NC_134881.1, forward strand.
TCATCCAAGTTACTGAACACCTTTGAGAAATGCTGATACCACTGTTCGCTTGTTATCTGATTATAAATTACCGATTTACGTGTGACTGTTCTTATTGTTTGCCAAAATTCTTTTCAGTTCTTGAAATTTTGCTTTAGTTTAGACAGTCTTTTTTAAAAAATATAGTTACATTCGTTTTTTCTTTTTGTTTAGCAAACGTTTATACTTCTTCCTTTCTGTGACATAAGACTTCTTATCTACTTGTTTATCTGTTCGTCTATATTTCCTCAGCTTTCCTTTCACTAATTTTCTTTTCTGATCACATTCATGGTCAAACCATGCATTAGACTGTCTATTCTTGCAACTTACAACTTTTATCATGCAAACAGCTCCTCCCTACATTGCCTTTATCAGGAATAGGGAAGAGACAAGACAAGACAAATTTTTTTATTGGCAAATAGCGTTTTACAGCTCTAGTGCCACGGGGGATTATTCAGCTTATTTTAGTAGACGAAAAAAAAAAAAAAAGTAAAACGAAAAATAAGGGGAAATAACAAGCAAATAAGTACATATTCATAAACACATAAACACTCATACATTCACACCCACAACATTAATACAACATATTCCCTATTACTCATGCATAATACTAAGTAATTAATTCGAACATATGACCATCCAACTTTGCAGCCGAGCCTTTTTTGGTTATTTACCAATCTAAATTGAGTTATGGATCTTATATTTTATTCTGCATTATGTTTCTATCATGTTAAAACGATCATTCAGTTAATCTTTTCCTTCGAATGTTGTATGCTTCTACAATATATTTGGCGAGTGAAAATAGGATGTCTTCATTATCTGATGAAAGGATAGCTACTAGATCATGTCTTAATGGAAACGGATGTGTAAAGAATGAATAATCATTTCTAATAACACTGTATTCCTTACAATGGAAAACAAAATGATCCTCATTTTCTAAATCCTGATGACACAACTGACATACACTATCACTTTCACTGTTTTGAATATACCATACTCTATTTGCATTAAGCCCTAAGGTCCTGGATCGAAATCGAGAAAGGAGACACCGTTGCCATTTATTTGTAATTATAGAAATATATTTTTCCGACTGGAAAATATTTTTGAATGAAAAATACCAATTATATCTTGGATTTTCTTCCATGTCTGAATGCCAGTTTTGCTTGTATATGTTGATAAGGCGATCCTTAAATTCCGAAATAAATGCGACATCACTCCCTACTCCTTGGCTAATCCATACAATCCCAAACCCATTTTTAACTAAAACATTTTTTACATTGTCTATCCAGTTTTTCTTTCCTTCTTCATGCTGCTGTAGTAACATATCATAAGCGAAGAGAGAGAGAGAGAGAGAGAGAGAGAGAGAGAGATGGGGGGTGGAGGGAGAGAGAAAGTGGCAGTAAAACAATGAGAGAGGTGAGAGACTGAGGAGATGAGGTGGGGAACACTGTCGGGTGTAGATGAGAGAGAGAGGGAGAGAGAGAGAGAGAGGGAAGGGGGGGAGCGGGGGGAGGGAGGAGCGAGAGAGAGAGAGAGAGAGAGAGAGAGGGAAGGGGGGGGGGAGCGGGGGGAGGGAGGAGCGAGAGAGAGAGAGAGAGAGAGATGGGGGGTGGAGGGAGAGAGAAAGTGGCAGTAAAACAATGAGAGAGGTGAGAGACTGAGGAGATGAGGTGGGGAACACTGTCGGGTGTAGATGAGAGAGAGAGAGAGAGAGAGAGAGAGAGAGGGAAGGGGGGGGGAGCGGGGGGAGGGAGGAGCGAGAGAGAGAGAGAGAGAGATGGGGGGTGGAGGGAGAGAGAAAGTGGCAGTAAAACAATGAGAGAGGTGAGAGACTGAGGAGATGAGGTGGGGAACACTGTCGGGTGTAGATGAGAGAGAGAGAGAGAGAGAGAGGGAAGGGGGGGGGGGGCGGGGGGAGGGAGGAGCGAGAGAGAGAGAGAGAGAGATGGGGGGTGGAGGGAGAGAGAAAGTGGCAGTAAAACAATGAGAGAGGTGAGAGACTGAGGAGATGAGGTGGGGAACACTGTCGGGTGTAGATGAGAGAGAGAGAGAGAGAGAGGGAAGGGGGGGGCGGGGGGAGGGAGGAGCGAGAGAGAGAGAGAGAGAGAGGGAAGGGGGGGGTGGAGCGGGGGGAGGGAGGAGAGAGAGAGAGAGAGGGAAGGGGGGGGGAGCGGGGGGAGGGAGGAGCGAGAGAGAGCGAGACAGTTGCAGTGGCAGTGCGTGTTTCACGCACAAAACTGCAACACGCTGTGCAGCCAGCCACGACTCAATAGCTCGCTCATTAATATTAACTGAGTTGGTCGCCTGCTCGCTCCGACAGTTTGGACTGAGCGCTCGGAAGGGAGGTTTGACGTCGGTCATCCAGACAGATCATTGTATATCCACTGCTCATCTCTCTCTCTCTCTCTCTCTCTGTGTGTGTGTGTGTGTGTGTGCATCTGCTTGGCAGATGTGGTGTAGTGTATATGGTTTTGTCCGAACGCAGTGACGCCTTCTTGAGCTACTGAAACTCTGTGTGTGTGTGTGTGTGTGTGTGTGTGTGTGTGTGTGTGCTCTTCTGGCAAATTACAGTGATCCCAGTCTTCAGTTCATGCTACGAAGCACTGACTCAAAGCTAAGCCGAGGCTTTTTGTTCGTTTTCTTCGTCTGTGTGAAAAAAAGAAGTTAATTCTCATGTTGGTTTATGTGGTTGTGTGTACGTTATCAAGAAAAGTGAGAGTCACTTTATCACCTTTACAGTGTATTTAGTACGTTTTCTTGCACTTCTCTGTGTTATTTTGAATTTGTATTATTATTTGACAAAGTATTAGCTCGGAAAATATAGGCTGTAAAACATTGAAATTATCTTCATCCTCGACTATCGTCTACTTGTGCTACGTTGTTCACAGATTCGTTGAAAACACTAACTGAAGAAGTGACTTTGCCAATTGACGAATTGATAATTTTCTCTTCTTACGGATCTGAATATTGTCCAGAATGTCTTGGAGTCATTTAATTAAGCCTGAAGCTACTTTCTCCAAACATTTGTTCCTTTATTTTTTTCTTAATTTTTGATATTCTTTTCGAGATGAAGCACACATTTCTCATTTTTCTTCTCTGTTTTCTTTCCTGTCCTTTTCTGTTTTAAATCTTTGTAAGCTCTTAAGCAACCTTTTAACTTCGGGTTTGTTTTTTCTCGTTCTTTCACACCAGTTCAGTCTTCATCAAACCAATCATTGCATTCAGTGTACACTATGTAGTATATTCTTTGAGGCTGGGTCGCTACATAGCTCTCTTCCCCCCTCCACCTTCATCCCACCTCCCTCTCCACTCAAGTCTTCCGCAATTCTACTTTCCGCGCTGTGAGCAGACGACACGCTGACCCCCCCCCCCCACCCCCCCCTACCCCCACTTCCCCCTCCGGTCCCATTGCTGCTGCGTGCGCATGTCTTGGTGGTTAGCCGCTGTGAACAGAGGGGTTTGTGGTGACAAAGTGGGGAGTTGTTTGGTCAAACGGAAACACACCATTATTGTATGGTATCTACAGGACTTGATAAGCACAGAGAGTTGCCGGTCCCGCATGTGTGTGGTGTGCACAGTATTATATGCCAGTGTTGGTGGCAGGTAAGCTGAATGATGCTTGTTTTACCACACATATAACCTGTGTGTGAGAGGAGTGCATGCTGTTGGACATGTGCTGAAAGTTGCTGAGATTTGGTATTGGCATTTCATGTCAGTGATGTCCAGGATGTTTTTGAGATTGCATGTGACCTGGGTTTTGGTTTTGTGTGTATGTTCCAGGTGTGCTGCTTAGTGTGTGCTGCTTAGTAGGTGCTGCATACTGTAGGGTGTGTTTAACTAGGGCTGTGTGTGTTGCTTCAGTATGCTTAGTAGGAAATTGTGTTGCATAGATCTGTTTGATTTTGTGCTTCTTTGTGCAGCAGTGTGTGTGCTTTGTGCGTTTAGTTCTGCTTATTCTAAGGTTATATAGTAAACACTCTGAAGTCATTTATTTGTCATCATCTATTTATCTATTTATTATCATTGTTGTCTATTTTTTCTTTTAATTTTTTTTTCGAGTTGATTTCATCAAGATTTTGCGCCTTATAAATATATATATATATATTTTTAGTATTTATTTATTATTTTATTTTTCTTATTTTATATATTTTATTTTGTTTTTGACTCTGTCACAGACCTGCCTAGTACTACGATTCGTCCGTAGTTTCTACGATTCAAGCCCCCTGACTACGGCACTACGGCCGAGTAAAGAAAAAACTACGATTTTGCCGACCGCGAAACCTGAAACACACACACACACACACACACACACACACATACACACACATACACACAAACGCGCCTACGCACACACGTGCGCATACACACAGACACACCACGCATACACAGATCGACACACAGACAAACGCACACTTGGAGATGTGCAAACAGTTTATCTATGCTTACATAGATGCGCGCGCACATACACGCACGCATGCACCACACACACACACACACACACACACACACACCACGCATACGCAGATCGACACACAGAATAACGCACACTGGGAGACGTGCAAATACATTTTACCATGCTTACATACACAACACAGATGCGCGCGCATATATATATATATATATATATATATATATATATATATATGCGTGAACACACACACATACACGCGCCTACGCACACACGCGCGCGCATACACACACACACACACACACACACACACACACCATGCATACACAGATCGACACACAGACAAACGCACACTGGGAGATGTGCAAACACAATATACCATGCTTACATACAATACACAGACTCGCGAACACATATATATACACGCGCGCGTGCACACATACACACACAAACGCGCCTACGCACGTGCGCGCGCGCGCACACACACACACACACACACACACACAGACCTACATTTAAAACAATACCCCAACGCACATATACACAACTGTGTGCTGGATCTCGATCACACATTTAGCAACAATTACTTTGTAGCACCACAGTGCAACATAATACAAACTTTGTTGCAAACAGCGTTAATTAAGCCAGACTTCTTCAGCCGATGACAAGGCAGTGCACTGACATGGCAGCAGTGATATTTAGATCTGGATCCAGATATTCATTTCCATGCATGCATGAAATATAGTTTTCTTCAAATGCACTTGCGACCTCTGCCTCTAATTTGGATGGCCCGGTACATTTCACTTTCTCTCTTCGTGGAGCTGAATTGGAAACCGTGACATACACATATACGCGCAGACAAACACACACACACACGCACACTCTCTCTCTCTCTCACATGTACACACACGCGCTCGCATGCGTGCGCACATACACACACATGCGCGCGCACACACTCACTCACACAGAGTTATATTGAAAAGAATACACATGCACTTACACATGGACTTACACACACATTATGTCTCATACTCGCGCGCGCGCGCGCGCGCGCACACACACACACACACACACAGAGCTGCATTGAAAACAAAATACAAAGCATATACTCTCTCTGTCTCTCTCTCAGGCATACACACTCGCCCCTCTTTCACACACACACACACACACATACACATACACGCACGCACGCACGCACGCACACACACACACACGTGTGTGTGTGCATGCACTCAGAGATTCTCTCTCTCTCTCTCTGTTTATGGATATAACACATAACCAGCTTTGCTCTCCTAATGCAGTCCCCAAGATCCCCTCACCTGTTTCAGTAAAGTTCACAATTTTGGAATCACTGCAAACAGGTAAAAACTAAGAGAAAGAGGAAATGAAAGCTCTGTCATGAATAAAATAAAATTTAATGATGGTTACTGTCAGTCAGTCATTTTGTGTTGGTGATTTTGTCACATGCTCCTTTTTGTCTTTAGAGATTGGTATCTCTGCATGTGATTACTGAAAGCTTCACTTGTGTTTGATAATTAGCCCTAAACCATGTCTTGGTTAGTACAAGGAAGATGACATGAAGAGTGTATTAAAGTGGAAATGCCGCCATGCCCATACTACTGAAAACTACCATAAAACTACTGAAAACTGGGTTGATCTAAATTTCAAACTGTGATAAATGTATTGAGCAACATCTGTCATATATTTACGGTCGTTAAGAATTGTCAGCTGCTGTTTATTTGGATCTTTGCGCAAATTTCAGAGGAAGGTATTTTGATGTTATTGCTTCATTTGAATGACAGCTGAACAGAAAGCGATATTCATCATCAATATGTCGTTTGCATAAAGGGCAACGTAAGTCCACAGGAAGGTTTGTGGAATAGCGAAATTTATGGATTCTTATATCAGTAATGCCTAATCTGAATCTGATGTAGATGTCCCTTAATGCCTTATTCTGAATGTACTCGAAATACGGTTCTAATGAAAAATCACATTTAAGTTTTCTATTTACAGAATATCGCTCGTGTTCCTGGATCCTACTACACCATGCTTGTTTCCAACAGTCGGTTAATCGCTCTTTGAAGACACGTAAAAACCAGGTTACATTTTGTACACCTTCGTTTTGCCATACATAACCAAATCCGTACATGGCAAGTAAGTTGCGAATATCTGATACCCAGCATTTCTTATTGTTATTGTCTAGATTTACAAGCATAATGTAGGCTTTCTTAGGCAACCTTTCGTTTCATCTGTCATTCTTGAAAGGTGCAGCCAGTATCGGATGGCATTTGTTTTCGCGTCTATATGTAATGGTACTCTTCCAGTTTCACCATAAACCTTATCATTTGGTGTTCTAGGTGCAACGTTTAATATTTTTTTCAGAGCGAATGTGTGGGCTTTTTCGGAATGGAATGTATCTAAGGTTCCCCACATTTCAGATCCATATAATAGGTGTTTTTTTTTGGGAATCAAACATGGTGAAAAAGATGCCAGGAGTAACATCCCCTAATTTCCACAAGGTTCTGAGCATCTGGAGCAATCAGTATGAAAACCAAACTCCGCATCTTCAACTCCAATGTGAAGTCACTTCTGCTCTATGGATGCGAGACATGGCGGACAACACAGACAATGCAGCAGAAGATTCAGACATTCTTCAACACCTGTCTGAGGCGCATCTACAAGATCTGATGGCAGGAGAAGATCCGAAGCGAAGATCTGTGGGAGCGAGCGGGACAGGAACCTGTGGCCAAACAGATACTACGGAGGAAGTGAGGCTGAATCGGACACACCCTCAGGAAGCCAGTGTCCAGCATCACACGCCAAGCCCTGACCTGGAACCCGCAGGGAAAGAGGAAGAGAGGCCGGCCTCGCAACAGCTGAAGGCGAGATACCGAGGCAGAGCTGAGGCAGCAAGGGACCAACTGGACTGGAATGGCCAGAACAGCCCAGAACAGAGTGCGATGGCGAGGGGTCGTCGATGGCCTATGCTCCACCAGGAGCGATGGGCAAAATGAATGAATGAATTTGTGAATCAAACATGGTGAAAAAGATGACAGGAGTAACATCCCCTAATTTCCACAAGGTTATGAATATTTCAACTATACCTAATTTTGCCTTTGAGGTCTTTTCTTTGATAGTGAGCGAGAAACTTAAACGAGTAGTTAACCAAATACCTAAATATTTGTATGAGTTAACAGTTTTCAGCACAACCCCATTATAAAACCATTTTTCGTGGTTTGAAATGTAACCCCCATTTCTGAATACAATTATACTAGATTTATCTAAATTAACTGATAGATCAAGAGTTTCAGCATTTTTTCTCAGTAAGTCTAACTGATGCTGAAGACCTCTCAATGTGTACTACAATAAGGCAACATCATCTGCAAACAGAATGATAAACAATTCAATAATGTCAGGATGGAGTTGTACATCATCTCTGCCATTGTTAATTATGTTAAGTAATAATTCATTTATAAGCATTGAAAACAGTAGTGGACTTGTAATTTCACCTTGTTAAAAACCTTTCTGACAGAAAAAGAAATCTGTGAAGCCTGCACCATTGCCACATGTTACACATGCTTTTACCACTTTGTACATATTTTGGATGGCCTTTAACATTCTGCCACATACTCTATTTTCAATCAAAATTGGCCACAATTTTGCATGGGAAATTAAATCAAAGGCTTTGGGAAAGTCAATAAATGCTATATAGTTTTTTTTTGTTACATGTTAGATGTTTCTGGACAACAGCAAATAAAGTAAAAACATGATCGATAGTGCTACGATCTTTTCTGAACCTCGCTTGTTCTTCCCCAATGATATCATTATCTTCAATGCTACATATATTTAAGAGGGATATTCCTCTGTAATTGGTAGGGTCATTAGAGTTGCCGCGCTAATGAAGTGGTTGTATGATTGCTTGTGTCCATGAATCTGGATATTGTCCTGATGACAAAACAAAATTGAACAGATTTTCTAAATATGGTAATATCCAAGCAGCTGAATGTATGAATATCTCTGGAATGACGCCGTCTGGACCGCCAGCCTTGCTGCGTTTAAGATGATTAATTGAATCAAGAATTTCTCCCCGCGTTATATCAGAGTTCAAATCAATTAGCTCTTGAGTTTCGTCATGGTAATAAATGTTGTCAGTATGAACTGTTGTTTGTGGCTCTAGCGCTGCTTCGAAAACATTAACAAAATGCCTTTGCCACTCGTCTTTTGAAATATTTCCTAATCTGTTCTTTGATTTATGTCTGACATTTTTCAGGGTCGACCAAAATAGTTTAGGGTCTTTTGTAGCATTCATTAGCTTATTTCTAAAGTCAGATTTATACAGACCTGATTTTGATTTTATCAAAACATTATAGTAGTTCTTAAGCTCTGTGTATTGATTTATATTTTCTTTCGATCGTTCCTGTCTCAGGATCCTAAGTAGTTGTTTCACATCTCGTTTTGTTTCCCTGCATTCCCTGTCAGACCACGGTTGTTTTTGTTCCCTATTGCCATATTTGAGTCATTTTGTCATACATCTTGACGCCTGTTTCAATGCATTATTGAATAGATTTATCGAAGCATTTACACTTGTATTTAATTGTTCTCTAGCTTCTTCCAAAGCGGTTGCAAAGTCTGGTTGCATGAGACTGCCTTCAAACATACTACAGTAGTCATGATTCCAAACTATTTTTTCTATAGAATAACTGTTCTCTCGAGATTCCTTTCCAGGATTATTACACAACAATATCAAAACTATAGGCATGTGCTGAGAATCTATTCTTTCGTCTACAAACATGTCGTGTACTAAATAACGAATAGATCTGGAGACTGCAAAATAGTCTATTACACTGCAGCCGTGTTTAGAAATGAAAGTAAGTTTACCTGTCCTGTCTCTCTCGGTTGTGCCGTTTACAGTACATAAATCAAATTGTGAACCCAGTTCAAGGAATAGTTTTCCAAAGTAATTTTGTTCTTTATCTTGTGAATCCCTCGTGGTCATATCCAAATGGTTTGATTCACGGTGTGATGTTATAAAATACTCAACATCATTTACATGACAGATTTGCGTATTTCCAGTGCGGGCATTAAGATCTCCGCAAATAATAAATGGAATATCTCCTATTTTTTTCTGTCACATGTAGCATACATGATTCAAAAGCAGAAATACAATTTTCAAAACGTGACGAAATATACAAAAGGGACTGTGAGGGTGCTGCATAAACACAAATTAGAATCACATCTGTTAGAGTCTTAAATAATTCTTTGGATAGTCTCAGCGCGATACAGTTTTCATTGTCATGGTCGATTTTCTTCACCAACTGGTGCAATTCATTTCGGACAAGTAAAATCACTCCGCCTGATTTTCGACCTGCTTTGGAGAGTCTGATTGCAGGACAGTTATATTGTACAAAATTACTGAAGACATCTGGGGTAAGAAAGCTAGAATAGCAGGCATGATCAGCCATTTTATCCAGTTCAAACATACAGAAGAAATGTTTCCGTCAATGGTTTGAGCAATCCTGGGACATGGCAACGAGGTATGGTCCCTATTCCTTGGAAAACATACAAACTTAATAGAAAATGTGCACAGAAGATTCACATAGCAAACATAATGATCAAGTAATTTGAACTTCGAAGAGAGACTGAGTAATCTGAAGCTTCCGCGTCCCGAGTATCGGAGATCATGTGGTTATATAAGATAAGATAAGATAAGATAGGAATACCTTTATTATCTCCAACTGGAGAAATTTGGCCAGGTGCATCATCGCAACTTAGACAAGTAAACAACCTGGGGACCATAACTGTAAAAGTCAACAACAGCTTTTACGAATATTACGCAGATACAGATGTAAAAAATATCACATACACCGTTTCATACATACATCCACACACTGCAGGTAATAACTAGTATTCTTAATGTAAAAACAGAAAGAATTAAGAAACATTATTTGAATATAATTATAAACATAGCCTACTATACTGCACATTGATTATAATAGACAGATAAGATAAGAATAAAGATGAATTGCCCAAAACCGCAACCAGATAATCCGGCAGCACACACCCGCACCCCCCCCCCACCCCCACCCCCACACACGGATTACTGATAGTTAAACAAGAGTAATAAGATTACGCACGGATATCACAACCAAAGCATTTCTCAGAATCTGTTCGACTAAATGACAACATACACACAAACGTACATCCACTGAGGCTGACAAAATCTTTAACCAAATCTCAGTTGTTGCTTTTTCTCGCATTTTTTTTTTACTGACAGTCTTACTAACTTGTGGAATAACCTTCCTAATAACACTGCCACTGCAGAAAACTAATTAGATAGATACTGGGAGGGTTATGACAATAACAAGAGCAAATGCACACTTAGAATAATACTCCCTTTACAACAACAACAACAAAAAAAAGTATAGAAAAGTATATCAGCATACATTGCAAAAAAACAACCACCATGCTTGGAAAAAAAAAAGCCACCTATTTTTTTGTATTTTTGGTGTATAAAAAAAGGCAATACCTCAGGGACAGGAAAATAGAGACAAAAATATAACGGATCATTGACACTTGATTTTAGCAGCCGCAGCCGCAGCAACACCAACAACAGCAGCAGCAGCAGTTATGTTAGCAGTAGTGACAGCAAGGACTGGCAATAATAATAACAATAATGTCTCCGAAATCACAACACCCATTCGCATCTCATAGATCAGTTTCGTCGTGGTTTCTGTTATAGTTGTATATATGTGTGAATTACGTACTTACACGACTAGTTGCCGCACCTGCAGGTATTATAATCCATACTTTAGGGCAGAGCAGAACGAACTGAGTTACTGCCTTTCAAACTGTGAGTTGGCCTTCCCTCACAACCGGAACAGGGGAGTTTCTGAGAAACGCTGTGTTCGCATTTCATGTCCCCGGCTGTTTTCTGATGCAATCACACACTGACGCGTGCACACAAGCAGATAGACACACACACACACACACACACACACACGCACACACACGCACACACAGACACACATACACACACACGCACACACACACACACACACACACACACACACATATATATATGTGTGTGTCTCTGTGTGTGTGTGTATACGCACGCATGCACTCGCACACAGACAGACAGACAGACACACACACACACACACACACACACACACACACACACACATTCAAAACACCCCCCCGCCCCGCGCGCCTTCCCCCCCCCCCCTGACCCCCCCCCCCCCCACACACACACACACACACACTCACATTGAACACACACACACACACACACATTCAACACACACATGCACACACATTCCACACACACACACACACACACACACACACGACAGTGGAGTCAATTGTGTCCGGTTTGAGTGGAGTCAGTTGTCAGGTTTGAATAGATTGTGTGTGTGTGTGTGTGTGTGTGTGTTTGGAATGTGTGTGCATGTGTGTGTGTGCTGTGTTGTGTTGTGTGTTTTCGCCTGTCCTGTCCTCGACTGTTTCTGACAATATGATACACCCACACACACATCCCCCCTCCCTCCCCCCTCACACACGCACGTACGCACACACATACAACACACACGTACGCATGCAACACACACACAAAACACACACACACACACACATACAACACATACACACACATACAACACAGACACACACACACACACACACACACACAACACAGACACTCATACACACACACGCAGACACACACACACACACACACACACTCACACAACACAGACACACACACACACACACACACACAACACACACACACACACACAACACACGCACACAACACAACACACACACACACACACACACACAACACACACACACACACACACACACACAAGTGAGGGAACAAAATGAAAAGTTGACACGTTTCGTTCATCGTTATTCTAACTAATATGACTAATGTGTGTGTGAGCGGGTTTCTGAGAATCTGACATGAAATTCATCACCCTCTACCTTTCGTGTGTGTGTGTGTGTGTGTGTGTGTGTGTGTGTTTTATTTATTTATTTATTTTTGTTTAATCTTGGTGTGATCTGGTTTTGGGTGCATGTTTTGTTGCGGAGAGGCTGTTTGCCGAGTGTGTGTGTGTGTGTGTTTGTGTGTGTGTGTGGTGGGGTGTTGGTGGGTGTCCGTGCATTCGTGTGCCTCAGTGCGTGTCGCTGCGATGGGTTTTCTGTTCTGAAAGGCGTCGTTGGTGGGTGGGTGGGTGGTTTCCAATGTTCAGTTGCGTGAGTTTTTCACGTGCTTCCGTGTGTGTGAGTCGGTGCGTGTTGGGGGTGGAGGGGTGTATATATATATATGTGTGTGTGTGTGTGTGTGTGTGTGTGTGTGTGTGTGTGATTTGCAGCAATTTTCATAAAAAAAAGTTATGTCTTTAAGTCAGACGGGGATTATAAAAAAAAACCCAAAAAACATTCGTGTGTAGCATTACACTTCGGAAAATCGAAATGAATTAATGTTTATTAAAGTATACTTTGGAAGAGAAAAAAATGCAGCCTATGATTTCGAATTAACACTGATGATAGTCAGATATCCTTAATTCAAGACAGGTGTAGCCATCACAGATCACCCATCGAGACTGATAGATGCCACAATGTTCCATGCTGATCATTTATTTGTCAGAACTGTGATATGGGTGTAATTGCAGACAGGGAAATCCGATTGAATCCGAAATCACTTTTGATTTTTGCAATTTGTTGAAAGCAGAGAGGAGAGAGTTCTCGAAAGTGGACAGGAGATATATCAGAAAAGATTGCAAGATGATGTAATCGTTTCTTTCTGTTTTGAACACCGATTTCATGTGTATTGACTGCTACTTACATTTCATTTTAATGAAAGAATTGCAGACCAGTGCTGCTACTTAATACTCTCATTGTAAGGGTCAAAGGAATAATTAAAAGTGTTGTTCATTAGAGAGAGAGAGACAGAGAAAGAGAGAGGCAGATAAAGAGAGACAGAGAGAGAGGGAGAGAGACAGAGAGAGAGAGTACGTGCGTGCGTGCGTGTCTGTCTGTATGTGTCAGTCTGTCTGTGTTTGTGCTGGTGTCACTTTGTGTGTGTGTGTGTGTGTGTTGCTCCGCATGGGAATGCAACTTTTATTATTTTCCTTTTTTTTCCCTATAACAAAACTTGAAATCATATATTTTCTTCACAGATTCCAAAGACATAACCCGAAAGCTGTGCCATAGAGAAGATACTTCCATCTCCACCGCGTTATATCTCACCGACCTGTCTGTGCAATCACCGCCCGTCTTTCTGCTCTGAGCACTGAACAGTTCACTGGACACGACCAAGGCTTACCTGATCTGGAACTTGAAGCATCCTCACGATGGCAGAGGACCGCGGAAAAGAACCCAAGGTGCACGAATCAGATCGTGCAAGCCTCGAAAACTACCGCGAGGATGAAGCGGCGGCACCGCCTCGTCGAAAGCCGAACGAAGACCGAGACTCCTGCAATGATGCCGAGAACATGGGGATGCCGTGTGGGACAACGATTACTGGGCATTTGCTCAGCAAGGATCAAGCTTCATTGAACGATGAACGCGAGGAAAGAAGAGCGCATCTTGATAATCATGTGAATGATATCAAGGACGGCAAAGTGAACGATAAGCGCGGCGAGAACGGTGCACTTTTGAGCGAAAAGGTTGCCCCGATGGACGACGTCCATGGAAACGGAGCGCCTCGCGCTTCTCTCGTGCTACAGGAAAGTTCTGAGGAACGATCCGTGAATAGACAAGAGGGGCTGCACGTGCAGCGTTCACTTGAAGGAGGGGAAGCTGCTGTCTCTGCCTCTGTCTCTGCCCCTGACCCTGTCTCTACCCATGCCCCTGTCTCTGCCCCTGCCCCTGCCCCCGACCCTGTCTCTACCCCTGCTCCTGTCTCTATCCCTGCCCCTGCTCCTGCCTCTACCCCTGCCTCTACCCCTGCTCCTGCCTCTACCCCTGCTCCTGCCTCTACCCCTGCTCCTGTCTCTACCCCTGCTCCTGCCTCTACCCCTGCTCCTGTCTCTACCCCTGCTCCTGTCTCTACCCCTGCTCCTACCTCTACCCCTGCTCCTGTCTCTACCCCTGCCCCTGACTCTGCCTCTGTCCTTGTCTGTGCCCTTGTCTGTGTCTTTATCTCTGCTCTTGTCTCCGTCCTGGTCTTTGCCGTTATCTCTGTCCTTGTCTCTGTCCTAGTCTTTGTCTCTGCCGTTGTCTCTGCCGTTCTCACTGTCCTGGTCTTTGTCTCTGCCGTGGTCTCTGCCGTTGTCACTGCCCTGGTCTTTGTCTCTGCCGTTGTCTCTGCCGTTATCACTGTCCTGGTCTTTGTCTCTGCCGTTGTCTCTGCCGTTGTCACTGTCCTGGTCTTTGTCTCTGCCGTTGTCTCTGCCGTTCTCACTGTCCTGGTCTTTGTCTCTGCCGTTGTCTCTGCCCCTGCCTCTGCTCCTGCCCCCGACCCTGTCTCTACCCCTGCCCCTGTCTCTGCCCCTGTCTCTGCCCCTGCTCCTGTCTCTGCCCCTGCTCCTGTCTCTGCCCCTGTCTCTACCCCTGTCTCTACCCCTACCCCTGTCTCTGCTCCTGCCCCTGCCGCCGACCCTGTCTCTGCCCCTGCCCCTGTCTCTGCCCCTGTCTCTACCCCTACCCCTGTCTCTGCTCCTGCCCCTGCCCCCGACCCTGTCTCTGCCCCTGCCCCTGTCTCTGCCCCTGTCTCTACCCCTACCCCTGTCTCTGCTCCTGCCCCTGCTCCTGTCTCTACCCCTGCCCCTGTCTCTGCCCCTGCCCCTGTCTCTGCCCCTGTCTCTGCCCCTGCCCCTGTCTCTACCCCTGTCCCTGTCTCTGTCTCTACCCCTGCCCCTGTCTCTACCCCTGCCCCTGCCCCTGTCTCTGCTCCTGTCTCTACCCCTGCCCCTGTCTCTGCCCCTGTCTCTGCCCCTGCCCCTGTCTCTGCCCCTGCCCCTGCCCCTGTCTCTGCCCGGAGACGTACGCACACCTTTTACCCCCACCCGGATTTCAGCCCCGGCGTTCATGTCAGGAGTCGGAGCGGGGAAAGGGCCGAAGATGATGAGGATGGGGGTACGGGTGGGAGTGTCGTCGATGTCGACTTGCAGACCGGGACCGAGGACACGGCAGAAGGCGTCGATCTGGAAGGTGAGCCCTCCACAACAAAAAGTAGGGGGGGGGGGGGGGACAGAAAGAAAAAAGATAGATAAACAACTAACCAACTTATCACTAAAAATTCTATCTGGCTTTAGAAATAGTAAGTACTGTATTTTACACAATTGTCTAAAAGGTGAAACTCGTCTTCTAAACTGTTACAGGTATCACACAGTCTTTGTTCTTTCGGTATATTTTTGAATGTTCCCTGTTCGATTTGTACTAAGTCATGGGCGCTGATTCGTAACATAGTCAGTGCTTTCCTGTGTTGTGTATTTGCTGTATTCTTTAAATACCGTTCAATTTTATAATTTATCACAGCGTTCTTGTAAAATTCTAATTTAAATGAACTGTTTTGTTTCTGTTTCCAAAATTTTACATATTCATTTTCAAGCTTCTTGGATATAGGGTACTTTAATCTTTTAACACTAAAAGTGAACTGATTCTCCCAAACATGATCTGATCCAGTGCTAGTTAATACATTTCTTATGAAAAAAAGCCACTGAACAATTTTTGTTTGTTTGACGATACATGCATTTATATGTTGTGTTATTTCCACGTCTTTTCCAATAAATGAGAAATCTTTTTGAAACATTTAATTGATGTTTACATTCGTTCTGTTCTCCAAGTGTCTGCAAAGTTTTAATTTTTTCCATGCTGACTTTGGATCTTTACTGAGCGCCTCGTTTAATTCTTTCATTAAGAGATTTTTTTTTTTAATATGAACGTTTCTTTTGTTTTACCAGTCTGTTGTATACCTTGCGTTTAGCAAAATACTTTTGACGCACAGACTGATTGCGTGGCTGCCTATTTAACGCATTTAAAATTGATTTACTGTCTCTCCTGCGTTGATAACAGTCTCTGTCAAACCTTTTTTTTTTTTGTATTTCTTCGGCTTTTTTGTGTATGAAAAACGTTCGGCGTTTTTGCTTGTGTGTGTGTGTGTGTGTGTGTGTGTGTGTGTGTGTGTGTGTGTGTGTGTGTGTGTGTGTGTGTGTTGGAGAGGGTGAGGGGGCAACGGAGGTAATAGGGGTTTCTTGTACACTGCTTTGATTAATCATATTTCAAGCTACAGTTTACAAGGACGGTGCGAGTATTCTATTAGAATGCTGTACAATATCATTTGAAACGATTTTTATTATGTATATATATATATATATATATATATATATATATATATATATATATATATATATATATATATATAAGGTGACACAACACTGACAGTTCAGCAACACACAGTACAACCTCATTTCTTTTCCCAGAAGCTGAAGCAGAGGAGTTCAATGCTGTTGGACCTATCAACTTCATTGATGGCGAGGTGAGCCTGCCTGTCTGTCTGTCTGTCTCTGCATCATGTATGTATGTATGTATGCATGTTTGTATATATATGTATGTATGTATGCCCATCGAGAAAGAAGCTCAAAGTCTGCCTTGTCGTATTAGAACAGATGTGCAACTTGCAAATATTGAATAGCAACTGAAGCCCAAACCAAACTTATCGGTTTCGGGTGGATGAGAAATCAGAAAAAAGAAAAACCCTTTCACGCACAATTATTTATCTGTGTGTTTTTGTCATGCTTTACCCCCCCACCCCCCCACCCCACCCCGTAAGCTCTGTCTCATCTACATGATGTCACAGACCTCCACTGACATACTGACCTGTAAGCTCTGTCTCATCTACGTGATGTCACAGACCTCCACTGACACACTGACCTGTAAGCTCTGTCTCATCTACGTGATGTCACAGGACCTCCACTGACATACTGACCTGTAAGCTCTGTCTCATCTACGTGATGTCACAGACCTCCACTGACATACTGACCTGTAAGCTCTGTCTCATCTACATGATGTCACAGACCTCCACTGACATACTGACCTGTAAGCTCTGTCTCATCTACGTGATGTCACAGGACCTCCACTGACATACTGACCTGTAAGCTCTGTCTCATCTACATGATGTCACAGACCTCCACTGACATACTGACCTGTAAGCTCTGTCTCATCTACGTGATGTCACAGACCTCCACTGACATACTGACCTGTAAGCTCTGTCTCATCTACGTGATGTCACAGACCTCCACTGACATACTGACCTGTAAGCTCTGTCTCATCTACGTGATGTCACAGACCTCCACTGACATACTGACCTGTAAGCTCTGTCTCATCTACGTGATGTCACAGGACCTCCACTGACATACTGACCTGTAAGCTCTGTCTCATCTACATGATGTCACAGACCTCCACTGACATACTGACCTGTAAGCTCTGTCTCATCTACGTGATGTCACAGGACCTCCACTGACATACTGACCTGTAAGCTCTGTCTCATCTACATGATGTCACAGACCTCCACTGACATACTGACCTGTAAGCTCTGTCTCATCTACATGATGTCACAGACCTCCACTGACATACTGACCTGTAAGCTCTGTCTCATCTACGTGATGTCACAGGACCTCCACTGACATACTGACCTGTAAGCTCTGTCTCATCTACATGATGTCACAGACCTCCACTGACATACTGACCTGTAAGCTCTGTCTCATCTACGTGATGTCACAGACCTCCTCTGACATACTGACCTGTAAGCTCTGTCTCATCTACGTGATGTCACAGACCTCCACTGACATACTGACCTGTAAGCTCTGTCTCATCTACATGATGTCACAGACCTCCACTGACATACTGACCTGTAAGCTCTGTCTCATCTACGTGATGTCACAGGACCTCCACTGACATACTGACCTGTAAGCTCTGTCTCATCTACATGATGTCACAGACCTCCACTGACATACTGACCTGTAAGCTCTGTCTCATCTACGTGATGTCACAGACCTCCACTGACATACTGACCTGTAAGCTCTGTCTCATCTACGTGATGTCACAGACCTCCACTGACATACTGACCTGTAAGCTCTGTCTCATCTACATGATGTCACAGACCTCCAATGACGTCCTGACCTGTAGTGATGTCACAGACCTTCACTGACATCTTGACCTGTAAGCTCTGTCTCATCTACGTGATGTCACAGACCTTCACTGACGTCCTGACCTGTAGTGATGTCACAGACCTCTGACATCCTGACCTGTAAGCCCTGTCTCATCTACGTGATGTCACAGACCTTCACTGACGTCCTGACCTGTAGTGAGGTCACAGACCTTCACTGACATCCTGACCTGTAAGCTCTGTCTTATCTACGTGATGTCACAGAGCTTCACTGACGAGCATACATGTCAGCAGCAGGCAAAGGGTTAATGTCCGACGAGTGCTTACCCGTGTCTGGGTTTTGCTTTGCTCCAGTATGTTTTGTGTCCTGTCGTGTGTATGTGTCTCTTTTTCACTCAATAATAATGATAAGAAGAATAATCAGTATTTATATAGCGCTGAATCTTGTGCAGAGACAAATCAAAGCGCTTCCATACCAGTCATTCGCACGCATGCATAACTCTAAACTTTAGAAACTGAAGACAAAGAAGGAGTCATGGGAATAGGTGGGGTTTTAAACCAGACCTGAAAGAGCAGAGTGCAGAGACCTGACGAAACGAAAGAGGAAGTTCATTCCAAAAGCAAGGTCCAGAGACAGAGAAAGAACGGCGGCCGACAGTGGAGTGTTCGAATCTGTCTCAGTCGCTTCATGTGTAAAAAGTGCGTGTGTGCGCGCGCTTACATGTGTGTGGTGTTGCTGCTATTATATATATATATATATATATATATATATATATATATATATATATATATATATAATTATTGTTGTTGTTGTCGTTTGTTTTTTGTTGTTGTTGGGGTTTTTTTTTATTCACAAAGGGAACTGGATGTACCTAATAGACTCGCTGTCTTTGTCTTTGGCGACTCGCTATCCCGTCTCCATCAGCCAGCCCCAGGGAAACCCTACGTTGAGCCCAACATCACAGTCAACGGTCAGAGACTCAGTGCTGTGGAGCGGTTCACATACCTTGGCAGCACACTGTCACGAAATGTGACAATCGACGATGAAGTGAACGTCAGGATTGCAAGAGCAAGCGCAACTTTTGGTAGACTCAATGCAAATGTCTGGAACAGAAGAGGCATTAGTCTTGAGACCAAGCTAAAGGTCTACAGAGCAGTAGTTCTCCCCACACAACTGTACGCCTCCGAAACTTGGACAGTGTACCAACGACATGCCAAGAAGCTGAACCACTTCCACACAACATGCCTCAGGAAGCTACTGAACATCAAGTGGCAAGACAGGACCCCAGACACAGAGGGTCTCGCAAAAGCCACCCTTCCCAGCATCTTCACCATCCTGATGAAGTCCCAGCTTCGCTGGGCTGGACACGTGGCGCGCATGCCAGACCATCGGCTGCCCAAAAGGCTCTTCTATGGCGAGCTGCAACAAGGGAAGAGATCTCACGGAGGTCAGAAGAAGCGCTTCAGAGATACTCTGAAAGTCTCTCTGAAAGCGTTTGATATCAACCCTGACTCCTGGGAGGAATCTGCAGTGGACCATGACAAATGGCGCGCTGCTGTGCACAAAGGCGCCAAGTTGTGCGAGGCCAACAGGACTGCTGCAGCTGTTCGCAAGAGGCAGGCCAGAAAGTCACGGGCAAACAAGCTCCCTGACAATGGTATGCCTGTCTTTGTCTGCCCTAACTGTCAGCGAACATTTCGTGCGCAGATTGGACTATTCAGCCATCTGCGCATTCACAGATAGATTCATGAGCATCCTCCCCCCCCATCCCACCACCACCCTCCCCCCATCCCCCAGCTGGATGACAACGATGGTCATCATCGATCTCGATGGACACACCACCACCACCATCCCGTCTAATTCAAAACCCTGGAACAATAAACAATGGAAATTTCATTGATACGTACATCAACAAGGAGCAGTGAAATTCTGTCGAGTAATGGGATATCAGTTTGAATACACGGGAAATTGTTTTAAACAGATCTCACCGGTGATTACAAGTCATTACATTTTGAAGATATTACTCAAGTCATGGAAAGGTTATTGTGTCTGTCGACATTCGTTCTAGTGGTCTTTTGCCGGAAAATACAAAAGCGTAGTCCTTCATGCATATTCATTATCAGCATGCGCATGGCATTCATTGCTTACTGAAAGGTGAGGAAGGAGGCAGAAAATGATTTGTGCATTAAAAGTCTTATCACTTACTGCATAATGTGCACGAACGACCCACGAAATCAACAGATCCACTTGCACATACAAACACGCATGGATTGGTCAAAGAGAGAGTTAGGGTCTTTATTCTCTCAACGTATGACGTCATCACGAGAATCTCACGAAGCTCTTCCGGTATTAAAATAGGTCAGTTCGATCATGAAAGGAGAAAAAAAAATCATAGTCTTTGAAGGTGGGTGTGCGGTTTTGTTGTTGTTGTTGTTTTTTAATTAAAAAAATCGAGAAAGAGTAGCCACTTTGGGAGCGTTTGTTATGAAGATATAGAATAAAGAGAGGTTTGAATCACTGATCTAAAAATACGTGGATAGCCGATGCCTTCTTTGAGGCCCTTTGCTAGTTGAAGCCAGCGAAAGTTTTCAATCAGCCAGTTTGCTACTCGTGTCAGTATAGCGCGAAGCGGTAACTTCATATATGTAGCCGAGCGCTCAGCTCAGCTGGCTACAATGACTGCTTCACAGCAAGCTTTCGCTTGGTCACGGCGTTTGTTAAGTTGACATTCCCTTGTGTGCCTCTACAGGTAGTTTGTGCTGCATGGTTTTTCTGTAATAACTTTGGTAAATAAACCATTAGCAGATATCAATCAAGACAACAATTGGCATGTAGTAGGGGCAAACATAACATGATTTCATCGAAGATACATGGTTATAGTTCGGAAACTACCACCGGTTAGCAGACGACTTCTCAACGGACTAACAGCTGGATACGAGTCTCAGTATGGCGTCCAGTTGGTTTTAGCTTTCCTGGCCAATGAGCTATCCATCTATCTTTAAGGCAGTGGGTTTGAACAGGCAGTCCGCTTTCGTGGGGAACCTTACGTGGCTTGAAGAGCGAAAAGTAGGTCATATGACATCATGGGTAGCTCCACCGTCGCTCGCTTTTCTGAGCTTGCTCTGCCATTGTTCGGACAACTTTTCGGCATAGTTTATAAATGATTCAGTTCGGATACTTAATGGCAGAGATGTGACAAGAAACAACCTCAAAGTTAACATAGACTAAAGCAAAAAAATGGGTGTGATTGTAAAACCAACTTTACCTTGTAAACTAGTCAAAAATGGTCACCGAAATTGTTCAAAATCCTTTCGTCAAGACAGTGATTTCCACGACAAAATTCTAACCTTTTGGTGGTCGAGAAAAAACCAAAACAAAACAGGAAATGGAGACGCGCATGCGCACGCGGTTCTCGCTAAAAAAAAGAACCAACAACAATAATCGGGGAATCTCCACGAAAATGAAACGAAAGTGGGTCTGCAGACCCTCTATCCTAGGGACTTGAGTCGGTGGAGATTACACAAGATGACATCGTGAAACGTTTTCAGTGGGAGAAAGAGTCGGTTCTGCTGATCATGATTTTGGCAAAAGAAATGTCCATGTCCATGGCGGGAGTGATTTTTGTGCATAGTCCGCCTGAAAATGCGTTTGGCGACTTTGTTTTACGTTTTATCGAAGTTGGAAAATGGTGATAGAGACAGGGAAAGTTTCAAACTGACAGATGAATAAATAAGTCTGTCTGTCTGTCTGTCTGTCTGTCTGTCTGTCTCTCTCTCTCTCTCTCTCTCTCTCTATATATATATATATATGTGTGTGTGTGTGTGTGTGTGTGTGTGTGTGTGATGAGACACTGAAATGCCCATCTATGTGGGCTGCTTAACATTTTTGGGCTGTGTTGTTCAGAACGAATCACGCCATGAAAGCTTTCTGCCTCTTGTTTTTCTCTTGTTTTGTTCTCTATTTCGTATGAACTTAAATACTTCCCCAACTCCTTGGTTTAATTAGATATCTAAATCAGTGATGGCTTACGGACACAATGTTAAAGTTAGAATGATTCTGTTTCAGATCATTGTTATAATTATGTTGTTACCTTTCTTTTCCTTCTTTGTCCTGTCGTCAAAGTGTGATTATTAGAAATAATTCACGTGAATTTCTTCTTCTTCTTCTTTGTTGTTGTTGTTAAAATGTTATTTTCTTTGGGTGGTTAATCTATACATTTAAAGAAATGAATCTGTTTCCCCACCATAATGAAAACTTTTGCAGAAAGGAATCTTATTGCAGGACGGCCGCATAGAGGAGAACGAAGACCGCGTGGGTCTTCAGCTGCGGAACCTAGAGAACATGGACGGTGGGTTTTTTACACTCTCTCTTGTTGTTTAACGTTTATTTCAAAATGGTAATTGAAAAAGCAAAAACCGCTTTTTTTCTCATCAAGTCGTCTCTCTGTCTCTGTCTCTGTGTCATTCTGTCTCTCTGTCTCTGTCTCTGTCTCACTCTCTCTCGTTTGGGTATGTGTGGGATTTCGAAGATGTGGGCTCAGATAATGTATTTTTGCAAACTCTTCACCAACGCATGATCTGATCGATTGTAGATGGCAGAACTGGGAATATCATATTCAACCCAGTGAAGTTAAGTATGTACAAAGGTTATGTCTCTACTCATTTGAAGAATTACCTTTTGCTAATATGGACATCTCAAGATTCATTCTGTCAAGATTTAGACTTGGTATATCGGAACTAAACACCCACGTGCCACAGATACCACTATAAAATGTACAAAGTTCTGACCTCTTATGTCCAATGTGTAAAGAATTGATTGAAGATGAAGTACATTTTGTTTTGAAATGTCCCGTTTTGTGTGATCTTCGTGAAAAAAATTATCCCAAAGAAATATTATACATATCCATGTTTATTTCGATTCAGTTTGTTGATGGCATCTACTGAACACGGAGTTATTCGTAATTTAGCATTATATTTAAGAAGAGCTTTCCTCTTGAGAAATATATTTTACCATAATTAACTGCTAGTTTGGTAACATACACTAATGTTGTTATCGCCCCTTATTGACATGGAGCCATGGTCTAATTGAATAAACAATCTGAACCCGAATCTCTCTTTCTCTGAATAGTAATAAATCTGCCGACTGTGAACCCCCGTTGAAAGGGGCTGTGGCCTATTCAATAAACTACTCTCTCTCTCTCTCGATTATGTATGAGGTCCAAGACAGATTCATGACCGGAAACATGCATCAAACACATTTGTTTAAAGCCTGGCGACCCGAACCATGCTATGACAAATCGTACAGCAATACCGCAAGCTGTCGAGGAACGTTATACAATCCTGTAGTTCCTTTTTTGTCAGAATTCAGAAAATGCGAGTCTCCGATGTCCGCATTGAAACCGGAAGATATAAAGAGGGAATAATCGAGGAAAGTGATTTTCATGCGCATGCGCGGTGTGACGAGAGTTTTTGTATTTATTTTTTAAAATCTTTATCCTATTCCAATTGCTGGTCGATCAGGTGCGTCTTTTTTCAAGTTTTGTTTTCCTGTTTGTGAATAATTATTATATATATAAGTATATATATATATACTTGTACCTTCTTTAGTTTAACGTATTTTCACTGTAAGTGATATTAGACGAGGGTAGGAAAAAAATCGATGGGGAAAAAGAAATTACTGTGTACGCATGCGAGAAAGTGAAAGTGTGTGTGTGTGTGTGTGTGTGTGTGTGTGTGTGTGTGTGTTACATATAGAAAATTACTGATTTAAGTTTTGTTTAAAAAAAAGAAAGAAAAAATAGCGCATAACAATATAACATCTTTCTAATGAAAAACTGGAGATGATTTCAGGTCAGGGATGTGCGACCTTAACATATGGCAAGTTAGTATATGATCGGCTGTTATGTGAGCACCACAGATTCAAGAAACATCACCGACACACTTAGTCTTAAAACAATTGATTTTCCACCTGCAGATCAGAGAAATGATTTGCCTCTTATGAAAATCATCTTCGGTAATGTTTTCTGTATGTTTTTATGTAACTCCGAGTTACCGGTGGCTTTTTCTTCAAGCTGAAATTCTGACCATTGGACTTTTTCTTCCATGGTGTAACATTCATGTAGTGAAAGCGAAATATTTAAATCTAAATCCTTCATGGAACTTGTAGATTCTTTTGTAGCCAAAATGTCAACTTTTCATTATAGTAAAAACCGCAATGAGAAGGAATACAGCAAAAGGTTATGTGAGAGCCTCTCAGTAAGAGTTCGTGAATCAAATGGTTGATTTCAATAATGAGTTCATACATAACCTTTTGTTTTAAAAGTTTGATAGCGTGAAGAACTGATTTAGAATCAACAAAGAACAGAATGTGAAATATTGTTTTCGGAAAGGATATAAAATTCAAAGCCATTGGAATTGCCGTGAGTTCAGCTGTGAAGATGGATCTTATTCTCTCCCAGATGAAATGAGTTTTGAAACTCTGGTCTGGAATAACGAAAGCAGCACCAGCTCTATTATTTACAAAAATGAATTCGTACATGCGATGTAAGTAAATTTATGTTGTTATCTTTGGTCAGATCAGTATGATCGATATCAAATTACGTTCTGTAGAGTTCCCTTACAGGTGTAGGTGATACCACAGACCTTTTAGCAATATGTGGGGTCTTATTCACGCCAGAATTTGTTAAAATATTTTACGTGTATGTTCCCAGTGTGGTATGAGGAGATATAGATCTAGCTCTCTTTGGAAAATCGCGGTCGGATTTGAGAGTTATCTCTGATTCCAAATCATTTTCATCAGTTAAACTTCTGAAGACAAACTTACAACACGCAAGTTCCCTTCGATCCTCTAATGGCAATACTTCTGCTGCACTGTACGTTTTCTTATTGGAAGCATGGACTTGTGCGCCAAGTGCCAGTTTACATACTCTGCAGTCAATGCTTTGAGGTTTTTTTCAATAAATATTTCGGTGCACTGAAGTATACTTCTTGTGCATAATATATAAGTTTTGGCCGAACAAGTGATTGTGAAAAGGTGTAGTAGAGCGAATATGTCCTGGCCCTATGGTCAACAAGAACATCAGTTCCTCTAAATTTGCCATCGTTTACCGTTTGGGCAGGTGAGACACGCCTTTTTGCGATCTTGGAAATAATCCGTGCCCTTGCACGCCACCGACCTGAAAACCGTGGTGAAGGAAGATCGAGAAGGTTCATCAACTGTCGGTGCCAGGTGGAGAATTGTGCCCGCAATGCCAGGATTAAACTCTTCAACTGTCACCACGAGGTGTGCCACGAATGCCTCGTTCAGACCACCCCATCTTGTCCGCGTGCACGTTGCAGGCAACGCATTGAATACATGTGTCGCATTGACTGAGCCTGAAATCTCTGTGTGTGTGTGTGTGTGTGTGTGTGTGTGTGTGTGTGTGTGTGTTATTATTATTGTTGTTGTTGTTGTTTGTGTGTTGTTGTTGTTGTTTGCATTTTTTTTTATATTCCTCTTTGCTTGCCAACGGCCATACCACGTTCAAAACACCGGTTCTCGTCCGATCACCGAAGTTAAGCAACGTCGGGCCCGGTTAGTACTTGGATGGGTGACCGCCTGGGAACACCGGGTGCTGTTGGCAACCTTTTCTCAAGGCCTGACTAAGCGCGTTGGGTTACGCTGCTGGTCAGGCATCTGCTTGGCAGATGTGGTGTAGCGTATATGGTTTGTCCGAGCGCAGTGACGCCTCCTTGAGCAACTGAAACTTTTAAAAACTCTTTATTCCAAACAGGTCATGGCACATAATTAATCATACATGCGTGCGATACACATGACCATGTCAAGTTGTCTTAGAATGACAACATGCAAGTCATGCAACAGTCAGATATCAACATCATTAACAATAAATGTTGCTTTTGTATAGTGCTCTGAAGATTCATATTGCTCTTGACCTGTGAACTATCATGTGATTTATCCATTGTCTGTACGTTTTTTTTTCTTGTGTGCGCATGAAAATTAATGAGCAAAAATAAGAATGATGATAACCTATATGTCTATGCAATTTGTTGATCTTTTCCCCCTTTTCCTTGCTACTGTTATTGCTTATTTTCTGTTGTCCCGTTGAATACGTTACTGTTTTTTATGTAATGTAATAATTCAATATAAAAGATGATATTAGAAAAAACACAAATTCTCACATACAATGCAAAGAACACTCACACGCATTTGCATATGTATATCATGTATTTTGATATTTTTATATTTATCATTCGCATTTTATACCTTGCATTTAGTCTGGGAGAATTTATCTCAGCTGGTTCAGACTTTTTATATCCCTACCCGGTGTTTGGATCTTAGAATTTTTGGAGTCAAAACCGCTCAATTATATAGTTGCAGGTTTTCATGCGATGAGCAATTTGTCAAACACTTGTAAACCTCTCTTGGGCTGTCTGTCTGTCTGTCTGTCTGTTGGTTTGTCTCTACCTTTCTCTCACCCCCACCTCTCTCCCCCTCTCAAGTTTTTCTTTCTATACTTATCTGATCTTACCATCAGTAAATTTAGATCGGCTTTCATTAAGTTCCGTTTTGGTATAAATGAACTAAAAATAAATCAGCGTTATTGTGATGTTTTGAAAAACTGCCCATGTGGTGGTAGAATAGAGAACGAACTACATGTACTAACAGCTTGTCCATTATATGATGATATTAGAAGGAAATATTTGCTCAAGCATATGCAACATATTAGAAATCTGTCATTATCATTTCTGCTGCAAAACGAAAGTTGTAATGTGACCAGAGATGTTGCAATGTTTGTTTTTTATGCATTAAGACTGAGAGAAGAGTACTTTCAGCCCTAAACAGACATATCAGCCTTGTGCTTTTCATTTTAGAGGGGTGGGGAGAGGAGGGCTACCACTCAGTTGATTGTTCATTAATGACATGCAATATAAGGTACTACGAATTATTTGTCTGGTAGGAAGCCAGCTACTTCTTCTCACCCCACAACCTTTCGTCTGAGGCTTACTGTAGTAATTCAAGCACAGTTCTGTTTAAGATCAAGACCTATCCGTTCATTGCACAAAATGCATTTTACACCTTAGCACAGTTCTGTTTAACTCACTCAGTACGGCCAGTCCTCTCTTCTCTACACAGACCCCTCGGATGTCCAGTGGGTGTCTCAATGATCCAACCTTTAGCTTCCGTCGTCAGAATTGTGGTATTCTTTGTCAACATTCACCTCTTCAGTGTAAGAGCCTTCCGCTTGTAATATTTTGATGGTGGTAATTGGGGAGAAACGCTGTTAACGTCGTCTCTTTCGCCGTTCGTATGGAGAGAGTTCCTATCCATTCATTGCACAAAATGCATTTTACACCTTAGCACAGTTCTGTTTAAGACCTATCCCTTCATTGCACAAAATGCATTTTACATCTTAGCACAGTTCTGTTTAAGACCTATCCCTTCATTGCACAAAATGCATTTTACATCTTAGCACAGTTCTGTTTAAGACCTATCCATTCATTGCACAAAATACATTTTGCACCTTATGGTCACACACCCTTACAACGTTTCTCTCCCATTCCACCCCATCCAGATTTTTTATTTCTTACTTTAAAAAAAAATTATTCAGCTGACTTTCTGAGACCAAACCATTTAGGCTACCAGTTTACTAGGGAGAAGAGTATTGTTGAATGTGCCTTCTTTGTCTGCTGAATGACTGTCCAGATCTTTTGTACATAATCTTAATTATGTATATACACACCAAACGTCTTTCAGTGCAGTCTCGGTGCTGGATTTTTCCTTTTCCTCTGTCACTGTCTTGATTTGTTTCTGGATTTGACCTTTTTCTTTCTGTCATTCCGTCCCCCACCCCCTTTAATTTCTGGATTGCTGGTCCGTTCTCTATACCATGATTCCTGCCATGATTCCTGCATTGCTGGTCCGTTCTCTATACCATGATTCCTGCCATGATTCCTGCATTGCTGGTCCGTTCTCTATACCATGATTCCTGCCATGATTCCTGCATTGCTGGTCCGTTCTCTATACCATGATTCCTGAACTGCTAATCCGTTCACTATACCATTCTTTCTGTTCTGTTTCGGTCCTTGTTCTTCTCTTCATGCTGTCTCATTTCTTATTTCCTGCAATTCTTGTCCATCACCTGCAAACAAAAAAAAAAAAAAAAAAAAAAAAAAAAAAAAGAAGAAGAAAAGAGAAAAAACCAAATTGGTGTGCCTTTTTAGACATTTGGGTATTCTTAAGATATTATCTGTTCTTATTGTGCCTAGACGTGTGAGTTGTCAGCTTTTTTTTCTTCTTTTTTTTTGAACGCTTATTATGTATATTCATATATAATTGTCTTTGTGTTCGGGTTCATTTTCTTTTCTTTTTTTAAATTTTTTTTTAACCTCTCGCGAAAATTTGACGGAATTGTCAACGTCAAAGGTACGTACTAGGTTTATGTGCATGAATATTAACTGTACTTTTGCCTTGTAATTTTCATTTCTATTGTTTGTTTTCCCTTCAGTCAATATTGACCGTGTTCTTTGTCCTGATATGATCTGACACACACACACACACACACACACACACACACACACACACACACACATATATATATATATATATATATATATATATATATATATATATATATGGTATTGTATGTAGAGAAATGTCATTGATTAAAACTCATTCTACTCCAGGTACGAATTAACTCGCATCGTGATTACTTCCCCCGTGGACCAAGTACGAGTATTCTCGTACCAACACACTATTCTAACTTCGTTCATTTTTGTTGGGTACAGTTGGCATTCTAAACTGAGCCGTTTACAGATTCTGGAAGCATGAAAAAACGAAGCTTTGTTCGACCAATTAAATCAACAGTTCTCCATCGATTTTCGCCGTTCCAGTGAACCACCATGTGTTTTTTCTGCTGTGGTCTCACGTAGCGCTGGTCCAGTGAAGTTGTAGCGGGCATGTAGCTGTGGGGAAGAATGAGTTAAATTAATGATTTCCAGGCAGCCTTTTTCCCCACTTCTTCCTTCACCCGTCTAATATACATTGTCTTCCTTCAGAAAATAATGTGTTCACTTAACTGTGCGTGGCAATAGGGTCGGGTGGGGGTGGGGGTTTCGAACGGAATTTTATGTCAAAATTTCAAAATTGTTATTTCCTGTTGAACTTCCTTGGTCTTGTATGTTCATTGCGGGTGTGTGTGTGTGTGTGTGTGTGTGTGTGTGTGATCTTACCAGAAGGGTAATAGAATAATACATGCAGTTTGCAGCATCCCACTTCTTTTGCCATTGCTCATAGTCATGGCCTGTGTTGGACGGGTTGGTTGTGTTCCTCCGGTTCTCGGTCGGCTGCAAGTCTTTCAGCTGCCTTCTTCTCATCACTGTCGTCATTGGTTACTGCGCTCATGTCTTCCTCGTTGTCTTGTGTGTGTGTGTGTGTGTGTGTGTGTGTGTGTGTGTGTGTGTGTGTGTGTGTGTGTGTGTACTATATACTACTCCAAGAAAGTTAAGGGCCACCAAGGAAATTTAGTTTATTTAAGATACCATCTTTTTTGGACAGAAGGAAGACTTTTGATATCAATTTAAGATTAGATCATTGCACAGTCAACGTTTACACTGATTGACCCCGGGTATACTCTGTTCTGACCTTTGAGCTAAGGCGTACAAATACGCTGGACAGTTGCGTGTTTTGCACGATTTTGTTTTTACCAAGAAAGGCAGTTTCCCAGCTTGAAAACTGCTGATTCATTTTAAAATTAATTTGCAAGAGGCAAGAGCAGAAGGTGTGTACTGTGGACACATTTCAGATGAATAGGGTTAAATTTGGGTATAAAATCTGGGCTAAAATCGAGTTGAAACAACCATGCCGGCAAGACAGCAACTTACAGCAGATCACGGCAGAGCCCTGGCATGGCTGCAAGACGGAAATTCTGGACGAGAAGTGGGCAGACGTCTTGCAGTGAGCCACTCAGTACTTAAGTCGCTAAACGAGAGGCTCCAAACAACTGGATCCACCGAACACCGTCCTCGTTCTGGCAGACCAGGAGCGACAGGCCCACGTGACGATCGCTTCATTGTTCTCTCAGCTTTGCGCGACAGAACCAGAACTGCCAGTGACCTCAGGATGTGGCTCAGGAAGGCTACTAACATCAACATTAGCCAAGAGACTGTTCGCTGTCGCCTTGTTGAAGCAGGAGGGCAGCTTTTAGAGTTCCACTGACTCAGGCACACAGACGAGCGCGTCTGGTCTGTGGCCCGCAACATCATCGCTGGACGAGACAGCAGTGGGGCAGGGTACTGTTTACAGTCTCGGTTCACCCTGTCCCACAACGATGCCCGCGTTCGTGTTTGGAGACGCCCAGGTGAGCGCTATGCGGATGGCTGTGTCCGTGAGCACAATCAGTATGGAGGCGGCTCTCTGATGGAGTTGGGAGGCATCCACTTGAGGGGCAGAACTCTCCTACCCCTTGTGCACAGGACCCTCACTGGCGTGAGGTACAGAGGAACGATCGCTCAGTCACTCACCGAGCCTGCCCTCCAGGCCAAGGGTCCTGAAGCCACCCTTATGGATGACAACGCCACTCCCCACCGTGCTAGGGTGGTCAGGGGACTATCTTCAGGAAAGGAACATCCAATGTCATGACTGGCCGGTTCGTTTACTAGACCTAAACCCCATCGAGCACTTGTGGGACCTGCGTGGACGAAGGGTGCACCAGAATCACCCACCTGCTGCAGATCTTCATGACCTGTTTCGTTTTTTGCAGCAGGAGTAGGCCGTCTTGCCCCAGAACATGATCAGAACACTTGTTCAGTCCATGAGGCAGAGATGTGGAGATGCCAGTCTGCAAATGGAGGACGCACACGCTACTAAACTGACATTTGTGAATCGAATGACATTTTTTTTTTTTATCGTTTGTGACTTTTGTTTCGGGGATAGGGTAATTTAGTTGTTGATTTCTCCAAAAAGAAATGTTTTGATGAATTTTCACTCGTATACTGTTGTCAGATAACAGAAATCAACTTTCGTGAAATTTGCTACATTTTGTAGTCTTTGTCTAATTTTTGTGACCGTTTTTCTGCCTGGCCCTTAACTTTCTTGGAGCAGTAGTGGGTAGAGGTGGGTAGTATTTAGTTCATGATTTCGCCTCCAAGCGACAGCTCATCCCATCATTGATCAATGCGAGCGCAGCGCTTGCGTGCTTTGCGAAAAACCACGCAGGAAAAGTTTGCCTATTTTACGACTCGCACGAAATCACTCACTCCTTTTAAGTCATCTCTCTCTCTCTGTCTCTCCACCTTCCTGCCCTGAAAAAGTGGACGAGGGAGCATGTCGAAGTTCTCGGAAGTTCTATGTCAACCCCAGAAACGTTTTTGGTAGGCATGTGTTCCCTGTGTGGCCAGTAGTCTACAAGTACTGGTTAGCAGGTTGTTGTTGCCTTTCAATCCTGAGAGAAAATAGCATAATGGTTTTCTCGTTTGTTTGTTTCTTTATGATTTATTCATTTATTTGTTTCATGATTGTCCCACTTCATACGAAGAAACTACAGTATATTTGTCGTTTATTTTTTTTCTTTCAAATTTCATTTGTTTGATTGTTTATTTGTTTATTCTTTTTTAATACTTGCTTTTATATATATATATATATATATATATATATATATATATCTTCATTAGATTTTTTTTTTTAATACTTGCTTTTATATGTGTGATTTTTTATGATTTATGATTAACTGACCCACACGCTTATGACCAACGCAGAAATAATTGAATAAAAAGGGCATAATATTAATTGAGAACTACGTAGGTGTGTGTGTATTCTGTCATATGTTGTATACATATACAATGGTCTTTTTGTTGTTGTTATTTTCTGACTCTATCTTTTATCATTTCCATTAAAGAAAAACGAAAAAGAAGAGAGAGAGAGAGAGAGAGAGAGAGAGAGAGAGAGAGAGAGGTCAGTTATGAATTTGAAAAAAAAAGAAAAAAAAGTAGTTGTTCATGGATTTTAGAAATCCCATATTCCACAATGAATTTACTTTTTTTCAATTTTTAAAAATTTTGTACCTGTTTCTTTTTGTTGTAAAAAAAAAGTGTACTCACATCCGGAGTTTAGGGTTTGTTTTATTTTGTTTTGTTTCTTTGCATGTTTTTTTCTCTCTTCATTTTGCATGTATAGGTGTGTTTTTGATTTTGCATATTTATATTAAAAGAAAGAAAGAAAAAAAAAATCCGAAGAAAAGATCAAGTGCGGACTAACCCCCCCCCCCCCCCCACCCCCCCTGTCTCTCTGTCTCTGTCTCTCTCACACACATATACACTTGTTAATTTGGGTCTTGCATACTGTGGTTGTGTGTGTTGCTGAGTCATGTGTACAACTAGTCTGCTGATTGCTACATTGGAATGGAAACTCACCCCGAGTGCAGAAGATGATATTTTTGTTAAAAAAAAAAAAAAAGAGAAAAAAAAGGCGATGAAATCAACACATGCCTTTTTCAAACCGGTGATTATAGAAGATATTTTGATGCGATTCATTTGCTTTGTACAGTTTCGTTTACCCCCTTCCACCCCATCAGCAACTTTGCTGTTTGAAGCTACCAGGGCCTGGTTGTGCATCGTTGTCTGTCATTCTGAAAGCGTCGTCTGAACTTCTTAGAGGGGCACTTCAAATATTCTTAATTGAAAGGCCATACAAAGTGTGTGTGATTGGGTGCTGCCATATGAATAAAACAGACATATCACGTATCCCTCCTATTGGGACACAGCGACTTTTAAAACAGAAAAGGGGGGTGGGGGGTGGGGGAATCCATGGGGTGATGTGAACGTATACATACAAACGTCGTAAGCAAATAGTGAAGTTTTTATTTATTTATTTTATTTTTTTTTTTTGGGGGGGGGGGGGGGGGGGGGGCAGTGCCCCATCTGTGAAAATGTGATTATCACCATTGACAGAAAATTAAAACATTTTATCATTTCCCCTGTTTGTGTGTGTGTGTGTCTGTGTCTGTGAGTGTGATGTGTATCTGTCTGTGCACATGCGTAACAGACATGCTGAGAAACCCTGGGCAAACCTGACTGAAAATAATATGTCTCCATAATTTGCTCATTGTCATGGAGCATGAGATTGCGCAAGGTTCCGTTCACCCAAATCAAAAGACCAGTGAATGACCACGAACCAGGTACTGACTGGAAGTTTAAGTGTTCTGTGAGAAAAAAAAAGTGAGACAGTTGCAGATCTCTTTTCTTCACTCACACACACTCTAACACACACACTCATGTATTCATGGCAGATCTTTCACACACACACACACACACACAGAGTGAGTTATTGATATTTAACTCATTTAGAAGTATTATCACACAGAACCATTTTGCTGACACATACATGAAGCACAATATCTCCATATAATATAATGCACATATGTCGCACAAACAAACAAAAACGAGCTTGAAGATAAACAACAGGAACCAAATAACAGCAACGACAACACTGAATTTTCGAGGGAAATGCAAAAACAACAGCTGTGCTGTAATTGCTGACCAAATGACATTGATCTCCAGTGGACCTGTCAAAGGAAATCATGGGGTTTTATTTTGACCACTCACTTCAGGGATCGAAATACACATTTAAGTAACATTATTCACATGCGCAACACGAATATCAAGAGTGGGGTAAAAAAAAAGAAAAAAAAAAAAAAGAGGATGAAAATGAAAACCCTGGATGATCAAACAAAAAATGTATAAACATTATTTCAAAAGACTAGATTTTCAAACTGAAATATAATTTTTTCATAAAAATGGAGTCATCTCTTTCGTAGTGAGAACAGAGCAGACGGAGAATAGTAGTGTGGCCCGTGGGCTCTTTCGTGAAAAGCAGACGCCTATCAAAATAACAGCGAATCGCAGAAACTATGAAGAATTTCAACGATTTTATTAATATCCTATTTCATTTTGTTGTTGTCAGTTTTTAGGAAAACGACAAGCGGTGCACAGAATTATATCGTGTATGAGCTGTCTTTTAAAATTTTTATAATTATCATTATTATTTTTTAAAATCTTATATTTGTCTGTTGTGTCTAACGTTAAGAGCACGTGAACTCAGTTCTTCTGCGTTCGTGGGCTGCAACTCCCACGTTCACTCGTATGTACGCGAGTGGGCTTTTACGTGTATGACCGTTTTTACCCAGCCATGTTGGCAGCCATACTCCGTTTTCGGGGGTGTGCATGCTGGGTATGTTTTGCTTCCATAACCCACCGAACGCTGACATGGATTACAGGATCTTTAACGTGCGTATCTGATTTTCTGCCTGCGTATACACACGAAGGGGGTTCAGGCACTAGCAGGTCTGCATATATGTTGACCTGGACGATCGGAAAAATCTCCACCCTTTACTCACCAGGCGCCGTAACCGAGATTCGAACCTGGGACCCTGAGATTAAGAGTCCAATGCTTTAACCACTCGACTATTGCGCCCGTCAAGAGCACATGACATCCATCACCAGTGTCATTTGTGGAACATTTCCTCACATACTGTATAGTCACTGTCTTTCATTTCTATATTGTCTGTGGTAATTACACCTCTAATCAGTCAGTTCGTTTCTCAATGTGGCGTCACTGACCAGCAGTATAACGAAACGCCGCTTCAGTAATCAATGCACGAGGCCTTGAGTGCATGCATATGTATTTGTGTACATCGTATCAGAGTGGGTTGTTTTTTTCCACCCTGAGGATTTTGTCAGAGGACAGTGCTTGTTTCGCCAGTTTTTTTGTTTTTGTTTTTTCGCCAGGTGCGTGCTGCGTATGGGAACTCAATTTATCGTCTCACTGATCCGAACGACAAGACGCTCAGTTTGATTTTCCAGTCAAACTTGGAATAAAGGGCTGCGAGATAGAGATTCGAACCCACACCCTCACTCAGTGACACTGTATCAGTGGCAGATAAACGTCTGAACCATTCTGCCACCTTACTCCTTCCTCCAGGGACCAGTTAGCACTGAAACATATAAATGAAGTGCGTGAAAGACTATTAATTAAAAAAACACAAACATAATAATATATATTTTTATTACTTTATTCTGAATCAGAAATTGACGGACACAACAGCCGAGTGGTTAAAGCGTGTATTTGACTTTCAATCTGAGGGTTCCTGGTTCGAATCTCGGTAACGGCGCTTGCCAGGTGGGTAACTTGAGGGTGCACGGAGATTTTTTTCCGTGATCTCCCGGGTCAACATATGTGCAGACCTGCTTGTGCCTGAACCCCGGCCTTCAGTCGTGTGTGTACGCACGCAGATTATCAAAGACACACATTAAAGATCCTCTAATCCATGCGTTCAGGTGGATTATGGAAACAAGAACATACCCTGAACGTGGCTGAGCATGCACACCCCCGAAAACGGAGTATGGCTGCCTTCATGGCGGGGTGAATAAACAAAATGGTCATACGCGTAAAATGTACGTCTGTATGAGCAGGTATGTATACAGTGTGTGCTTGACTGAAACCTGATTGAATGACACAGGAAACGCCGAATGATGAGCGCCCAATGGCAGCCGTCAGTCGGCTCTACCCAGGTAGGCAGCCGGTTGTGCAAATGAATTCGTATTTGTAAAGCGCTTAGAGCTTGGTCTCCGACTGACCGAGGATAGGCACTATATAAGTATCCATATAATCATCATCATCATCATCACCGGCCATCATCATGATCGTCATCATCGTCATCTAGATCAGTTGTAAAGCCATCGTGGTTGAATTGCTCAGGCAGAAGACTTCTGATCCAGTGTTCGCCGGTGATCAGGGTTCGAGGCTCGATATCATATTTTTCTAATAGCTATTTGTTCTTCGTTCATACAAATACGTCATATAATCTGTCAAAATATGCAACAAACTGTGGGGATTGAAAGATTCGCTACTCTTGAAGTCATCATGCCACATTCACAAACCATCGAATGCAAAAGAATTACATCACAGTGTGACCTTCCGATGAAGTGACGTTTCAAGGCTTTATTGTAGATTGCTAATAGTTCCCACACTGATCAACAACAAATCAATAAACGCTGCGCTGGCCAGTAGGATGAAGATCTTCTTTTGTGAAGCCGAGTGCACAGAATGAGGAACTAGTGACATGAAAATTTCTCGGTAAGGAGCACTGTAAAACCTAACTAAGGAAAAATTCATTAGCTAATAGAATTGCACAAATATGGAATGCATTAGCCTAAACTAAACTGCACGGAAAACTACTGCGTGTTTAGAAATCATCTTGATGTGAACACAAATTAAAACTGATGAGGAATGTTTTTTTATTTTTTTTTCACTTTTACCATTGAATTACAGTGAATGAATGAGACAGCGAAATTGCGTATGCGTATCCCACAAATAAGGAAAAAGAGACATATATGAAGGAGACATTTAAAAAAAAAAAAAGGCCATGGGGCCTAGGCAGACAACACTACTACTGCTACCACTGCCACTGTTTCTTCAATCACAACCATGTAACGGTAACTATCAAAACTTTGTAAGAGTAGCAGTTCTTGTTGTGCAGACGCACTGTATGGCGGACTGCCTGAACTTGCTCCGTAAATGTTACCTTTAGTAGCCGCTTGAAACCTGGGTTAGGAACACCACAACAGGAAAAGACATACAAGGAAAATGCCGCTGGGAATTGATCGGAGTCAGTTCTTTGCTGACAAAGCGAAAGACACGGAGAAAAAACTACGTGTAAGTGTTTGACTACCTTCATATCGTTCAATGGAAATGTGTCGGACTTTGCAAGAGAGGACAGAAAAATGAGAAATAAGTTGAAAAAAAAAAAAAAAAAAAAAAAAAAAAAAAAAAAAAAAAAAAAAAAAGAAAAGAAAGAGAAAATAACAAGATAAAATAAACGAAGAGGTTATTTAGAATACTATACATTATAGAAAATTACCCCCTAAGGTACTGTGCACACTAACGTGGATGAGAATAAAACACAGGATAAAACACAGAACGATAGAACGCATTTCGACCCAAAAGCCTCCCACAGGCATGGCATGATTATGACAATAATATATAGGCAAAAATGAAAATGAACTCAGACATTAGAGAATTGAATGATGCAGATCGCAATAGCCGAGTGGTTTAGGCGTTGGACTTTCAATCTGAGGGTCTCGGGTTCGAATCACGATAACTGCGCCTGGTGGGTAAAGGGTGGAGATTTTTCCGATCTCCCAGGTCAACATATGTGCAGACCTGCTAGTGCCTGAACCCCCTTCATGTGTATATGCACGCAGAAGATCAAATACGCATGTTAAAGATCCTGTAACCCATGTCAGTGTTCGGTGGGTTATGGAGACATGAAAATACCCAGCATGCAAAAACCACGACAGAGTCATCAGCAAGTCGATGTTGGTCGTGTAACAGAAGGAAGAAGAAAGAAGAAGAAGAGCAGAGAGAATGTGGAAAAAAACAAACCAAAAACAAACTGTGCACAGCCTGGACAGAAAGTGCACAATGCATGCAGCATATGGACAACAGGAGTGACAGAAAGCATTGACTACAGGTGAAAAGTAAAAAAACAACAACACACACACACACACACACACACACACACAGAGAAAAAAAGGAATACTTGTCACAACTTGGCAAGATGGATGAGGACAGGAACACAAGGTCAAACATGGATCTATGTGACATGTTTCACCCTATAGTGTCTTCTTCAAGCCTGACTAACATAGTACAAGAACTGAAACACAAACTACCCAGTCTTACACAATGTAGTTTGCATGCTTATGTGAACACTGTAAGCATACCTTTGCATACAAATCAGTGTGAAAAAAACAAAACAAACTAGAAATAAGTAGCAGGTGAGCTGCTGAAGCCATTTACTTGAAAACATGTGGTCCTATACATGTTTGCTTAAGTATGCAACACACACACACACACACACACACACACACACACACACACACACAGAGTTACAGTCACAGACAAAAACAAAAATCCTCCCCAAACCCCCCAAAACCAAAATAACAACAAAACAACAACAACACACACAAAGAAAACAACAAAAAAAACAACAAAACACAACAACAAATGCACACATATGATTATTAACAATGATATAATAATGATAATAACAATGATGTTTTCAATTGCTCTAACTCACTTTTTGTCTGTATCATAAGAAGATAGATTAGGAGATGCCTGAGGAAGTGGGGATGTTGTTTATAATTCCTTCAGTCCATAGTAACTTCTTTCTATCCACAGGAGAGTGCTTTGAGAAACAACCATCAGTGTAAGCCCTTAGTTTGGGAGGAGTTGGTGGTGGGGGGTGGGTTGGTGGGGGTGGGTGGGTTGGGGGGGGGAGTGCTGAAGAAGAACTTCTTGAAACATTAAATTATGTACTTGCAAAGAATAAATTTACACTTGCATGAATGTCAAAACCAGACAAGGTATAATTTTTTCTTGATGTACAGTGCATTGTAATGTGTGAGTTGAACAGGTTTTCTGACTGTAATGTTGCCTGTTTTCATTTAGATTAGAAATAACATTAAAAAAAACAACAACTTTAGCTGACTGAAATGTCTATGTTTATGACGTAGAAACATGTGCTTACAATGTGCATTAGTATGTATGTGTGTTTGTCACTTATGTGCAAGCAGCACTGAGTAAAAGAGTATATATATGTATATGCTTTATCCACTATCTTTGCATCTCATGAGATGGTGACAATTGCGCAACAGGCTCGAGATGAACGTGTTGCCAGCCTGGAGACAGAGAATGCCATGCTGTACCTGAAGCTGGCCCAGCTCCGAGGACAGCTGCAGTCTTCCCGCACTGATGCCAATGCAGCAGAGGATGCCAGTGACAAACACAGAGCGTTCCGCACCCATGTGATGACTCGCACCGGGGAGCTGCGCAGAGAAGTGCAGGTACCATGTGTGTGCTTCACTTCATTTGTTGTTGCTGTTGTTGTTGTTGTTTTTGACTCACTTGTGTAAACAAAGTGAGTCTATGTTTTAACCCGGTGTTCGGTTGGCTGTGTGTGTGTGTGTGTGTGTGTGGTAAATTTTAACATTGACATTTTCTCAGCAAATACTTTGTCAGTTGACACCAAATTAGGCATAAAAATAGGAAAAATTCAATTCTTTCCAGTCATCTTGTTTAAAACAATATTGCATCTCTGGGATGGGCACAAAAAAAAAAAAAAAAAAAAAAAAATGAAGCCTAATTATATGCAAACTGCATTTACTGTTATATTTATATTTTTGTATTCTCTAAACTTGGCACTTTGATCTGATATTTGACCCAACAACAAGAGCAGTCATTATTATCATTTTTTGTTCAAACAGGAACTTCTTTTGCTAAACATGGAAGTTTTATTTATTTTGCAAATGTTTTGGTGCAGATAGTAAAGAAGGGAAATTACTCTGTAATTAATGCCAGAGGACTTAATTTGCTTTAAACTGATCTTTCTCATCTTAAACATTACATTTTGAAATTATACTCAAAACATAAAAAGCTTGGATTAAAAAAATTTTTTTTTAAGTGTATCACAAGTGAGTCTTGAAGGCCTTGCCTCTCTTGTTCTTCTTCTTCTATTCCTTCTTGTTCTTCTTGTTCTTGTTCTTGTTAATGTTACTGTCTTTTTTAAAAATCATTATTATTATTATCATTATTATTAATTGTAGTAGGTCTAACTCTCAGCTTGTATCACAGATTGACATAAATTTACAAGAAGGCCAACAGCAAAATGAGAGCTGTATTATAAACGGTTTCTAATGGGAAATCATTTACAGCTTAGTCTTTTGTGAAGGACTATGACATTCAAACCAGGAGGCAAGATTGCACTGGTTCTTAGTGTTGCAGCCTTGGGAGCTAGTTGGCCTATGGGAACCATCCCAACGCCAGCCGTCCTAAAACCCTCTTGGCTGAGAGAGTGGGGATGTAACTTGGGCAAGACACTCTCCACTTTAATTAAATTCTAACCCAAATAGTTGGGACAGCAGTTGCCTTCTCTGCTGTTCTTACTGTCATAGTTGGACACGAC
Source organism: Babylonia areolata (assembly GCF_041734735.1). Classification (NCBI taxonomy): domain Eukaryota; kingdom Metazoa; phylum Mollusca; class Gastropoda; order Neogastropoda; family Buccinidae; genus Babylonia; species Babylonia areolata. The sequence continues at coordinate 10,396,217 of NC_134881.1, forward strand.
TGACTATCATTTAGTAGTAGGATGAGGAGCATAAGAAGAAGAAGGAGTAGGAGGAGCAGAAGAAGGAGAAGGAGGAGCAGGAGAAGAAGAAGAAGAAGAAGAAGAATGTATGTTCGTTTCAGTCCCTGAAGAGCGAGCTGGCCAGTGTGCGGGGCCTGGCTCGGGAGATGCCGCGGCAGATGTCGCACAGCATGCAGCGAGCCAACTCTGTGCTGCAGCACCACGACTCCATGATGCAGTCCCAGTCCTCCAACATCACAGGCAAGTGGGTGTGTGGTGTGTGTGTGTGGGGGTGGGGGTGGGGGGGGGGGGCAGTAGCTGAATGGTTAAAGCTTTGGACTTTCAATCTGAGGGTCCTGGGTTTGAATCTCGGTGGCGCCTGGTGGGTAAAGGGTGGAGATTTTTCCGATCTCCCAGGTCAACGTATATGCAGACCTGCCAGTGCCTGAACCATCTTCGTGTGTATATGCAAGCAGAAGATCAAATGCGCACGTTAAAGATCCTGTAATTCATGTCAGCGTTCGGTGGGTTATGGAAACAAGAACATACCCAGCATGCACACCCCTGAAAACGGAGTATGGTTGCCTACATGGCAGGGTAAATAAACAAAGTGGTCATACACTAAAATGTTAAATGTTACATGTTTGTCTGAGTGGGTACGTATGCGTGCCTGACATCTGATTGAATGACACAGGAAACGAATGATGAGTGCCCATTGGCAACTGTCAGTTGGCTCTACCCAGGTAGGCAGCCTGTTTTGTAAACAACCCCGTGTTTGTAAAGTGCTTAGAGCTTGGTCTCCGACCGAGGATAAGCACTATATAAGTGTCCATATCAATCAATCAATTCCCCTGCCCACACAAGGAAGGTGGGAGAGTGGTTAAGGCCATGAATACTGTGACGTGTCTGTGAGGGTGTGTGTTCAAATCCTGGTCTCGCCCTTCCCCCCTACCCCTGCACCCCCAAGTTTGACTTTGAAAGCTAACTGAGCATCCAGTCTTGGATAAGAGGATAAACCAAGATCCTGTGTGCGGCAGGCACTTGGTGCACTGGAAAAGAAGCCATGGCAACATGAGTGTTATCTACCAAGCTGATTTGGTGTAGCATGTGTGGATTTCTCTGAAAGCAGTGACACCTCCTTGGGGAACTGAAACTGGGTGTGAATGGGGGTGGTGGGTGGTTTTCCCTTGAAAATAGGATTATTTGGGGAACCGTCTTGATTCACCTTTTGCCTATAACTAACATTCCCCCCCCACCCTCCACACCACCACCCTTCCCCCATCCCCCATCTGAATGACAACGATGGTCATCATCGATCTCGATGGACACACACCATAGCTAACCTGGTGATCTGGAGAAGGAAGAATCAAACTTGCAGCTGTTGTAGGCCAGCCCTGAGTGGGGGTGTGTCTGCATGTGCATCAGCGTTTGGTGTGCTGTCTCACCATTAGTGCTGCTGGCTGATGTCCTCTGCTATGAGGATGGGGTTGTGTGTGTGTGTGTGTGTATGGTGTGTGTGTGTGTGTGTGTGTGTGTGTCTGTGTGTCTGTGTGTATGGTGTGTGTGTGTGTGCATCTGCGATGGTGTGTGTGTGTGTGTGTGTTGTGTGTGTGTGTGTGTGTGTGTGTGTGTGTTGTGTGTATGGTGTGTGTGTGTGTGTGTGTGTTGTGTGTATGGTGTGTGTTGTGTGTATGGTGTGTGTGTGTGTGTGTGTGTGTGTGTGTGTGTGTATGGTGTGTGTGTATGGTGTGTGTGTGTTGTGTGTGTATGGTGTGTGTGTGTGTGTGTGTTGTGTGTATGGTGTGTGTGTGTGTGTGTGTGTGTGTGTGTGTGTGTATGGTGTGTGTGTGTGTGTGTGTTGTGTGTATGGTGTGTGTGTGTGTGTGTGTGGTGTGTGTGTGTGTGTGTGTCTGTGTGTATGGTGTGTGTGTGTGTGTGTGTGCATCTGTGTATGGTGTGTGTGTGTGTGTGTGTGTGTGTGTGTGTGTGTGTGTGTGTGTGTGTGTGTGTGTGTGTGTGTGTTGTGTGTATGGTGTGTGTGTGTGTGTGTGTGTGTGTGTGTGTGTGTGTTCTGTTAAATGTCAGCATTTTCTTGACAAGCGACAGACAGTGGTACAGAAATCAAAAGTTGGTGGGGGGTGGGGTGGGGTGAGGGGAGTAGTGACGAAGAAAACTTTTTTCTGATAGATAGTTGTGTTATTTTTTTGTTTATTTCTTTGTATATATATTTTTTTAAAAATAATTTTTTAAAATTATTTATATATTCATCAGCTTATCTGTATTTTTTCCATTTATTTACTCATTTATCTCTATATTTTTCATTCATTCATTCATTCAGTCATTCATTATTTATCTTTTTTATTGATTTCTCTATTTATTTTTTTATTTATTGATTTATTATATGTATATGCTTTCAAGGGTTAGCAGTAGAAAGAGTAGAGAGCGATGTTTTTGCATCGGCGATATTGAAGCGTTTGCTGCCCTGTGTGTGTATGTGTGTGTGTGTGTGTGTGTGTGCATGCGTGCATGTGTGTGTGTGTGTGTGTGTAGAGGGAGGGTGATCAGGGGCGTGTGTGGAAACGAAGCCACTGTCGTGTATCACTAGCTTGTATGTATTTTGCTTTATATATGTAGCTTTTTGATCTTTTGGCCCAGCCTTTGCCATGTGAACTGGACTCAGCTGGGGGGAGATACTGGGCTGTGTTGAGTGAGTGATGAGCCTGTGGAGGCACAGTAAATTTCCAAATGGATGAATAAAGATGTATTGTGTACTGTATTGTAATGTATTGTATTGTATTTTGACTGGTGCAACAGCCAAGTGGTTAAAGCATTGGACTTTCAATCTGAGGGTCCCGGGTTGGAATCTTAGTAACAGCGCTTGGTGGGTAAAGGGTGGAGATTTTTCCTATCTCCAAGGTCAACATATATTATGTGCAGACTTGCTTGTGCCAGAACCTCCTTTGTGTGTGTACGTTAGCAGAATATCAAATATGCATGTTAAAGATCCTGTGATCCATGTCAGCGTTCGGTGGGTTATGGAAACAATAACATACCCAGCATGCACACCCCCGAAAATGGAGTATGGCTGCCAAAATTGCAGGGTAAAAATGGTCAAACATGTAAAAAAAAGCCCACTCGTATACATACAAGTGAACGTGGGAGTTGCAGCCTATGAACGAAGAAGCAGAAGAGAAATATTGTATTGTATTTATTGTGTTGACAGTGCTGGCGGATCAGCTGAGTCAGCTGCAGGTCGCCCTGACCGAGATGACCGACCGGCACACCAGAGAGAAGAAGAGGCGCCAGGAGCTGCACAATCTTCTCATGGTAAGCTTTTTTGGGAGGAGATGATCGATCATGGGTGCAATAGCCAAGTGGTTTTTATAGCGTTGGACTTTTCAGTCTGAGGGTCCTGGGTTTGTGTCTCGTTAACGGTGCCCTGGTGGGTAAAAGGTGGAGATTTTTCCCCATATCTCCCAGGTCAACATATGTTCAGACCTGTTGGTGCCTGAACTCCGCTTGTTTATACACACATGCAGATCTGTAATCCATGTCAGCGTTTGGTGGGTTATGGAAATGAGCATACCCAGCATGCACACCCCTGAAAACTGAGTATGGCTGCCTACATGACGGGGTAAATAAACAAAGCGGTCATATACTTAAAGTGTTATATGTTTGTAAGTGTGCATGCCTGAAATCTGATTGAAAGACACAGGAAATGAATCCGTGATGAGCGCCCAATGGCAGCTGTCAGTTGGCTCTACCCAGACAGGCAGCGTGTTGTGCGAATGACCCTGTGTTTTTGAAGCGCTCAGAGCTTGCTCTCTGACCAAGGATAGGTGCTATGTAAGTATTCATATCATTCATTCATAATTGATAATAGATACTTACATAACTGCCTGTCCTCGGTCAGAGACCAAGCTCTAAGTGTACTGTGCTTTTTTTACCCTTGAAGTAGACGCTAATGTGGTGACAGCCTTAAGGTGGCCTTTGTGGTCGGTGAGGCTCTAATCACCTATGATTTGATTTATTTGAAACTGTAAGCGGCTTCCCAATTATTGAGTTGTTTGTACAACAGGCTGCCTACCTGGGTCGAGCCGAGAGAGAGCTGCCTTCAGGTGCTTGTCGTTCTTTTCCTGTTCATTCAGTGAGGCTTTAGTTCGGCATGTGCTTGTGAACAGACACACAGACACACACACACACACTCACACTACATTGCTACAAAATTTTGCCACTCAGATTCTCCGGCTTCCTGGGTGAATGGGTTACCACTTGGCCGCCACTAGGCCACCTAGTATATAGGTATAGTTTAGTGAAGGCAGGAAATTTGGCTAGCATGTGATCGAACGACTGACCTGGGATCGTTTTCTCGTTTCCATGCCTGACGTGTTCTGGAAGATTCCCCTCTGTGAAAGAGTAATGAAATGATACTTGTGCTTAGTCTTTGTACCGTCATGCCTTTATTCTTGGTTTATCTTTTAGGAGGTGCTGTGGTTGAGTCATGTAATAATAATGGAGTCTCCCGTTGGACCGACGGATGAGTTGGCAGGCAGGCTTATCTGTCGGTGTGTGTCCTCATATGGGAGCAGCACTTCCCACAGGTGCTGCAAGGGGAAATGTCTCCAGAAGTTGAGCCCTGCTTCCTTCGCTCACGCTTCTCCTTAATGGCCAGCGTTCTCTTGTTTTCAAACGTCTTTATGCCACTAGAGCACAGCATCCTCCAGTGAGAGCGGTCAAGGGCATCAGTTTCCCAGGAGTCGCGTAGGCGCTGGACTGAAATCCAGTCCAGTGGTCCACAGTGATCAGGGTTCTAGGTCCCTTTTCCGCAGGACATTGTGTCCTTGGGGAAGGCTTCTTGCTCCACATTCCTCACTGCACCCATGTGTAAGAGGGTACCTGACTTTGGTCAGGGAAGGTAGCGGAGGAAGGATAGGAATGGGCCTTACCTTCCTGTGCCGACACAGTGGATGTCTCTGTGTCTTCTGTTTCTGTTTTAACAAACATATATACATATACATACATACATATATATATATATATATATATATATATATATATAGAGAGAGAGAGAGAGAGAGAGAGAGAGAGACTTGGCCCTCCCTTCCAGTGCTGACACAGTGGATATGAATTCACTTCTGTGTTGGTTGTAAACATCTCTGTGTCTTCTGCCTCTGTTTTAACAAACATATATACACACACAAACACACACACACACATATATATTTGGCCCTCCCTTTCTATGCTGACACAGTAGATATGAATTCACTTCTGTGTTGGTCGTAAACGTCTCTGTGTGTCTTCTGCTTCTGTTTTAACAAACATATATACATTGGGCCCTGCCTTCCTATGCCGACACAGTGGATGTGAATTCACTTCTGTGTTGGTTGTAAACGTCTCTGTGTCTTCTGCCTCTGTTTTAACAAACATACACACACACACACACACACACACACACACACACACACACACACACACACACACACACACACACACACACACACACAAACACACACACACACACACACACATATATATATATATATATATATATTTGGCCCTCCCTTCCTGTGCCTACACAGTGGATATGAATTCACTACTGTGTTGGTTGTAAATGTCTGTGTGTCTTCTGCTTCTGTTTTAACAAACATAGCTGGTGATACAATGGGTACCAGCACACTGTGGCATCAGAGGCAACGAAAAAGCGGACATTCTGGCAAAAGACGGTGCACGGAAGGAGTAGGCCAACAAACTGGTGTCATACGATGAAATCAAGACAATCATCAAGGCACAGCAAGGAATAAAGTGGTGCCTCCAGCACCCCAAATATAACCCAGAAGACAGATACCATTTGCGGGAATGATGGGAAAAGGTCAAGATCTTCTGCCTGAGGACTGGACACAACCACCTGCTCCACCACATGCTCACAAAATTTGGCATTGGACAGAGTGGAGAGTGCCCTTGTGGTGAGGGACCAATGACAACCGACCACAACTGTAGGATGCATGCAGCATCTAGGAGGAAGTACTGGCCAACACCGACAGCAGTGGAAGCCAAACTGTACGGCACCCTGGAGGAGCTGCGATGGACGGCAGCCTTCATCGTGGACACCGGGCTGCTTATCTAATGGGAGGCGAACGAGGAAGAAGATAACAAACATATATACATTGGGCCCTGCCTTCCTATGCAGGACATGAATTTGTTTGTGTGTTGGTCATAAAAAGTCTCCTTGTGTCTCCTGCCCCTCTGTTCTAACAAACTGAGAGATACATTGATTGTGTGTGTGTGTGTGTGTGTGTGTGTGTGTACGCGCGCACGTGTGTGTGCATGCATGTGTGTGTGTGTGCGTATGTGCATGCATACGTGTGTGTGCGTGTGTGTGTGTGTGCGTACGCGCGTGTCTGTGCGTGTCTGTGTGTGTGTGTGTGTGTGTGTGTGTGTGTGTGTGTGTGCATGTGTTACACTGGGTAGGAGCTGCGAGGAAACATCCGAGTTCACTGCCGAGTTCGACCATTGATGGAGTTTGACAGTGGTAATGAAGATCCCTCGTCTCTTGGCAGGTAATTCTTGATGGTTTGTCCTTCCTTGTACACACATTGACACACAGCTAGAAGTAAAAGCATCATGGTGGTTTGACAAGCAAGCACATTTTGTATTTTGTGTTTTGTATTTCTTTTTATCACAACAGATTTCTCTGTGTGAAATTCGGGCTGCTCTCCCCAGGGAGAGCGCATCGCTACACTACAGTGCCACCCATTTTTTTTTTCCTGCCTGCAGTTTTATTTGTTTTTCCTATCGAAGTGGATTTTTCTACAGAATTTTGCCAGGAACAACCCTTTTGTTGCCGTGGGTTCTTTTACGTGTGCTAAGTGTATGCTACACACGGGACCTCGGTTTATCATCTCATCCGAATGACTAGCATCCAGACCACCACTCAAGGTCTAGTGGAGGGGGAGAAAATATCGGTGGCTGAGCTGTGATTCGAACCAGCATGCTCAGATTCTCTCGCTTCCTAGGCGGACGCGTTACCTCTAGGCCATCACTCCACGTACGTACATATTTTAGCAAAAATGTCTGTGGTTCAGTGTATCAGCTGTGTTTGATCTTTGATGAATAATACAAAAATGTGTATGTGTCTGTGTGTGATTGTGTGCATGTGTGTGTTCATACGTTTGTGTGTGTGTGTGTGTGTAAAAACATGTGTGTACTTGCATATATTGGTTGTTTTGGTGTGATTTTTTTTTTTTCATTTATTGTGGAAATTCCCATGCATTCTATGTAGAAATCTCATATTGCAGTTCAGTTTCTGAAACAAACAAACATACAAAAAAAAAACTGTTTGAAAAAGGGGAAAACATAGGCTGTGATATTTTCAGACTCTGCAAAACGCAGCAAAGGAAAGTAAACTGACCTCCACCAGAGTCCGCCGCAGAGATTTCTCTCTACTGCAGAACTTTCTCTCAGCTGCAGAAATATCTGTCTGCTGTAGAAGTTTCTCTGTCTGCTGCAGAAATTTATCAGTGGTGAAAGGCTAGGCACGCATGGAATTGTGGCAATGTGCCTTTGTTGAAGACTAGTTTGTGTTGCCATTATCCGTTGCCATGTTGTCACATGTATGGTTCACGGAGCAAATGAAACTGCACAGGTGATTCAGTGTTGTGGAGAAATCATTCTGTTTCTCATTGTGGCTGTTTTTTGACTGGACAGTTCCCGAGACACCAAGACAAAGCATTACATGAGCAAGTGTCAATGATACAGGGCTTTTTGTTGTTGTTGTTGTTGTTGTTGCTGTTGTGGTTGGTTTTGTTTGTATGTAATGTTTAATAGCAGTGTTATGGCTGTGGCAGTGACATTGAGTGGCCCATCATTGACACAAGGCAGAATGATACAAGGCACGCATCAAAATGATGAACAAGAAGGGGGGGGGGGCGTTGATGGGTTGATCAATCTTGATGCACCTTACGCATTGTGGAAATTCTTTAAGATTTGGAGGATGCACCTTTGTAGTCAGTGGAATACGGAACTCATCATCTAAGCTTACTATTTAATAATAATAATGATAATAATATGCTGTGTTTTTCCACAGGCATGGGTCCAAGTCTGAAGTGGTCGTGCACCCTGTGGATGATGTAAGTGACATATATCAGGGCTAGAAATTCCAACATCAGTTTTAGTTGTCCCACCAATGAGTAGATTAAAAAAAGAAAAAAAAAAAGAAAAAAAAAGAGAGAATCTTCTTGCCCCTCCTCCTGAGTAGAGTGGTGGATAATGAAACTACCGGTACCGGTACCGGTACCAATACCGGTACCAGTACCGGTAGAGCAATGACAAAGTCAGCAGACACACTTCATTGTATATGTGGTGTATTACAGGAAAAGATCGAGAGTGTAATTGTTTTGTTGCTAACAGTGAGAAGAAATAAACAGTCCCACAGGTCACTCCAAAATGATTATACGTATACAATGGTTGAATGCTTCTTTCTCTCTCTGTGTGTCTCTCTCTTCTTTCAAGTAAAGATTATGACTTCATCGAGTTGTTTTTGTTTTTCTTTCTTTCTTTCTTCCTTCATTTTTCTTTCATAGATTGTTTTGCCTTCCTCCTCCTCCTCCTCCTCCTCCTTCATTTCTTCTCGCTCTTCTTTTTTCTGCTTTGTTTGTTTTGTTCAAAAGGTTAAAAAAAAAAAAAAAAAGTTATGAGGGCATGGTGAAAAGAAACTCATGGCTTGTCGAGTTCAGTACATACAGGCTCTCTCTCTTTCTCTCCCTCTCTCTGTCTCTCTCTCTCTCTCCCTCTCTCCGCCTCTCTGTTATAATGTAGTATTGTGTAGTGTGGACCCTGTTTCAGGGCGGGGACTGGATGAAAAAAAAGTGCGCCAGTGCTTATCTGTTATCCTTGATAATAAAGAATGTCTCTTGTCTTGTCTTGTCTTGTCTCTCTCTGCATCTGTCTGTCTGTCTGTCTCTCTCCTTTTTTTTTTAATACATATTTTTCTATTTGGTTTTCATTGGCTTAGATGCTTGCTGACTGTAATGTGAAACAGTATTCTTACGAGTATTTTACAGGCGTTTCTTTGATTTTATTTTTTGTGTTGCCTTTTTCTTCTTCTTTTTTATTTATTCCCCCGTTTTTTTTTGTTTTTTGTTGTTGTTTTTTTCTCAAGGCCTGACTAAGCGCGTTGGGTTACGCTGCTGGTCAGGCATCTGCTTGGCAGATGTGCTGTAGCGTATATGGTTTGTCCGAACGCAGTGACGCCTCCTTGAGCTACTGAAACTGAAACTGAAACTTCTTCTTTTTGTTTCCCATGTTTTATATTTATTTGCTTATTTATCATCATTGTTGTCTTATTTATTTATTTATTTATTTATTATTATTATTATTATTTATTATTATTACCACTACCTTTCTTTTTTATATTATAATTATTATTTATTTATTTATTTATTTATGTAAGCTTATCTATTATTTATTCACCTTTTTTTTCTTCTTTTTTTCTCAAGGCCTGACTAAGCGCGTTGGGTTACGCTGCTGGTCAGGCATCTGCTTGGCAGATGTGGTGTAGCGTATATGGATTCGTCTGAACGCAGTGACGCCTCCTTGAGCTACTGAAACTGAAACTGAAACTGTCTCCCCATTTCATGTAATGTTTGTATGGTCTGTACTCTTACTGACTAGACTCTTAGATTTGATTTTATTGTTATCTTGATTTTGGTTTTCTCTCATTTCTGTTTATAAAACCTGTTTTTTGGTTGGTTGTTTTTTTTTTGTGGCCTGCATTCTTGCGTACTATCGAGGCTAATTGTTATGTGTAACAAATGCGTTGTGTTCTTGATTTTTGAACAGGAGAACGTTTGTGTGCGGACACACAAGCAAAACAAGGTGTTTGAATATGAAAGGTAGGTGTGTACGTGTGCCTGTTTGTGCCTCTGTGTGTGTGTGTGTGTGTGTGTGTGTGTTTCATAAAAATCCCACTTCATTGACAAGGCATTTTCAGTACAGTATAAAAATTTAAAAAAAAAAAAAAAAAAGTATCTGACATAATCCCAAAGCATAAGCAGTCATTGTCTAGTCAAGAACGTCCTCCAGACTTTTTCTGACAATGGAAGCATTAGCGGTGAAAGATAACGGTAATGTGCACACCCCAAACCCAAGGCATAAGCCAGTCATTGTACAGGCAAGAACTGCCTCAAGACTCCCCTCAGAACCCAGGCGTTTTCAGTACGGTAAGAAAAAAAGAAAAGAATGTATATGTCACAAACCCAAAGCATAAGCAGTCATTGTATGTGCAAGAATTGCCTCTAGACTTTCCTCATACCGGAGGCATTGTCATTACAGGTGAAAGATAATGGTAATGTGTGCACCCCAAACCTAAGGCATAAGCCAGTCGTAGTTCAGCAAGAACTGCCTCCAGACTTTCCTCATACCGGAGGCATTGTCATTACAGGTGAAAGATAATGGTAATGTGTGCACCCCAAACCTAAGGCATAAGCCAGTCGTAGTTCAGCAAGAACTGCCTCCAGACTTTCCTCATACCGGAGGCATTGTCATTACAGGTGAAAGATAATGGTAATGTGTGCACCCCAAACCTAAGGCATAAGCCAGTCGTAGTTCAGCAAGAACTGCCTCCAGACTTTCCTCATAACGGAGGCATTTTTAATATGGTGAAAGATAACGTAACGTACACACCCCCAAACCCGAGCCATAAGCCAGTCATTGTAATTGAGCAAGAATGGCTGTTACTCCAGCGCAGCACCTGGGGATAAAGCATCATTGAAGGCCTGAACGCAGGGGGATACCGGCTTTGGCTTTTATTTATATATTTATTTATCTATTGACTCAAGACTGGATAACTGGCTACTATATGCAGTTACACAAATATTCATTGTCTGACTTGTTGCGACAAACATTGAAATAAAGCATGAATGAGATCAAACTGAAAAAAAAAAAGGAAAAAAAAAGAACGGCCGCTGTTTGCAGGGTGTACAACCCGGAGGAGAAGCAGGAGGCGGTGTTCGACGAGGTGCAGCCCATGCTGACCTCCCTGCTGGACGGCTACAACATCTGCATCATGGCCTATGGGCAGACGGGCAGCGGCAAGACGCACACCATGCTGGGCTCTCACCGCAACGATGACTACAACCCCTCCCAGGAGCCCCACCGCGACGAGGGCGTCATACCTCGTGCCACTCGGGAGCTGTTCAGGTTTGGGCACTGGTGATGGCTAGGTGTTGTTAAAGGTTGCTGTTACACAAGTTACAGTAAGAAAGTGTAATCTTTTCATGTGCCTATGTAGTTCTAGAACTAACCGCCCTCAGCTGTTCAGGTTTGGATGCTGTGATGGCTAGGTGCTAAAGTATAGAAATGTTATCTTTTCATGTGCCTGTGGAGTTCTAGAACTAACCGCCCTCAGCTGTTCAGCTCTGGATGCTGTGATGGCTAGGTGCTAAAGTATAGAAATGTTATCTTTTCATGTGCCTGTGTAGTTCTAGAACTAACCGCCCTCAGCTGTTCAGGTTTGGAAGACTTACAGAGAAAGAGAGAGCGAGAGAGAATTTACAGCAGATCATCTGGTTGCTGTGACGGACACATCCTTGACACTGTAACCGGCTTTGGGTTAGATGAGCAAGCATGCTGTATTAGCGCTGCTTAGGAGAGAGGGGGAGAGGATGATGAGGATGGTATAGGTCTGGTTTATTGGGGGTGGAAGGGGAAAACAAGAAAAAGAGCGGAACCCCTTGCCTGCCGAACATTCTGACAATTTTGTCATTCCCATGTGCAGAGCAAAATCTGGGGGTTTCCACCAAAGTGCCAATACTTCCTCAAATACAAAGACGTCTCTTTGAAATTTTGCATGATGATTGCTCATACCTTGTACTTTAAGCAGATGATAAATTTGTTACAATTCCTTTGTATAATTGCTGTTACTGTTGTTGAAATGTGAGTCAAAGAAAATTTCCGTGAAATTAAGTGGTTAGAAATTCTCTGCATCACAGTCAGTTCCAGGATTTCCAGACAGATTTGTTTTCTTTGGGTGCCTGTGGTCGTGTGTTGCATCAGAGTTTGATGGAACAAGATAGTAGTTGGCTGGCTGTGCATTGGCACCCGGCCAGCAGATACCACCTTCTCCTCCCCCCTTCCCCCACTGGTGGCCATTTTAAACCACCACTCCTCCCCTCACCCCCCTCCTGCTGCACATAATTACAGAGTGACATTGTTGTGTTGGCAACTCGTTTATGTTCACTGTCACTGTACTCTGGCCTGCTATGGACTCAGACTGATCAGTTCTCTCTGACACAAAGCTTACATCACTGTTACTTCCACTCTTGTGCCACAAAGTTGGTCATGACAGTTGTCATCATGATCCAGATCTCCACCTGAACCATCCCCCTCACCACCATGCAGGCTTTCCGGCCCACTGTCCATGTCTTTCAGTAATTCCTGAGCCACTTCTAAAGCTGTAAACCATCAAAAAATGAGCCCGGAGTGATCTTTGCTAAAGCTCATTGAATTTTGCGACCTGCTTGCATACTAAATTGCTTATTTCTTTTTGTTTTCCATGATAACACCAAAATATATTTTTTTTAATGTATGAAGGAAGGAATTTTGTTTAATGTCCCGTCACACATATCGGTGATTGAAGACATTTTGTTAAAGTATTTATGAATACATCTGAGTATTATCGGTTAGAAGGGGTGGGAGATGTGATGAATGGAGGGTTGGGGGAAACTGGGCAAATGAGGGTAAAAATGTGGGTGAAATTTGGAAGAAAAACCCCCCCCAAAAAAACCCAACTCTAAATACAGTTACAGGAAATTACTTAAAGGACTTCGTAAAAGAGAAGTATGAATGTTGAGACATGTGCATATGTTTCTGGGACACATATATCAATATCATTGGTCCATTTCATATGGAGCACTGTAGAGAGAAAAATGAAGATTTTTTTCTTTTTTCTCCCCCTCTCTCTCTGAAATTTCTCTTCCTTTCTTCTTCCCTTATTTATTTATCTTTTTTCATATTTAATTATGTCCTTCTTCAGATCTAATACACATCTAATATATATATATATATATATATATATATATATATATATATATATATATATCTACTAAGCACATACAGTTAGCATTCTTGTACATTAACACATAAACTGTTGAATACACAATTGATATAGTCATGATGCATATTTACTTTTTATGTTAATGTCTTCTGTATTCATGTGAAAAATGTAAACACAAAAAATGAATTAAAAAAAAAAGTTTAAAAAAAAGAAAAAAACAAACACACACACACACAAAAAAACAAAAACCCAAACAAACCCACCACCATTTTTACCGCCCATGTCTGCAAGTGACTCTAGAATTTCTCACTTCCTGAGTCATACATTGCGGACCATACAAGTCCAAGGGATGTAAACAATCTTGTGAGCATTCTGAAAGACAGGGAGAAACAAAGTAGGTGGTTTCCCTTCAACTATGAACTGCTGATGAAAACTGGATGTAAGAGTCACATCCTGTAGGCGTTGAAGAGTGTAACAAAAAGGACGTCAGTCTCACTTTCCAAGACAGGCAAGGGGTTAAGGTTCAGTCTGGTATTTCTTATTATGCATATTTATGTTGAATTTTTGTAAATGTTTGCTGTTCTGTATGCTGCAGTGAAAGACACTTTTCCATGCTTTCAGTTTCAGTTTCTCAAGGAGGCATCAAATTCTTGTATGTTACACCACATCGGCTAGACATATATATATATCTGATAGTCAGTCGTGTCCGACTATGACCATCAGAACAGCAGAGGAGGCAACTGCTGTATCCGACTATTTGGGCTGGAATTTGATTATAGTGGAGAGTGTCTTGCCCAAGTTACATCCCCATTCTCTCGGCCAAGAGGGTTTTAGGACAGTTGATGTTGGGATGGTTCCCAAAGGCCAACTAGCCCACAAAGCTGCAGCACTAAGAGCCAGTGCAATTTTGCTTCCTAGTTTGAGAGTCATAGTCATTCACAAAAGACTAAGCTGTAAATGATTTCCCATTGACTGGAGAAACCATTGATAATACAGCTCTCATTTACTGTTGGCCCAAATGTAAACTTATGTCAGTCTGTGATATAAGCCGAGTGTTGGGCTAAGCTAGACAGAAGCCTGACAACAGCATAACCCAGTGCTCTAGTCAGGACTTGAGTGCATGCATGCATAACTGTGTACTTATCAGAGTGGATTTCTTCTCAAGAAATTTGCCAGAAGACAACACTTTTGTTGCCATGGGTTCTTTTCCAGTGCACCAAGTGCATGCTGCGCACGGGACCTCGGGTTTATCGTCTCATCCTAATGACTAGATGCTCAGTTCGATTTTGCAGTCCAAACTTGAGAACAAGGGCGAGAGGGGGAATCGAACCCAGAACCTCACGGACACCGTACCGGCAGATGAGTGTCTTATCCATTCCGCCACCTTCCTCCTTCTTTTCCATGTTTAACGCACAATGAAAGCTGTGACTTTTATCTTGTTTCCGCAGGTTGATAGAGGAGAAGGCACCCGGCAGCCACTCTGTGGAGGTGTCGGTCGTGGAGATCTACAACAACGACATCCGCGACCTGCTGAGCAAAGACCCCAACGCCAAACACGACGTGGTCACCGGGGCCGACGGCTCTCTGAATTTCCCCACGGTCATCTGCAAGTATGGTCTGGCTTATTGAACATGACAATATCAATAATAATGATAATGATGATGATAATAATAATAATAATAATAATAAATCACATGTGTTTAGTGCCTCTTCGCTTTAAAAGCTGAAAAGAAAAAGTTAAATGATCCACTCATTACTACTCTCTCTCTCTCTCTCTCACCCCTCCTCTCCCTCCATCCCCCTTCCCCCTCACCCCTTTCATTCCTCATACATGCATACTGAGTTTGCAGGCATGGGGTGGTGTTGTAGAAGTAGGAAACCAAGAGTGATCACAGGCAGGTTTTGAAAAGTAGGATGGGCACAATAGCCGAATGGTGAAAGCGTTGGACTTTCAGTCCAGAGTTCCCGGGTTCGAATCATGGTGACGGCGCCTGGTGGGAAAAGGTTGGAGATTTTTACAATCTCCCAGGTCAATATATGTGCAGACCTGCTAGTGCCTGAACCCCCTTCGTGTGTATATACAAACAGAAGATCAAATACGCACGTTAAAGATCCTGTAATCCATGTCAGCGTTTGGTGGGTTATGGAAACAAGAACATACTCATCATGCACACCCCCAAAAGCGGAGTATGGCTGCTTACATGGTGGGGTAAAAATGGTCATACACGTAAAAGCCCACTCGTGTACATACAAGTGAATGTGGGAGTTGCAGCCCACGAACACAGAAGAAGAAGAAGAAAAGAAGTAGGACTCCTAGAGTGATCACAGGCAGGTTTTGAAAAAATGAGTTTCTAGTGAAGAGTGGAAAGCAGAGAGGGAGCCAGATGAACAAATATGATGTGGAAGGTTGTCCCAGATTTGAGGAGCAGCAAAGAGGAAAAAAAGCGTTCACCGTAGGTTCTTGTATTGACGTAAGGAATTTTCAGAAGGTAACAGTTTGAGGAAGAGCGAAGAGTTCTTGAGGGAGTGTAAGCACTGATGAGGTCAGAAAGATAGGTAGGTCCAGTGGAGTAGAAAGAAGAGAAAGCAGAGACGCGCAGCTTTGGTGTTAATTCTTGCATCAACAGGGAGCCAGTGCAAAGTACTGAGGTGAGGAGAAATATGAACTACCTTGTAAGCAGCCATATCTAAGTATCTAGTAAATGCCCACCCCAAATTTTGTGTTGAAAACTGTGCATGTAGTAAAAAGTACTTTTGTGAAACAACAACATTAGAACATACACACAAAAAGAAGGAAATGCTATTATTCAGGTTTGGCACCACCACTGTGTATGAAATAGAACACTATTATTTAGGTACATTGTTTGGTGCCGACACTGTATATGAAATAGAACACTATTATTCGGGTACATTGTTTGGTACCAGCACTGTATATGAAATAGAACGCTATTATTCGGGCACATTGTTTGGTGCTGACACTGTATATGAAACAGAACGCTATTATTCGGGTTCATTGTTTGATGCCGGCACTGTGTATGAAATAGAACGCTATTATTCGGGTACATTGTTTGGCACCGCCACTGTGTATGAAATAGAATGCTTTTATTCGGGTACATTGTTTTTTTTGTTTTTTGTTGTTGTTTTTTAATTCTCCATCTCTCACACATCCATTCCACAAATCTTACATTCATTCATCAACATCTTTCTGCTGTGGTCGTTATACAGAGTTACCTGGAAATGGACAGGAAAAGAGAAATGTAAAGTGTCATGGAAACATGCAATGATGGCAATGACATGATATTGTAAAATGCATAGAGCTTCAAGAATATGTGCTGTAGTAAAAAAAATCTTAATAAATACATACATAAATAAGTAAATAAATAAACATTTCTTGAGACAATACGGACATAAAATAAAATATGTGACGGATTCTTCACATTCTTCTTAAAGAATTGCTAAATCAATGTATTACTGATGATGTTTTTTTCCCCTGTTCATTTTTTAAACTATGCAGCTCTTTTTTTTTTTTTTTTCAACAAAGTGAATCGTATTATAGATTCTGAACAGGCATTGTTTGGTGCCACCACTGTGTATGAAATAGAACGCTATTATTTGGGTACATTGTTTGGTGCCGCCTCTGTGTATGAAATAGAATGTTATTATTCGGGTACACTGTTTGATGCCGGCCGCAGGGCAGTGGACACAGTGTACGACGTGATGTGCCTGGTTCAGCACGGTCTCCGCACCCGCCGCGAGTCCGCCACCATGGTGCACGAGCACTCCAGCCGCTCCCACCTGGTGGTGACCCTGACGGTCATCTCGCAGGCCCCCAGCTTCTTCTCCCTGCCCCGGGCCCCGTCCACCGAGGCTCTGAACGTGGATGGTGCGGTCACAGTTTTGTCTTCTTTTTTTTTTTTTTTTTTACACATTGATTGATTGATGTGAATGCTTATATAGCGCCTATCCTCGGTCAGAGACCAAGCTCTAAGCACTTTACATACACGGGGACATTTGCACCACAGGCTGCCTACCTGGGTAGAGCTGACTGACGGCTGCCACTGGGCGCTCATCATTCGTTTCCTGTGTCATTCAATCAGATTTCAGATGCACACGCATACACACTCAGACAGACATGTAACATTTTACGTGTATGACCGTTTTTATTTATTTACCCCGCCATGTAGGCAGCCATACTCCGTTTTCGGGGGTGTGCATGCTGGGTATATTCTTGTTTCCATAACCCACCGAACGCTGACATGGATTACAGGATCTTTAACATGCGTATTTGATCTTCTGCGTGCGCATACACACGAAAGGGGTTCAGGCACTAGCAGGTCTGCACATGTGTTGACCTGGGAGATCAGAAAAATCTCCACCCTTTTACCCACCAGGTGCACCGAGATTCGAACCCAGGACCCTCAGATTGAAAGTCCAGCGCTTCAACCATTCGGCTATTGCACCCGTCACCCTATCACACATCATACGGTTTATGGTAGGCAAGGGGTTAAAACTCCTGCAGACTGTGTGGGCCGTATCAGGCCCAGGCCTTCTCTCTGCCCCATCGGAAACCCTTGGTTGTTTTGGTTGTGTCTGTGTGATAATGATATTAACTGGTTTAAAAAAAAAAAGAAAGAAAAAAAGATGAACAATTTGTTTTAAAAGAAAAGATAATCATGTAATAATAACGATGATGATGATGATGATGATAATAATAAAGATGATGATGATGATAATGATGATGATGATATAATAATAATAGTAACAGTTGATGATGATGATGATGTTGTTAATAATAATAAGAAGAAGAATAGTCATTATAAATCATTTCTGTATCGTGCATAATCGTTGGTTATACAGCTCAGTGCGCTGTTTAGTGAGGAAGTTCCTTTTCTCTGTTCTCCCAGAATGAGGGCTCCGTCCCCACCCCCTCCCCCCAATACCCCCCACCTCCCTCCTTCTCCTCCTTCCTCCTTACTCCTCCAAGGCATCAGTTGTGAACGTTGACAGTAAAAAATATGTGACAGATGTAGATGTGTTCCGTGCAGTTTTCATTTTTCACTATTATTATGATCATAAAGTTGATGATGCTAGTTTTTATTTCTGTTTTTGTTGTTGTTGTTGTTGTTGTTCTTGTTGCTATATTATTATCATCATTGTTGTTATTGTTGTTGTTATTATTATCATGATCACCATCATTTGTTGTTGTTGTTGTTGTTGTTGTTGTTGTTGTTGTTGTTGTTGTTGTTGTTGTTGTTGTTGTTGTTGTTGTTGTTGTTGTTGTTGTTGTTGTTGTTGTTGTTGTTGTTGTTGTTGTTGTTGTTGTTGTTGTTGTTGTTGTTGTTGTTGTTGTTGTTGTTGTTGTTGTTGTTGTTGTTGTTGTTGTTGTTGTTGTTGTTGTTGTTGTTGTTGTTGTTGTTGTTGTTGTTGTTGTTGTTGTTGTTGTTGTTGTTGTTGTTGTTGTTGTTGTTGTTGTTGTTGTTGTTGTTGTTGTTGTTGTTGTTGTTGTTGTTGTTGTTGTTGTTGTTGTTGTTGTTGTTGTTGTTGTTGTTGTTGTTGTTGTTGTTGTTGTTGTTGTTGTTGTTGTTGTTGTTGTTGTTGTTGTTGTTGTTGTTGTTGTTGTTGTTGTTGTTGTTGTTGTTGTTGTTGTTGTTGTTGTTGTTGTTGTTGTTGTTGTTGTTGTTGTTGTTGTTGTTGTTGTTGTTGTTGTTGTTGTTGTTGTTGTTGTTGTTGTTGTTGTTGTTGTTGTTGTTGTTGTTGTTGTTGTTGTTGTTGTTGTTGTTGTTGTTGTTGTTGTTGTTGTTGTTGTTGTTGTTGTTGTTGTTGTTGTTGTTGTTGTTGTTGTTGTTCTTCTTCTTCTTCTTCTTCTTCTTCTTCTTCTTCTTCTTCTTCTTGATATATTATTATCATCATGTTGTTATTGTTGTTGTTATTATTATCATGATCAGCATCATTTGTTGTTGTTGTTGTTGTTCTTGTTCTTGTTGCTATATTATTATCATCATTGTTGTTATTGTTGTTGTTATTATTATCATCACCATCATTATTATTAAAATCATCCTCAATATTCTTATTGTTATTATTGTTATTAATAATTCCTGTTATTTTTTGTTGTCATTACCATTGTGATAATCATTAATGTTATTGTTATCATCATCATCATCACCATCATCGTCTCATCATCACCATCATCGTCTCATCATCATCATCATCATCATCATCATCACCATCATCGTCTCATCATCATCATCATCATCATATCATCATCATTATCATCATCATCATCGCCGTCGTCATGATTGCTGTCCCCTGTCAGGCCTGAAGAAGGGGCGTGGCGCCGCCACACTGACGCACTCCCAGACCTGGTCCGGGGAACAGATGCAGAGCATGCTGCAGCAGTCTGCCACGCCCCCTGCCACCACCCCCACCACACCCACCGTGCGCACCAAACTGCAGCTGGTCGATTTGGCCGGCAGCGAGTGTGTGGGTAGGTAGTCTTTCGATTCGGTTGGCAGCGAGTGTGTGGGTAGGTATCGTGTCGGTTTGCCCGGCAGTGAGTGTGTGGGTGGGTATCGTGTCGATTCGGTTGGCAGTGAGTGTGTGGGTAGGTACCATGTCGATTTGGTTGGCAGTGAGTGTGTGGGTAGGTGTCGTGTTGATTTGGTTGGCAGTGAGTGTGTGGGCAGGTATCATGTTGATTTGGTTGGCAGTGAGTGTGTGGGTAGGTAGTATTTCGATTCGGTTGGCAGCGAGTGTGTGGGTAGGTATCGTGTCGATTCGGTTGGCAGTGAGTGTGTGGGTAGGTATAGTGTAGATTTGGTTGGCAGCGAGTGTGTGGGTAGGTATCGTGTCGGTTTGCCGGGCAGTGAGTGTGTGGGTAGGTATCGTGTCGATTTGGTTGGCAGTGAGTGTGTGGGTAGGTAGTATTTTGATTCGGTTGGCAGCGATTGCGTGGCCAGGTATCATGTCAATTTGGCTGTTAGCGAGTGTGTGGGTACGTATTGTGTCAGTTTGGCTGGCAGCGAGTGCGTGGCCAGGTATCATGTCAATTTGGCTGTTAGCGAGTGTGTGGGTACGTATTGTGTCAGTTTGGCTGGCAGCGAGTGTGTGGGTAGGTATTGTGTCAGTTTGGCTGGCAGCGAGTGTGTGGCCAGGTATCATGTCGATTTGGCTGGTAGTGAGTGTGTGGGTAGGTATCGTGTCAGTT
The DNA here is from genome assembly GCF_041734735.1 of Babylonia areolata. Lineage (NCBI taxonomy): Eukaryota > Metazoa > Mollusca > Gastropoda > Neogastropoda > Buccinidae > Babylonia > Babylonia areolata. The sequence continues at coordinate 10,416,472 of NC_134881.1, forward strand.
TGGCTGGCAGCGAGTGTGTGGGTAGGTATTGTGTTGGTTTGGCTGACAGTGAGTGTGTGGGTAGGTATCGTGTCAGTTTGGCTGGCAGCGAGTGTGTGGGTAGGTATCGTGTCAGTTTGGCTGGCAGCGAGTGTGTGGGTAGGTATTGTGTCAGTTTGGCTGGCAGCGAGTGTGTGGGTAGGTATCATGTCAGTTTGGCTGGCAGCGAGTGTGTGGGTAGGTATCGTGTCAGTTTGGCTGGCAGCTAGTGTGTGGGTAGGTATCATGTCAGTTTGGCTTGCAGCGAGTGTGTGGGTAGGTATTGTGTCAGTTTGGCTGGCAGCGAGTGTGTGGGTAGGTATCGTGTCAGTTTGGCTGGCAGCTAGTGTGTGGGTAGGTATCGTGTCAGTTTGGCTGGCAGCGAGTGTGTGGGTAGGTATCGTGTCAGTTTGGCTGGCAGTGAGTGTGTGGGTAGGTATCGTGTCAGTTTGGCTGGCAGTGAGTGTGTGGGTAGGTATTGTGTCAGTTTGGCTGGCAGCGAGTGCGTGGCCAGGTATCATGTCGATTTGGCTGGCAGCGAGTGCGTGGCCAGGTATCATGTCGATTTGGCTGGCAGCGAGTGCGTGGCCAGGTATCATGTCGATTTGGCTGGCAGCGAGTGTGTGGCCAGGTATCATGTCGATTTGGCTGGCAGCTAGTGTGTGGGTAGGTATCATGTCAGTTTGGCTGGCAGCGAGTGTGTGGGTAGGTATTGTGTTGGTTTGGCTGACAGTGAGTGTGTGGGTAGGTATCGTGTACATTTGGCCAGCAGCGAGTGCGTGGGTAGGTACCATGTTAATTCGGTTGGCAGTGAGTGTGTGGGTAGGTATTGTGTAGATTTGGCTGGCAGCGAGTGTGTGGGTAGGTATAGCGTAGATTTGGTTGGCAGCAAGTGTGTGGATAGGCATCTGTTTTTTTCTGTTCTATTTACAGGTATTCTCTTCTCTTCAGTTCGGTTGAATTGGATTCGAATCTGTTTGATTTATTCATTTCTGTTCTAATCTTCTATCCTATTCCAAGGGATGTCCGGGGTGAGGGGTGTGGCCCTGCGGGAAGCGTCCTACATCAACAAGAGCCTGTCGGCCCTGGCTGACGTTCTGGGGGCGCTGGCCGAGCACAGGGGCCACGTGCCGTACCGCAACAGTCGCCTCACGCACTTCTTACAGGATTCTATCGGTGGGTCTCGTTTTTTTTTCTTTCGTTCCTTTCCTCTTTGTGTGTTGACATTCTTGTTGGCAGTTTGTAGCAGTTATATATTTATATATATATATTTTTTTTAAATTTCTTTTTATATATATATATATATATATATATATATATATATATGTGTGTGTGTGTGTGTGTGTGTGTGTGTGTGTGTTGTTGTTGTTTGTGTGTGTGTGTTGTTGTTGTTCGTGTGCGTGTGTGTGTGTGTGTGTGTGTGTACAGACACTAGCCCCTCGTCCAACCCTCCTCTTTTTGCACACAGGATCAGGACTGGCACAGAAGTTTCTTTCCTCTTACCTGAAAAGGAATCAGTATGTTTCAAACAGCATGTATTTGCAATATTTCTTCAGTGAGAATAATTGTGGTTATATCAAACAGAATGTATTTGCGATATTTCTTCAGCTAGAATAATTGTGGTTTACCAGTTATCTTATGAGTGACTGTTTCTTTTTTTGTTTGTTTTTGTGTGAGATTGTACATTATAATTTGTAAGCTTGTTGCTGATCTGTGTGTCATGTATGATACATATTTTTGTACTTCATAAGTTCCAATTAAAGATTTGTTTAAAACCAACTGTCCATACCGTGAGTTTGTCTGATCAGTGTCTCATCCAGAAAAAGATATTTGGTTTTCACCATGCAGTTTAAATATTGCCCTAATATCCAGTGCAATTGCTTTAGTGATGTTACAGTTCAGCTGGTTAAATTTAAAAAAAAGTTTTTTTTTTTTAATTTTTTTTTTTTACTGTGATTTAATGAAGCCTTACTTTCACGAAGGTGTATTATCCACAGCGGCTGAGACCTACGTTTTTGATTTTTTTTGCATTCATTATCAGTATCTCTTGTTCGATTAATGGTGTCACTTTTGCAAATTCCATCAGCTAACTTGCTTTATTGATTGGACTTGTATTCATTTACAATGTTGTCACTTTTGCAAATTCCATCAGATAATTTGCTTTATTAAGTGGACTTGTATTCATTTACAATGTTCATCTTTGATTCCGCCCTCTGACTCTCCGGTTTCCTCCAACTCGTCATGAAACTCCCCTTCCTCTCCTGCCTTTTTATTTTCTCGAAAATTTGATAATGATGACATCCAGATGTGAAAATTGATACTTTAATTGGACATCTACGCTCGCTAGTTTGTGTGACAGGATGTTAAACAGAATTCCTTCCTTCTTTGACGGGCGCAATAGCCGAGTGGTTAAAGCGTTGGACTGTCAATCTGAGGGTCCCGGGTTCGAATCACGGTGACGGCGTCTGGTGGGTGAAGGGTGGAGATTTTTACGATCCCCCAGGTCAACATATGTGCAGACCTGCTAGTGCCTGAACCCCCTTCGTGTGTATATGCAAGCAGAAGATCAAATACGCACGTTAAAGATCCTGTAATCCATGTCAGCGTTCGGTGGGTTATGGAAACAAGAACATACCCAGCATGCACACCCCCGAAAAACGGAGTATGGCTGCCTACATGGCGGGGTAAAAGCCCACTCGTGTGCATACGAGTGAACGTGGGAGTTGCAGCCCACGAACCAGAAGAAGAAGAAGAAGAAGCTTCCTTCTTAGCTGAGCAAATGAATTCACTGTCACTGCCCTCCACACTGACGGGTACGGTGGTTAAATGCTTAGAGCGCTGGATTCTCCCTCGAGTTTCCTGAGTTCAATTCCCGTCGTACCTGGTGGGTACAGGGTGGAGATTTTTCCGATCTCCCAGGTCAACATAATTATGTGCAGCAGACCTGCTAGTGTCTGAGCCCCCTCTGTGTGTATATATACGCATGCAGAAGATCAAATACGCATGCGAAATGATCATGCAGTCCATGTCAGCGCTCAGTTGGTTGTGAACACGAGAACATACCCAGCATGCACACCCTCGAAAACGGAGTGTGGCTGCTTACACTGCGGGATGAATGAACGAAACAGTCATACACATAAAATGTTACATGCCTGTGTGAGTATGTGTGTGTGAGTGCGCGCGCGCATGTGTGTGTGTGTGTGTGTGTGTGTGTGTGTGTGTGTGTGACTGAAACCTGATTGAATGACACAGGAAACAAGAATGATGAGCACCCAGTGGCAGCCGTCAGTCTTGTTGTACCCAGGTATAGGCAGCCTGTTGTGCAGATGACTCCGCGTTTGTAAAGCGCTTTGAGTGTGGTATCTGACTGAATGTAGGCACTATATAAGAATCCATATCATATCATATCATATGTCATATGTAGAGCGCTTAGAGTGTGGTGTCTGACCGAATGTAGGCACTTTTTAAGAATCCATATCATATCATATCATATCATATCATATCATATCATATGTCATATGTGAAGCGCTCAGAGTGTGGTGTCTGACTGACTGTAGACGCTACATAACTACATAAGTATCCCTATCCACAGGGGGCGACGCCAAGCTCCTGGTCCTTCTGTGCGTGTCCCCGGCTCAGCGCTACATCACGGAGTCCCTTCAGTGCCTGGGGTTCGGGCAGCGGGCCAGGCAGGTGCAGCGAGGCCCCACCAAACGCCGGCTGCCCTCGTCCGCCGAGAAAGTGGACTCTTCCCAGAATCCTCAGCATCGCCGAGCGAGCTCCGCGGCCAGTCCATCGCGATGATTGATGGTGGTGGTGATGGTGGTGGTGGTGGTGGTGGAACGCAAAGGCAGTTTGCTGTTGGTTGTGTTGTGTGGGCTGAGGAAAGGTTGTATCCTGTAAACTACCTGGAATAGTTGTTGTTTTGTTCATGTGTAGGATGAACAGTTTATCGTTAGAATCTTTTTTTATTTAAAACTTTTTTTAATAAATTTTTTGACAACAAAGCAGTTATTAGGTGTATGTTAACTCACTCAGTACAGCCAGTCCTCTCTTCTCCTCTACACACACCCCTCGGATGTCCAGTGGGTGTCTGAATGACCCAACCTTTAGCTTCCGTCGTCAGAACTGTGGTATTCTTTGTCAACATTCACCTCTTCAGTATAAGAGGGTTCCGCTTGTAATATTTTGATGATGGTAATTGGGGTGAAACGCTGTTAACGTCGTCTCTTTCGCCGTTCGTATGGAGAGAGTTAAACAGATGGTCAGTTTATGAAGCTGGTGCCTAGGTCCATGCATGTTGTGTTCGTTTTTGTGTGTTTGAAACACCACGAGTCTTAAGTATTCACCCTGTCTTTGTTGTCTGTGTGCGTGAGTGGGTGTGTGCGTGTGTGTGTGATAGTGTGTGTGTGTGTTTGTGTTTGTGTTTGTGCATGTGTGAGAGTGTGTGTGTGTGTGTATGTGTGTGTGTGTGTGTGTGCATGTGTTTGTCCGTGTGTGTGTGTGTGTATGTGTGTGCATGTGTCTGTTCGTGTGAGTGTGTGTGTGTGTGCGCGTGTGTGTCAGTCTGTCTGTCCATGTGTGTGTGTGTGTGTGTGTGTGTGTTTGTGCATGTGTCTGTCCGTGTGTGTGTGTGTGTGTGTGTGTGTGTGTGTGTGTGTGTGTCCGTGTGTGTGTGTGTGTGTGTGTGTCTGTCTGTGTGTGTGTGTGTATCCACAGTGAACGTTCCTCTACTACCGCAAGTGGCACAGGATCCAGACTTGCCGTGATATAAGTTAGGTAGTTACAAAATGAATGAAGGTGTTTCCAGCCCTTCCCTTTATGAAGCTGTGAAAAGCAGAGTTAGGGGTCAAAGATCAAGGTCACATCTACCCCCGAAAACGGAGTATGGCTGCCTACATGGCGGGGTAAAAACGGTCATACACGTAAAAGCCCACTCGTGTGCATACGAGTGAACGTGGGAGTTGCAGCCCACGAACGCAGAAGAAGAAGAAGAAGTAGAAGAAGAAGAAGAAGATCACATCTACAAATTAGAGAAAGCTTGTTAAAGCTCATCACTTACATATGATTTTCATCCAACAGTTTTGGGGAGGGGGGTTAGAAAGGGGGAGGGTGTGTTTTTTTTTCTCTGCATGGTGACTGTGAATTTTCATCAAACTCAGTATTGTGAGTGGCCAGAGAAAAGACAGCGTAATCTCTGTTGAAATTATTAAAGGTTTGGTATCAAAGGTCTCAAACATGATGGTGGGTAACTTTTATTCTCTCTCCTTCTGTCTGTGCTTTTGACAGAAATGATTAGGAATGTATGGTTCTCACAGTCATTAAAATAAACACATTTTGCAAAGTGACTATAAATTTTTTTTTATTATTATTATATTTCATGTTCTTGAATTAGATTTTACTTGTTTCCCCCCCCCTTTTTTTTTTTATCATTGTAGAGTTAATATTTCCCATATATTATCATATACCATTCTGAATAGACTGTGATCCATATAGCAATAATCATTTCCCTCCCTGTTTACTGTGTTGCTATTAACATGTGTTGCATACGTAATGTTTTGATGTACTGTACCTTGTCTGTGATATTAAAGGTTTATTTAACTGTTAAGATTACATAGCAGTTCTGAGAACAATAAAAGTATCAAACGAAAAATGGTTTCATTTTCATATTTGATAAGCACATTTGAAGTAAAGGCTAGTTTGCATGCAATTGCGTGTGTGTGTGTGTGTGATTTATGTATTGTATTGTAATGTATTGTATTGCTCCTAATCACAACAGATTTCTCTGTGTGAAATTCAGGCCACCCATTTTTTTTCTCTTTTTTCTTTTACCTGCAAGTGTGTTTGTTTAACTAGCAAAGTGGATTTTCTACAAAGTTTTGCCAGCAACAACTCTTTTGTCGCCATGAGTTCTTTAATGTGGGCAAAGTACATGTTACACATGGGACCACAGTTTATCACCTCATCCGATTGATTACTGTCCAGACCACCACTTATGCTGTAGTGGAGGGGGAGGGAGGAAGAGGAAATACTGGTGAGTGTGGGATTTGATCATATACGCTCGTATTCTCTTGCTTTGTAGGCGGACGCGTTTCAACTAGGCCACCACTGCACTCCGTGTGTGTGTGTGCGTGGGTGTGTGTGTGTGTGTGTGTGTTGTGTGCGTGCATGCATGTTTGTGTGTGTGTGTGTGTGTTGTGTGCATGCATGCATGTTTGTGTGTGTGTGCGTGTTACTCTCTCCGTGTGTGTGTGAATACAAAAAAAATCCAGGTGTGGAAAAAGCTAGTTTTCTTTCTCTCTTTCTTCACATATGTACATCATAGGTGTGTCTGCACATTTATGCTCTTCATACCGTTGTTCAAGGCTTTTGAAAAAAGTGATCTCACCTCTGGCGTGATCCTGGCTCACCACTATCGTGAGTGAGAGTGTGCTCCCTGGTGAGTAAGTTTAGGCACGTACGTACCCAAACTCACTCCCCCTATCAGACATGGAGATGGAAATAGACACGAGCCTACATTTACTCCATGGGGTGTTTTTGGACCATGTTCAAAATGACTCCACGGGGAGTGGTTTTGGAACAGGAGGAGGGTGGTTCTGGACCTGTCCCCTCAAGTTCGGTCAGTTGCAATGTGTTTGACATGGTGTGTATTGTCGTTTGGGACAATTTGAGAACTTTGAAGGGGGAGGGGTGGGGGGGGGGGAGAGTGATTTTGGACCATTGGGGGGGATTGGTCTGGATTTACTCCCCGGGGGATACGTTTCAGCATGTGTCCCTAATTACCCGCCCCCCACCCCCACCCCCCCATGGAGTGATTTTGGGAGGGGGGTAGTTACGGATCATTACACCGTGAACC
>NC_134881.1:10428345-10430845 GCF_041734735.1 Babylonia areolata
AACTAAAGCGGACTCATCGGGAGGAGCTATGCCATGCTGTTCGCCAGCGGGGGGTTCAAGGTGACCTTGTACGACCTTGACCCTGAGCAGGTGAGCAAGGCCAAGGCCGACATCGCCGAGCAGCTGAAGCTGCTGGAGTCTCAAGGGTTGCTCAGAGGCTCGCTGAGTCGTCAGCAGCAGTTCGACCTCATCTCTACGGCCTCTGATCTCAAGGCGTGTGTGGATGGTGCCTTCTTCGTGCAGGTCAGTGAGAATTCTTTTGATCGATTCTGATACCTTGTGTTGTACTGTACTGTGCTGTACTGTACTGTATTGTACTGTGTTGTATTGTGTTGTATTGCTCCGTACTTACTGTGTTGTATTGTATTGTATTGTATTGTATTGTATTGCATTGTATTGTATTGTATTGCAGGCATATGGTATCGCATTGCAGGCCTATGGTATCATTGTATTGTAGGCCCATGGTATCATATCGCATTGTTTTATTAGGCCTGTGGTATTGCATTGTATTGTAGGTATATGGTATTGCACTGTATTGCATTATAGGCCTACGGTATTGTGTTGTATTGTAGGCCTATCGTATCATCGCATCGCATCACATCGTATCGTATGACTGTTTGTTACTACAGATTTTTCTGTGTGAAAATTTGGGCTGATCTCCTCAGGGAGAGCGTTGCTGTAGTGTAACGCCACACTGGTTTCTTTTTTTTTTTTTTCTTTCTTTTCTTTCTTTCTTTTTTTCTGTATGCAAGTGTATTTGTTTTCCCATCAAAATGGGTTTTTCTGCATTATTCTGCCAGGGACAACTCTTTTGTTGCCATGGGTCCTTTTACGTGCGTGAACTTAATCAACAACACCCTGTTATCGCCATGGGTTCTTTTACGTGCGCTAATCTTATGATACCCACGCATGACCAAAGGCCGTCGTCTCATCCGAATCCGGTTGACATTTCTGTGCGTGGATGGAACTCCCTTTCCTTGAATAATTCTTCGACATTAATTAAATGCCTGATCCTTCCCTGCGCTGATGGAGCTTTCGACGGGCGAAATAGCTGAGTGGTTAAAGCGTTGGACTTTCAAACTGAGGGTCCCGGGTTTCGAATCTCGGTAACGGCGCCTGGTGGGTAAAGGGTGGAGATTTTTCCAATCTCCCAGGTCAACATCAATTATGTACAGACCTGCCAGTGCCTGAACCCCCTTCGTGTGTATACGCAAGCAGATGATAAAATACGCACGTTAAAGATCCTGTAATCCATGTCAGCGTTCGGTGGGTTATGGAAACAAGAACATACCCTGCATTCACACCCCCGAAAACGGAGAATGGCTGCCTACATGGCGGGGTAAAAACGGTCATACACGTAAAAGCCCACTCGTGTACAAATGAGTGAACGTGGGAGAAGAAGAAGAAGAAGAAGAAGAAGAAGAAGATGAAGATGAAGATGATGATGGGGCTTTCTTTGTGCACTGAGGTCAGTTAAAATCCTTTGATTCTTCGACATCAAAATGGTTGTTCTTTCCTGATTGTGCAGGACACAACTATTATAGTTAGTGTAAAAGAATCAAAGGACATCGCAAGGCATAATTATCATCAGATAACAATGTTATCATATCAAGTGTAAAATAATTATGACAAGTGTGAGGGAATCGTAAGACACAATGAAAATGCAACTCTTCTTCTTCATCATCTTCTTCTTCTCTCTCTGTCTTTCTCTGTCTCTCTGTCTCTGTCTGTCTGTCTCTCTTCTTTTGTGCTGCCTTCAAAATCATGTTTTAAATCGCTGGATATATCATTGCAGGTTTTTATTTCCATTCTGAAGAGGAAGTGTGAAACCATATGCAGTTTATAATGATTATTCTTGTTGAAAGACTAAACTCATGTGTGTGTGTGTGTGTGTGTGTGTGTGTGTGTGTGTGTGTGTGTGTGTGTGTATGTAGAATAATTATATTGAAATCAAAGTACCTTTGGAAAGTCATTATTATCACCATTATTATACAAGAGTTGTAGACATGCTCTAGGTATCCTCCCACTATCATACTATAATTAATGTTTCAGACACAAGACAATACACAGAAAATACAGCACTGAAAAAAACAACAACAAAAAGACGTTGTTGTTGTTGCTTGCTGTTGTTGTTTTCCCACGATAGGAATGTGTACCTGAGCGCCTGGACATCAAACGGTCTGTGTGGGGTCAGGTGGACCCACTGGTCAGTGATGACGTCATCATGTCCAGCTCCACGAGCGCTCTCCTGCCCTCGGCCATTTCCGAGGGTCTGCGTAACAGTGAGCGTTTCATCGTCTGTCACCCGGTAACAGTGTTGTGTTGTGTTGTGTTGAGTTGTTTTGACGATTATACTATTGAATGTCATTCCTCCCACCCCCGAGCACAAAATCAAGACTAATATTCCATGACCATAAATACATAATATCTATTTGTATGCGTGATAGTCAGTCGTGTCCGACGATGACCTTCAGAACAGCAGAGGAGGCAACAGCTGTCC
>NC_134881.1:10433345-10440845 GCF_041734735.1 Babylonia areolata
AGGTTAACTCTCTCCATACGAACGGCGAAAGAGACGACGTTAACAGCGTTTCAGCCCAATTACCATCATCAAAATATTGCAAGCGGAAGGCTCTTATACTGAAGAGGTGAATATTGACAAAGAATACCACAATTCTGACGACGGAAGCTAAAGGTTGGGTCATTCAGACACCCACTGGACATCCGAGGGGTCTGTGTAGAGGAGAAGAGAGGACTGGCCGTACTGAGTGAGTTAAAAGAGATCCAAATACACATGCATGCATACATACATACATGAGGCGATGTGGCGGAATCGGTAAGGCACTGGACTAATTAACTGACTGACTACCTACCAACCAACCAGCCAACTGACTAACTAACTAACGAACTGTATTCAAAGAAATTTAATCCTTTTGCCCCTTTTTGTGGTGTGGAGGATACAAAATCACAACTCCAGTCCAACAATGTCTCCGGAACACGCAAAAACCGCACACACACACACGCACGCACACACACAAGCACGCGCGCTAATGTATAATGATTTGGAACAAAACAAACCAAACTTAAACATACTAACTAACTAACCAACAAACTAACCAACCAGCCAACCAACTAACTAACCAAATTTGCGTTCTGCACAGGCATGGACAGTTACCTGGAACGTTACGCCGACATGATCTTCGGTGTCCAGCAAGCCCTGGGGGCTCCAGAGAAGATGACCCCGGGACAGACCCTGGAAGCCATCAAGCGGGACATGGAGGCCGTGGCGGGGCCTGTCCCACAGCTGCAGGCCCGGAGACGCTGGAGAGACGCCCGCCTTGCCGCTCTGGCCAAACTGAAGGTGGACCTGGATGCTGCCACTGACGAAGACCCAGAGCCAAGAGAGTAGAAGTCGTAGGAATTTCAGACATATAACATTTTACCCCGCCAGACAGGTAGCCATATACATATATATATATATTTTAGATTCTTGTTATACAGCACTTCAAAAATTTTAAACACCCAGGCACTTGTACAGTTTGTTTTCATGTCAAAGTGTGCTTTCCCACAAAACTGACTCGGGTATAACTCGCTCTACTATGAGCAAAACTAGTATTAATTCGATGCAGTGACTTTTTAGCAAACACCTACTGTATTGCCGTTCATATTATGAATTAAGTGAAGTGTCCATTGTACATGTATATGGATGTACAGCGTTGTTGTGTTACTTTGATATTCTATTTGGATATTATGTATTTTAGTAGACAGTGACTTTGGATATGCTTGTCTCAGAGATGTAAATTCACACACGAACATTTTTTTGCTCTGTGGAGATCAGCATATACCTATGTGAGGGATATATATATACAACATTGTATTTGCGTGAAAATTTCCTTATTTTGTATCCCGAATTTAAAAAAAAAAAAAGATACACAGAGAGCAAATCCAAACATTTTGATACAGAGACTGTAATGTACGATCACTGACATACTAAGGGTGTGTGTATGTGTATATACCTACATGCATGTGTTTTTGTGTGTATGTGTGTGTGCTCGTGTCTGAGTGAATATGTGTGTGCATGTGTGTGCGCGCACATGTGTGTGTGTGCATGCAGGTGTGTGTGTGTGTGTGTGTGTGTACGTGCGTGTGTACGTGCGTGTGTGTGTATATATGTTTTTGAATATGTGTGTGCATGTGTGCGCGCGCACATGTGTGTGTGTGCATGCAGGTGTGTGTGTGTGTGTGTGTGTGTACGTGCGTGTGTGTGTATATATGTTTTTGAATGTCTGCATATATATATATATATATATATATATATATATATATATATATGTGTGTGTGTGTGTGTGTGTGTGTGTGTATGAAAGTTCATACCACACATCAGTCTCGTTCAGCTACAAAAGTCTCACAATTCCCTCTCTTTAATGCTCCCAACAAATTCATTAAAAAAAAAAAAATCAAAACATTGCAAAAACACATTACTGACAGTAAACCTGTCATTAGCAACATAACCCTAAACACACTGCTTCACTGATACCGTTTGCGTCAAGAGTCACTTAAAACTGTATTGGTCAGCTTGAGTTGTCTTTTTCTTACAATTACACAATCATAAGGTGGGGATATCAGTACCATCCTAGACACCTTAAAAGCCAGATAGGCTAATAAGCTGTAAGGGAATGACCAGATGTTCAACCCTTGGGTTCTTCTTAATGAAGTGTTATCAAATCCTCAGCCAACATCCTATTCATTAATTTATGTACTTACTTTGAAAATAACTTATTCATCATTTATTTACCTAAGTACTTACTTTTGAAAAAAAAATCATTCATTATTCATTCATTATTCTTACTTACAGTTTAGCCAACCACACAGGGTCATACCAATGCTGAAAACAAACACTGTCAATATCCATCCTGTAGAACTTGAAAAATAAGAAGCTTTTCATGAAAATCAGGCACAAGTACAGCCTTCTTTTTATTTTATGCACACAAACCTGGCGCATGGCTCTGACGTGGACTTCTATCAATTCATCACCAGGATATCAAGAAAAGATATCTGAACACGAACAAAATTAAACACAACACACAAAGTGATGTATGATAACAGCTGTACCAATGCCCCCCCCCAAACCCCCCCCCCATGCCCCTCCCTCACCCCCCCCCCAAAAAAAAACAAACAAACAAAAAAACCAGCGTGCAATTCACTTTTCTCCAGGTGCAAAAAGGAATGCAATCTAGTAAGAATGCCAAATCAAGCCCAGAAAAAGAGAAAAAATAGTCAAGGCTTTCTAGGAAAAATAGAAGAAAAATAGTAGGTGAATGGTCAGAAACAACGCGAGTGAAAATGTATGAAATCACACACACACACACACACACACACGCAAACACTCACACACACATGAACAAGTAATTTCTCTTAATGAGATAATAAAGTTCTTCTTATCTTATCTTATGTACACACACACACACACACACACATACACAACAATGGTAATAATATCCTGACATTTTATCTCCAATACACTGTCTCAAAACATTGAATCCTTCAACACTTGATCCCCTGCTAACGTTTCATCTCAGACATTTTGTCCTGAGGAAAAACTGGTCCTCATGGTAATTAAGCATCATAAGTCTTTTTAAAATTTTTATATATACTTCTTAATACATTTTTACCTTGTCTAAGATTTCTGTGAAAGAAAAGTACACAAACGCACAACAATTTAAACAAGTGTAAATAAAACAACATGTGAGGCATAAAGCAGTTATAAACTAACTTATCAAGTCCATAATGATTAATTAATAACACCACCAACAACAACAATAATAATGACGATAATATTTATGATAATAATGACGATATTGATAATAGAAGAATCGCTCATTCTGGAATAATGTTTTTTTCTCCTTTCTTTCAATTCAATTTTCTGATGTATTGATGGTTCTAGCTCATTGGTAAAGAACACAAACTGTGAGAGAAGGCACATTGTGTGGAAAGAAAAGCAGAGAGAAACAATACCAAAAAAACCCCCCACAAAGTCAAACATCCAAGACTTAAACATTCTCTCAGATTTTCTTCGAGCTCTAAACATAATACTTCAAGGTTCTATGGACAGTAAGCTGTACCATAAGAAACTGAAAAAAAAAACACCCTAAAGAATAAACAACAGTCTGACACCAGCAGCCACCCGTGTCCTATCAGAGTTCATACTGGAGGCACCAAAAAAATCACACCTAACCATGACCATCTGTGATGAGTGCACTGCCAACATTCATTGCCATACGCAAGCAGAAGATCAAATATGCACGTTAACGATCCTGTAATCCATGTCAGTGTTTGGTGGGTTATGGAAACAAGAACATATCCAGCATGCACATCCCCGAAAATGGAGTATGGCTGCCTACATGGACGGGTAACAACGGTCATACACGTAAAAGCCCACTCGTACACATATGAGTGAACGTGGGAGTTGCAGTCCACAAACAAGGAAGAAGAAGAAGAATGTGGCCATTTTCTGCATATATTAACCCATTCAAACCCAGGAAATTGGCAGCCTCAGCAGGTTTCCCTGCCACGCTGATGCAGAAAAAAAATAGAAGAAAATATATTAACTTTCACTAGCTTTCCCTCCAAATTGCTATGGGGTGGGGGGGAAGGGGAGGAGGGGGCAGCCAGAAATACTGTGGAAGCTTGCTTGTGCTTAAAGTGTACACCTCTCAATGAAATGAATTTGATGTCAGGGGCAATGTTTTCTGGTGTAGGGATGAATGAGTTAATGAATTAAAAGCAGTTTTCTTCGGTTGTCCCTGACTACTGCTCTTTCTGATTACCTGTGATCAGATCAGTTACCCATCTTCCAGGCATTTTCTGAAATCAAAGTCTGCTGAACTACATACCAAGTATAGGTTGGTAAGCTGTTGCGCAGAAGAAAACTCTGAATCATCCATTTGGCATAGATCAGGGAGAAAATTGTGAACAAGGTTAACAAAGAAACCTATTTATTTGAGATCAGAAAAACACTGTGAAAAACATGAAAAAACCCCAAAGATCTGTTTATTTGAGACTGGTGACATGTCGTAAAAATGAAAACACAAATATCTGTTTATTTGAGACTGGTGATATGTCGTAAAAATGAAAACACAAAAGATCTGTTTATTTGAGACTGGTGATATGTCATAAAAATGAAAACACAAAAGATCTGTTTATTTGAGACTGGGGAACCATTGTGAAAAGAAACAACAACAAAAAATACAGAACCGTTCATTTGACATTGGTGAGGAGAGGGGTTTGGGAGATTTTTCATTTGAAATGTACCAAATACATGTAAAAGTGCATAATAAAGGACAGGCTAGTATCTACTGCTTTGCAGAGTCCTTGGCATCATTTTGCCGTTTAAGGTTCGCTAATGCAGCCAGCTGGTCATCTCGCCACTGTCTCCGTTCCCCAAGTTTCTCCACAGGAATGCTGGACTGGAAAGCCTTCTGCACCTTCTCTGCAGTCTCGGTATCATACTGAACAGGAGGTGAGGCCATCGTCTTTCCAACTCGGAAAGCGCCATCGGCATAACGCTTGCAGTAATCCACAATTCCTGGAACAAAGTTACATCTAAAATGCAATGGTCTTCTTGTTGGCTTTCCACAGAAGCTCCTGAAACCTCTCCAACAAGTTCAAAATGTTCCTACCAAGGTATTTAAGCACTGTGTGCATTGTTTTAAAGAATAAAACTATGTTGAGCAGAATGAAGTACAAGACCTCATATGTTTACTTTCATGTCATTTCTGGAACTGCACCTCAATGTATTTCTGACCATTTTAGCAGCTATGTCCCTTGATGTCTCTTGGCACATCTGCTGGTGAAAGAATCCGTTGCATTTCCAAATTCATGGAGAAGTGACAAGTGCGGTGGCCAAACGGTTAGAGCGCTGGCTCTCGCCCAAGTTTCCTGAGTTCAAACCCCAGTTTCAGCACACCTGGTGGACTAATGGTGGAGATTTTCCCCATCTCCATGGTCAACAAATGTGAAGTCCTGCTAGTGTCTGAACCCCCTTTGTGTGTATACGCATGCACTAGATCAAATATGCACGTTAAAGATCCTGTAATCTATGTCAGCGTTCGGTAGGTTATGGAAACAAGAATATACCCAGACATGTACACCCCTGAAAATGGAGCATGGCTGCCTAGATGGTGGGGTAAAAATGGTCATACATATAAAAGCCCACTTGTACATACGAGTGAATGTGGGAGTTGCAGCCTAAGTATTCAAAAGAAGAGGAAGAAGAAGAAGAAGAAGAAGCAGCAGTCTCTTACATAAATAAGGTTTTCAATTATATAATCTGTATTCTGTGAATCCATTACTTCTTCTATGCAAGCTTGTGAGTGCGTGTGTGTGTGAGTATGTGTATGTGTGTGTGTGTGTGTGCATGTGTATTTGTGTGTGTGTGAGTGCGGGTACGCGCATGCATGTATGTGCATATGTGTGCATGGGCGCTGAATGTGTGCTTGTGTGTGTGTGTGGGGGGGGGGGGGATTGGGGGGGGGGGATCTTGTGTGGGTTGTACTTAACTAACATGCTACTGTAAGGCGAAGGAATCTAATACTCCACACAGCAAAAACACTCGCCGTATAACTCCACACAGCAAAACACTCACCTTACGACTCCACACAGCCAAAACACTCACCTTACGACTCCACACAGCAAAACACTCACCGTACAACTCCACACAGCAAGAACACTCACCTTAGAGTCCACACAGCAAAAACACTCACCTTACGACTCCACACAGCAAAAACACTCACCGTACAACTCCATACACACTCACCATACGACTCCACTTAGCAAAACACTCACCGTACGACTCTAAAAACACTCACCGTATGACTCCACACACATTCACCATACGACTCCATGCAGCAAAACACTCACCGTACAACTCCACACAGCAAAAACACTCACCGTACGACTCCACACAGCAAAAACACTCACAGTATGACTCCACACAGCCAAAACACTCACCGTACGACTCTACACAGTTGAAACACTCACCGTACGACTCCACACAGCAAAACACTCACCGTATGACTCCACACAGCTGAAACACTCACCGTACGACTCCACACAGCAGAAACACTCACCGTACAACTCCATACAGCAAAAACACTCACCATACAACTCCACACAACACTCACCGTACGACTCCAAACAGCAAAACACTCACCGTCAGCGTTCAGATGCATCGTCTCCAGGGGTCCGATAAAAGCGTAGCGTGGACCCAGCCCGTTCTTCATCACCTTTTCAATGTCCTCAGGGCTTAAAATCCCCTCCTGCAATTGCCAGTCAAAGTGGTGATGCTGTGATGTCAGCCTCTTTGCATGCCTTTGAATCTGTTTTTTTGTTTGTTTGCTTTTTTGTGTGTGTGCTTCCCCCCCCCCTCCCCCCCTCAAGAGTACTTGACTTCAGTTGAGGAAGGTTCATCGCTTTTGCTGCCAAGTTGCTGTGTGAATAGCACTCCCCAGCACCAAATAGTTTAGATGCCATGCTCACAGTCGCATGATTCTGTTTGAGTCAAAGCAACATAGTGGACTTGTTCACCTTCAAACTCAGTCAAGAGGGGGTGGAAGGTTGGAGGGGGGGTTGGGGGGGGGGGGGGGGGGGGGGTGGAAAGGTTTGTCAATTTCCTGTTGCTCTGAAATGTTTGCTGCAGCTGCAGCTGCCAGTCAAGCTTTTTGTTACCATGGAAACAGTCAACATGACCACTCGATATTGACTTAAAGTCGTCCAATGCATGAACTGTCTGGCCAAATAAAGTTGCCTGTGCCAGTGAAAGACTTACTGTGGCAGAAAGAGAAAATCAGGGTCCTGTCTCCTTTTATGTCCCTGACGCAATAATTTGTATTTGTAGTTGTATTTCTTTTTATCACAACAGATTTCTCTGAGTGAAATTCGGGCTGCTCTTCCAAGGGAGAGCACATCACTACACTGACAGTGCCACCCATTTTTTTTTTTTTTTTCCTGCATGCAGTTTTATTTGTTTTTTCTATCGAAGTGG
>NC_134881.1:10445845-10468345 GCF_041734735.1 Babylonia areolata
TAATGTTTTATTTAATGAGGGTGATAGAACAAGCATACATGATTTTTTTAAAGGGTTGAAATAACTGAACGAATAATAGAATCAATGAATGAATAGTATTTATTTAGTGAGGGTGATTAATTTAGCATAAATGCATTAAAAAAACAAACAAAAAAAACACCATTATTTTAGGGTTGACCTGTTGTGAATGAATGAATGAATAATGTTTTATTCAGTGAGGGTTATAGATTAAACATAGATGCTTTAAAAAAAGGAAATTTTCTATCTAAAATTACGTTTAAATAACATACTTACCGTGACCCAACTAGTGCAGACTCCGGCAGGGGTCTGCAGACTCCGGCAGGGGTCTGACATTCCTGTCCTGTGCAAACTACTATCCGCCTATGCGGAGCAGACGAAACTACGGCCGATAACCTCCCGGAAGTAGGTAACCTCCCCTTTGTCCCGCTGGTTATCGCCCTCTTTTGACGGCAATATGCCATCACCAGCGCAGCAAGCAGGGAGAACAGGAAGCGGGGAGGACGGGAGGGTCTTAAATTTGGGTCACGGTAAGTATGTTATTTAAACGTAATTTTAGATAGAAAATTTCCTTTTAATTACACATACTTAACCGTGACCCAACTAGTGCAGAATAGCGCGACAAGGTGGAGGGCTCACCTGTTCTACTGTCTGTGTGCTGTGATGGTCTGTTGTGCAGCTACCACAGGAGCGATGGCTCTTGCGCCATCAACCCGCAGGCGTGCGACATCTCTCTGGTAGAAGTCGATGAGTCATTATCCCTAAGGCGATAGGTGTCCCTCAAGTAGAATTTGACGAAAGTAGAGTGTACTGTGTCGCCTAAGGACATTAGTGCGGGTAAAGAAGACAGAGGTCCACAGCTGTATTGTGGGGGAGGTCTGTGGACCACAGCTGAGCGGATGAGCGCGGATGAGCGTCAATGCAAGGAGGTGCGCATGTGGTTTGATCTGATGATTCCACAACGGATTTGTGGGCCGATAGTGGAAGTGGTTTTTGTGTTTGAAGGAAACTGTGGCATGAGACAGAGGTAGGTCACCGTGTTGGGCCTGCCTCAGGCATGACAGCCAGATCTGTGGAGCTCCTCCATGCGAGCTGATAGGCGATGGGCACTCCCCCCCCCTTCTGCCCCTCCCCCCTTTTTTGACGTTGTCAAAAAATGACAGCACTGGTATGTTGCCTATGCATAGAATGGCAAACATTTGGCAACAAAAGACTTGATGTCCCTGGTGTCTCTGGGACAGGGTTGTGTAATTTCCCAGGTAGGTACCATCACGAAGGGACATACGGAAGGCTTGGTGGCTTCTCTGCCTGAGTGTGGCATGTTGGAGTAACCTGCAGAAAGTTGTCGGCAGTCAATGGCTGGGTTGGATCAGGCTGTGGAAGTGCATTTCATGTGCCCACAGGCCACTGAGTCTCATTCTGTGGTGGAATTCCCAAATGGAAGAGGGCTTCCATGGGGAAAATTTTTGCTGAAGGTTCTTTAGTGAGAAAGGGGACCGGATCCATGACAGGCCTCTGGCTGTGAGTGGTGCGCACTGAGTCTGGGATGGAGCAGGGCGGGGCAGGGAGGTAAGTGGCTCAAGATGTGTTGTACTGGCTATTGACATCAAGGCACTGATCTGACATACGTGTTTAGTATGGCCAACTGCAAGGTGAGAGCTGTATTATCAGTGGTTTCTTAATTGCAAAGGGAAATCATTTGCAGCTTAGTCTTTCATGAATGACTATGTCTCTCAGACTAGAAGTCAAATTGCACTGGGACTTAGTGCTGTAGCCTTAGGCCTAGGTAGCCTTTTGGAACCGTCCCAATGATGAGTCCTAAGGCCCTCTTGATTGAGGGACCGGGGATGCAACTTGGGCAAAACACTCTCTACTATAAAATGTATAATCGAATTCCAGCCCGAATAGACTGGACAGCAGATGCCTCCTTTGCTGTTCTGATGGAGACTGTCGTACACGACTGATTATCATATACTGTTCCTAGAAGGACACCAATCAGCATGGGTAAATCAGGAAACAGCTGCTGTGTGCTTCAGGGACGAAGGTGTTCACCATGCAGATTATGTTGCAATGTAAGGAAGCCGGAAAGAGTTGACGGGGTCTTGTGGTGCAACCGTGTGTCAGAAAGACATGGTGCTTGCTTCCGAAGTGACAACGAAGTCATCCTCTGACAGGCCCTTGACCGAAGGCTGGGGCTCCATGATGGGATAGCCTGCCTAGGCTAGAAACCTCTGGAAGTGTCTCATTGGAAAGACAGTGCTTGAGGAGGAATGGCCATCTGTAACCACAGCAGTGGTTGTGTGTAGAGGCCGAAAGGATCGGGCAGGGGAGACTAAGTGCAGAAAGTGCTTTCAAATGCCAATTGTTTGAGACGTTGATGCTGGATTTGTGTTCAAGCAAGGTGGTGGGGTGAACTGATGTGCTTGAATGCGGCATCTGCCGTGCTGGTATGAGTGGGCAGAAAGGTACACCCCTGTGGCTAATGGACGGTTCGTTGTGCTTTGTGGGACGCATCCGTCCTCGTCAATATGCCTTTCTCCCAAATGTAGAGTAAAACAATTATGACCCAGGCCTTCTGCTACTAGAGAGGAGTAGAAGAGATGGGCTGAGGGTGATTGTCTCCTGCCCAGTGGGCAGTTTTTGGGTCCGCTAAAACTTGTAAGGCAGGATAGACACCTCTTCATGGGAAGGCTGGCTAGGATGTAGGGCCTGTGTGGAGCTTTTGTCACAATCACAGTGGTGCAACCAAGGGTTGTTTTAGGCAAGGGGAGAAAGAAGGGATGCCTTACAAACTTGGAAGGAATGAAAGGCATGTGTGTCCAGAGTGGCACCTCTAAGTTGGACTGCCTCATCCTTCCTTGTGCAACTCCAGCCTTATGGGTGATTGTTGCAGGCAAATGAGTTGGGTTGCCTTGTCCGTCCTTGCACCAAGAGAGGCATTCTTAGCCCTGTGGGTGTGAAGGGGGTGTGTGTGGATCCCAAAGGACCAACCCCTACTGAAATGTGAAGGAGCATACATTCAGGCGTGAATGAGGCTATTATTATTTTATTTTATTTTTGTGAGTGCAGTCGTCCTCCAAAAGCAAGGTAGGGATGAATTTATGACAATGAATACATATATGTGCCGAGGGAATAAAAACTTCCATCAGCTCAAGTGATGATGTCAGAAGTATGCCAATGACAAGAGATCGAAACACAAGAAATAAGCGGCTGTATAAGCATACATGTAGCGTGCACAGATATACCCAAGTAAGTGGGTAAGTGTGCATAATCATCAATGGAAAGGAATCTGTCCATGCACCTACATATGAGATGTACATACGCATATGAATAAAGTGCCAGTACGTAGAGGCAGAGAGTTCTGGGCATTGTGAACAGAAGGCCGCAAATGCAAGTGTGCTTATATTGCTATGTAGGGAATCTCAATGAATAGATGTCAATGAATAGAGATAGAAATATAATTGTACATGTTAATATGAAAGTCGTCTGAACTTATCCCATAAGCACATACACATGTGTATACTGATGGATAAGTACGCATCTCTAAGTGAAAGCAGAATGTGTCTGAATGTAGCAATATATCTCGTATATATGTATATATGTGTGTGTATATATATATATATATATATATGTATATATATATAGATTTTTTTTTTTTTTTTTTTTTATTTTTTTTTTTTTTTTTAATTTTTTTTTTTTTTTTTTTTTTATTTTTTATTTTTTTTTTTTTTTTAAAATATGTATATATATATATATATATTTCGTGATTGTTGCTTGTGATAATAAATCAAATGGATAGAAGGGGAAATATTGTGATGCATTTCCTGTGGCCAATAGCCTGAGAAACAGCAAGAAAAGTGCAGTTGCTATGCAAAGATGTGTAAAGTCCCTGACTGGGCATGAGGACCCAATGAGAAACCGAAAGAAAACATCGTTGGTGGACAGCACGGGGGGCAGGAGTGATGTGCTGTGTCGGCGAAACTAACCACAGCTTCAAGCGCCTAGGTTACAAATGTGGAGTTACTTCCCTTGGCGCCGAAAATCGTCGAAAAGGAAGGTGTCTTTGGAGCACATATCCCCCTTGTGCGACGTGTCCTCGCTGAACATGGAGGAGTGTCATGTTGTGTGTGAGAGTCCGTGGTTCGATGCCACCGTAACCGACACCGGTGAAAACGAGCGCAAGGGGAATAATTATAATGTCCCTTTGTGCCGTGGGCATCCCAACCCGAATCGGTCGCCATCGGACGCGAGACGGTCGGGGCATGTAGCATGACGGCGCCGTAATCCAGTGTTATGGGCGTCGTGGACGAGGGGGGTGACAAGTCCGTCGGCTTGCCGTGGGATGTGCATCCCCCTGTTGCTGAACGGCGGTCCAATCTCGCGAATAGCTCCTGCGAGAGGACCGACGTTCGGTTGTCAGTTGTGTGTTGACGGATAAAGTGATAGACAAGATCGGCCCGAGCACTGCCGAGAGGCAGGATCGAGGTATTAATACGTTTAAGAATTATCTTGATATTCATTGTGAAAACTTAAAAACAAAACTCATTTACATATGTTCTGATTTTTCAGGCACTGCGCACTCAATGTTGAAAAATGCAACAGACATACGTGGGGACTCTCTTTTTCTTCCGCACTTCAAGCGGGTAAAAGGCCTTGTCAGGCTTGCACGCCTTGATATTGATATATGATATGATATAAGAGGTACTTCAACGTGGAAGTGCCAATATCAGTCTGGGAAACAGCAGAGTTAGGCAATGGGGCAGAAGAATCCAACACTGCCAAAGTTCCAATGGGCGTGCACGTACCTGCTCTGTGGGCGCAAGGCGCCGCACCAGAAGGCAGAGTGGTGCATAATTGCTGCAGCAAGTTTAGCGATGAGTTGCTGATTGTTTAGTTGAGTAGCTTGCTGAGACACCATTAGTGGATGGGAAACAGCAGCACTCGGCGGTGTGGCAAATGGGGTCATCACCGCATAGCTTGGTAGGACCGTGCACACGCTCGCACTGAAGGCGAGGAGCAGTGCCGGTGCAAGGGAAATAACTGCGGCAGTCACCGGCAAGGGTGCCGAAGCAGGGGTTGCCTCCCTTGGATCGGGTGATCCGGACAAGGAGGGGGGTGCACGCGTATGGGCAAGCGTGTCCCCTAGTGGTCCACCTTCCTCCCTACACCAGGGGAGGGCATCCCTACACGCCTCGGTCGCTATTGGATCCGAGACGGTCGAGGCAAGCCGCGTGGGGGGTCGCGTGATCCGATGTCACGGCCGCCACCACGGACGCATCGCACATAGGGCCCAGTCTAACGTGCGGATCCAAGACAAGCTGCCTTTTTTTTTTTTTTTTTTTTTTTTTTTTTTTTTTTTTTTTTGTCCCCAAGGGATTGTGGCCATTCCATTGGTGCAACTGTGGGTATGGTAAAGAGATAGAGGAGATCGACTCGTACACTGCCGACTGGCAGGGCCGAGAAAACGCGGATCGCGTCGAGTGAGTTCGCGGATCGATAAAAATGACATGAAAGGTAACACTGACCTGAGTGTGTGACCACAAACCTCTAGAAGTCACCAGAGGAGGTGGCGGAGGTCTGGAGTCGACCGGAGGGAGCGGAGGAAGTGGAGAAGGCGGCGGGTTGGCGTTGTTTAGAGGGCCAGTAGTAGAGGGCCCAGAGTGTCAGCGAATCGATTGCGATCGCGCCTTAATTTTAGCACGATTCCCCAATCGAGCTACATAATTATGTGACCTGGTTGGAGACATAATTTGACCACAAACAAGAACGCCAGAGGATCGACAGACAGACAGAAAATACGAAAAAACTTAGCCGTATGAAGAGCACAGGTACAGGAGTCATGATGGCTGCCGGAAAAAGAGGGCGATAACCAGCGGGACAAAGGGGAGGTTACCTACTTCCGGGAGGTTATCGGCCGTAGTTTCGTCTGCTCCGCATAGGCGGATAGTAGTTTGCACAGGACAGGAATGTCAGACCCCTGCCGGAGTCTGCAGACCCCTGCCGGAGTCTGCACTAGTTGGGTCACGGTTAAGTATGTGTAATTAAATATATATATTAAGGTGGCCCTGTTGTGAATGAATGAATGAATGAATGAATAACCCAGACTGCGACAGATGAACCCGGGTGTGGCTGTGTATGAAGGGACTCCGAATGAGCGGTGTGGGAGTGATGCCACTGAAACGGTGCAGATGATGGGGCAGCAGAAAAGAAAAGAAAAGAAAAAAGAATTAATGAATGAACAATGTTTCATTTAGTGAGGGCGATAGATTAAGTATAAATGCTTTTTATTTTCATTTTCTAGGGTTGACCTGTTGTGAATGAATGAATAAATGATGATTTATTTAGTTAGGGTGATAGATTAGGCATACATGCTTTAAAAAAACCTTTTTTTTTTAGTGTTGACCTGCAGTGAATAAATTCAGTTTCAGTTTCTCAAAGAGGCGTCAGTGCGTTTGGACAAATTCATAGAACGCTACACAACATGTTAGGCAGATGCCTGACCAGCAGCATAACACAGAGTGCTTACACACGCCTCCTGTGCCTGCATGTATATTATTTCATGTACCTATCAGAGTGGATTTCTTCGTATGAACTTTGCCAGTGGACAACACTCTCATTACCTTAAGTTCTTTTTCAGTGTGCCAAGTGCATGCTGTACAAGGGACCTTGGTTTATCGTCTCATCCAAATGACTAGACACTCAATTTAATTTTCCAGTCAAACTTGGGAGCAAGGGAGAGAGCGGGATTCGAACCCACACCCTCACGGATGGAGGGGGCGTGAGTGAATATTGAATGAATGAATAAATGAATGAATGAATGAATAATTTTCATAGTAAGGGTGATAGATTAAGCATGCATACTTTTTTTTTTCATACAGGTATGATTGAATGATTTTCATTTTGTGAGGGTAACAGTTTAAGCATGTATGTTTTTTTGTGTGTTTTTTTTGTGTGTGTGTGTGGGTTTTTTTCCACCCAGTCCTTGAAAACCAAAAAAAGAAAAAAAAAAGAAAGAAATATAAAACAAAATGTAAAAAGAAGGGAAACTGGAAAGTGAATAAACAAGAGAAATTTGAATGAAAATATGTATGAGAAGAAGGGGAGAAGAAAATGAAGAGAGAGACACAGAGAGAGAGAGGAGAGAGAGAGAGAGAGGAGAGAAAAGATAGAGAGATAGAGAGAGAAGAGAGAGAGAGAAAGAGAAATAGAGATAGAGAGAGGAGAGAGAGAGGAGAGAGATAGGAGAGAGAGAGAGAGAAGAGAGATAGGAGAGAGAGAGAGAGGAGAGAGAGAGAAGAGAGAGAGAGGAGAGAGAGAGATATAGAGAGAGGAGAGAAAGAGAGAGAGGAGAGAGAGGAGAGAGAGAGAGGAGAGAGAGAGTAGAGAGAGAGGGGAGAGAGAGAGAGAGAGAGAGAGAGAGAGAGAGAGAGAGAGAGAGAGAGAGAGAGAGAGGTCCCATAAAGATGATGGGAGCTATCTAACATGTCTGTCTAAGAAGCAAGAAAATTCTGAGAGTGCTAGATTGAATCCCATATTTGCCAGAATTTTCTCCACCACCACAAGTCCTTGAGTGATCTATATATCTATACATAGATATATAAATTGGAATGTGTCAGTAACTTTGTAGTTCCATGACAATAAAGTTCATTTTCACATATACATGCACACACACATTTACATGTACACACACATTCAATATTCATGCACACATACACACATGTATCAGACCTGCCACACAAAACACTGCACACACACACACACACACACACACACACACACACACAACACACACACACACACACACACACAACACACCCCCACAACACCCACACACACACAGCCACACACAAACATACACACACAGCAACAACACACACACACAACAAACACACACACACACACAGCCACACACAAACATACACACACAACACACACACACACAACACACAGTACACAGACCACTCACAGGGTGAGCCACCACCACCCTATCCTTATGCTTCATGCCTCCGGCAAACTGCGAGGGCCCCAGACAGCTGCTGGAGCTTGCAGCCACCATGGAGTCGCTGATCAGAGAGTCCAGCTGCTGGAACACTTTGGTCTTCAGCTCCACCGATTCCGGCACACACTCCTGTGGACGTCAATGGTCAACAAACATTGACTGTATAAGTACCCCCGAAAACGGAGTATGGCTGCCTACATGGCAGGGTTAAAAACGGTCATACACGTAAAAGCCCACTCGTGTGCATACGAGTGAACGTGGGAGTTGCAGCCCACGAGCGCAGAAGAAGAAGAAGAAGTAGACTGTATAAGTATTTAAGTATTGGAATTAGCTTTTAATTACTCAGGGATTGGTTTTTAATGATTGGAATATTTTGTATTGTGATATAGTGTATAAACTCTGCTCACATTCCTACAAGCGCAACACACACTAATTCCTTCAACACCCACATGTGACGCCGCCCACCTCCAATATCAGAAACACATATGAAAAGACAAAAAAAACCAACTTCAGACTACATCTCAACACAAAACAAAACACACATCACAAAAAAATAGCACAAATAACATCAAGCTTCCAGTTAGGATCCATGATCCATTCATGTAGTTCAGCTGCAGGTTAGCAGGCAACAGTGCCCAATGCTTGGCTTACATCACAGTTTGACATAAGCTTATAGTTGGGCCAACAGCAAAGTGAGAGCTGTACCATAAATGGTTTCTCCACTGTAATGGGAAGTCATTTACAGCTTAGTCTTTCATACAGGACTATGACTCTGAAATTAGAGAGGTGATATTGCACTTAGTACTGCAGCCTTATAAGGGGCTAGTTGGCCTTTGGGAACCATCCCAACACGGACTGTCCTAAAACCCTTTTGGCTGAGAGAGTGGGGATAATACAAGGGCAAGACACTCTCCTGGTCCACTGTAGTATAATCAGATTCAGTCTATGCCTCCTCTGCTGTTCTAGTGGTTATAGTTGGACACAACTGACACATATAGCAGCCAACAACAACACAAACAACATGTATCTTCCATTCTCAACCCGTTCATGCATGTCATTTACCTGCAGGTAGCAGGCTCCTTCCAGACACTTGGCCAGATCGGTGTACCCAGTGATGAGCTCAGCCTGCTGGGCCGCTGATGTGCTCCCCCTCAGGCACCCACGTTGCTCATAGCGCTGCAGCTTCTCTCGGATTAAACCCAGCGCCCGGGACACCTGCCCTTCGTCGATGTCGTAGATGCCCACTTGGAAGTCCCCGCTGGCAAAGATCATGGCCCAGAACTGACCGATAAGGCCACTGAAATTTAAAAAAAAAAAAAAAAAGAAAAAAAAGAGAAGAAAAATCAAGGAAAAGTATGATTTGTACCACTACCTCCCACCACCCACCTTCCCCCACCCCCCCCTGGCCCCCAGGAAAAATCTTGGCCCAGAAAGATAAAACTACTGAGATAAAGAAAAAAATGAAAGAAAGAAAGAAAGAAAAAGGAAAAAAAAAGAGAAGAAATAATCTGAGGAAAAATATGATTATACTGTTAGCTCCCACTGGCAAAAATCATGATGCAGAACTTATGACACATATAAATCCACTGGAAAAAAACCAAACAAACACCACAATACCAAAACAAAAAACAAACAACAAAAAACACAAACATAATTAAAAAACAAAACAAAAAAACCACACACAACAACAACAAAAAACACACACAAAAAAAGCCGCCAAGACTCATCAATAAAACAGAACGGAAAGTATGATTATAAACTCAACAACAACAACAACAAAAGAAAGAAAGGAAAGAACGAGTCTGAGATGCCATACTGCCACAGCTTAAGGAGGAGTTTCCTGTGTGGCACTGTCCTGAAGGCCTTGGAGAAGTCAATGATTGTAACATCCACTTGACAGATTTTATCGAAGGAGGTCAGGAATATCTATCTATCAATCTTAGCATCTATCTTGGAATGATACATCTACTATATATATATATTTTTTTTTTTTTTTTTTTTTTTTTGGGGGGGGGGGGGGTCAAAATATATAAACACACAAACACATGCATGAACACACACATGCAGCACACACATGTGCACACACATGCAAGCACACATTTCTTTCTTCAAAACGGGATAGTGTGTACCATGCAATGTGCCCTCGTTGGCTCTCTATTTTTATCTCTCTCTAGTCTCTCTCTCAGTGCATGTGAAACTTGCATTTCACTGAAGAAAATGTTTCACAAATACATGCATATCCCCCCCCCTCCACCCCGCGCGCGCGCGCACACACACACACACATACATTCTGACACAGGACACATACACACACTCTCTCTCTGCCACGAGCCGTGAGCACATCGGTCTGACCCTTTTAAAAACAAACAAACACATATTCTGATCGTAGTACTTTACCTTCCCACTATCGCTATTTTGTCTGGCATTTTCACCCCCAACGCAAACCAGAGCTCAGGATAGGTAGTGCGATACGAAACAATAGTCTGCAAATGAGCAGTGTCGTCAGCTAGGTGGTGGATGGACTCCCTGAGCTGAAAGTGGCCTGAGTTCTGCGGCACTGGCGAGGTCAGGCAATCGGCAGAAAAATCGGTCACCCGCTTTGACAGGTGGAACCTGCACACATATGTTAAAATATTCCTTATGAAACTGTCTCATGGAATAGACCATCATTATGTCATAAACAGTGTTGAGTATTTTGAAAGACACGTTGTTGATGAACCCGAAGTGAAAAATATAAGTTGGAAATGGAAAACTCACCCTCAGAAGTCCTTTTGGCAGACGACAGGTCATAAAACAGCTGTCGACAAAGGGGGGCACGAAACGTTCACCTTGCAAGCCGGGAGATTTCACATGGACACTCAGGATTCCAGGTACACGAGATAAGACACACTCGATGTACTCTCCACAAAACCACCAATTTCAGATGCCTGCGCTTTGATGGGAATTAACCCTATTATTAAATCGAGCAAGTAGTTTCATAGGTTGATTCCCTTGAATAACACATTCTTTGTGATTGATAATCGTACAAACCTTTCCTATTTGTCGATGCTCACTCAGTTATAACATTTTTCAGTTTGCATTAATCTCTATGGTATAAGAGCTATGAACAATATGATGCATCATAGATAAGACACACACACACACACACACACAGAGTGATACGAAACTAAAACTTTTAACACACCCTGGATCAATGAAAACTTCCGGTGGGCGATTTTTACAGGAGAGGAACATGCAAAGAGTGCAAAAACAATGGAAGCGAAACCTATCATAACTTGTAAGGAGAATATTTAGATTATATTTACTACTCATTATCTTAACTTAAGATATCGGGTTTGCTGTGATGTGTCTTTGTAAAACGGCGATACTCAACTAGGATGACAGTGTGCGAAAACGGAAAAGAATCGTCTGCTGCAGTATGCAACGAACCCATGAACACTTGATTGTATACACTGTTGAATAGATCTGGAAAACTTTGATGTTTGTGATTTGAGTAGTCTCCAGACCACAACATGCATGTCGAACTAGTCGAACATGAGCAAAAAGCATGTCTGTACGTTAGCGTTACAGGTTATTTATACTTCGCATAGTTCGTTCGTGTTATTGCCTCTCTCTCTCTCTCTCTCTCTCTCTCTCTCTGTGTACTGTGTGCGTATAGCTGTACGTGTATGTTGTCATGGTGTGTGTGTGTGTGTGTGTGTGTGTGTGTGTGTGCAAGCAAGTGTGTGTGTGTTTGTTTGCATGTGAGTGTTTGTGTGTTATAAATGACGCATGTCTATATGCATTTTAATTCTGAATGGTTGTGTGTTCTTGCATGCTGTGTGTGTTTGCATGAAAAAAGGGAATATATTTTCAGTCTCTTCCAAGAAAAGAAAGAACTACTTTCTCCTACTGCAGCAGACCCTCTGATAAGAAACTCTAGGGAGATCTGGATAGTACAAAGTCTTCAGAGAAGAGCCCCTCCTCCCTCACCCACCTCAGTCAAGTGTTTCGGCCCATAACTCCTTAACAGTCAAAGGGGGCTGGGCTGCACCCAGCTCATGACTCGTGGATGCCCTTGTATTGCCGCCTTTTTATTTTTATTTTTTCCTGGTCCTCAGCAGGGATGCCATATAGTAGTATAACCACAGTAAGATACTCACTGACTCAGACTGTTGGAGATTTTTTTTTTTTTTTTTTTTTTTTTTTTCAAATCACGAAATCTGAACATGATTATCATAAAGTTAGAACTATAAATACATGCATATATATTGAAAGTTGTGCAGTATTTCTCAAACCTCTTTTAGAATCAGGAAACACTTGTTCCTATGTATTATTGAAATCTGAAGTTGTAATCTTTGCTGCTTTTTGTTTTAGATTTTTGTTCATTTTTGTTTTTCAGGTCATGGCAACCAGTCTCTGTTTTCTTCATTGCATGCTGCTGTTGTACATGGACTCCCAAAAGAAGTGTGTGAATGGAGAAGGTAGGGTTGTTGTGTTTTTCCTTTGGCACCTCTGTTTTTATTGTTGTTAATTTTGAAAGAAATTTATGTTTCATTAAGAGTGGGGTGGATATTGGAGGTGGGAGTGGAGAGAGGGAGGGATGTGAGAGAAAGGGGACAGTTCTGAAGTGTGGTGTTCTGTATGTGTTGTAAATGATTCTGAGTTTCTTTCTGTGTTTTTATACCGTTTCCCTTAGGAACACAATACACACAAGCACACACGCACACACACACACACACACACAAGTCATAGCACACAATTGTAAATAGTACACAATCAAAATTCCCACCAACAAATCCTGAAACTATCAAAACTCACTCACAAATAGTCATTTTAGCTCATACTGGAAACGGACGAGGTGTTAAGAATTAATCTGGAGGGGAAAAGGTGGGTCTTCAGACTGGATTTGAAAGATTGCAGCGAAGATGAGTGACAGAGAGGCTGAGGAAGTTGATTCCAAAGAAAGGGGCTTGGTATGAAAAACTGCGTTTGCCATACGTTTTGGTTCGAGCAGGGGGGATCTTAAGCATACAGGTGTCAGAAGAAGAGCGGAAAGAGTGGTGCCTTTCCCAAGGACATGACTCTGTACTGAAACAGGGCCTCAAACCCTGATTGGTGGTGAACAGTGGATCAGAAGCCCAGTCCCTAACTGATTTGGCCTTGGTGCCTTTGTACAATAGTACCTGTTCTGATTCAGTATATGCAGGGCAACCTATACTAAATCCCCTACTGTTGACAATAATCAGTTTTCACTTCACGTACTTTACTGTGACCCACTAGTGCAGACTCAGGCAGGGAGTCCGATTCCTGTCCTGTGCAAACTACTATCCGCCTTTGACAATAATCAGTATCATCCTATTTCTGCATATTCCCATTTTCAATATTCCCGTTTTGCATATTCCCAATTGCCGTATTATAAAATGGATTATCTTGATTCACCTATTCCTAGTTCACCTATATACTCAGTTGCTGTGTGTGTGTGTGTGTGTTTGTGTGTGAGCGCACGCACGTGCATGTTTGTATGCGTGCATGCACGCATGCATCCATGCACACTTGTGTGCTTGTGTTTTAGAAAAAAAGCAACCAACATCTAAAAGTTGACTTTCTTCACAGCATGCCCAGTCTTTTGTTTCGATGGTCTGGTCTCTGTATCATGATTTTTTGAGACAGGTGGGAAGGCAAAACAGGACAAACAGACTAACTTTCAAAAGGACGTTGAGGGTGACGGCATGATCGAAGAGAATGTGAAATGTGAATAGGCTAATCAGGAACTGCTCCCCCCAAATAATTGCTTTACTGATAGTGAGTTGTATAGTATAACTATAGTGTATACTGTATTGTATTGTGTTGTATTGTATAATATTGCATTGCATTCTGTTGTATCATATTGTATTGTAATGCATTGCATTGCATTACATTGTAGTGTAGTGCACTGTACTGCATTGTATTGTGTTGGCTGCATGGTGCGTGGTGGTGGTGGTGTGGTGCAGGTCGTTTGGGCGAGCGCCCCGGTCGGTGCAGCTAGAGGGCAGCTTTGTGCCGTACGACGCAGACATTCTGCCTGAGGAGGACACCAAGACCCTGGTCAGCCGCCCGTACTTCCACATCTACTGGACAGACTGCGTGAGTGGCGCTGGTCTCTGGTGTTGCCCGGTTCAGTTCTTGTGTGTGACCGTGTAGTGTGAATGTTTGTTTGTTTGTTTGATGTTTTTTTTGTTTTTGTTTTGTTGTTTTTGTTTTCTTTGTGTGTTTTTTTACATAATTTTTTATTTGATGTTTTATTATTGTTGTCTTTTTTTGTCTTGGGGAGGGTGTTGGGGGTGGGGGTGGGGTGGGGGTGGGGGGGGGTAAGTTTGTTTGTCTGATGTTTTATTGTTGTTGTCTTTTTTTGTCTTGGGGAGGGTGTTGGGGGTGGTGGGGGTGGTGGTGGGGGGGGGGGGGTAAGTTTGTTTGTCTGATGTTTTATTGTTGTTGTTTTTTGTTTTTTTGGGAGGGGGTGGGGGTAGGGGGGTAAGTTTGCTTGATGTTTTGTTGTTGTTTTTTTTTGGGGGGAGGGGGTGGGGTGGTGGTGGTAAGTTTGTTTGATGTATTGTTATTATTTTTTTAGGGAGGGGGTGGGGAGGTGTAGGGGTGGGGTAGGGGGTGGGGGGGGGGGGGGGCTGAGGGGCACTTGGATGTTTGGGGTTTTATAGCTAGATGTGGTGAAGATGTCATTATGTCAAGACTTTTAATGTGAGGATTCGCAGCAATGAAAAAAAAACAAAGAAAGCCTAGAGCTCCACACAACACCCAAAAGCATACTTCTTGTGAATGATTAACTCTTTAGAAAGATGCATGTGATGAATACAGGCACACATATACACAGTAGAAGTGCCTGTGATAAGCATATTTTTCAGCAGTGAGTAAACATGTTAGTGCCTATGGTAGGTGCATTTCAGTGAAAAAAGGAATGTGTGTTTCAGCTTGTATTCTGACGTGAAAGGTCTACCTGTCTATGTCATGATAGGGATACTTCTATAACGCCAAACACTTTACAAACACATGCGGTCATTTGCACAACAGGCTGCCTACCTGGCTAGAGCTGATAGAAAACTGCCTTTGAGCACTCATCATTCATTTCTTGTGTCATTGAGTCAGGCACACACAGAGACATGTAACTTTTTCACATATATGACCATTTGTTGTTGTTTTTTTTGTTTTTTTTAATTTTGTTTTTTACCCTGCTATGTAGGCAGCTATACACTGTTGTTGGAGATGTGAATGCTGACATAGATTACGGGATCTCTGATGTGAGTATTTGATCTTCTGTGTGCTTATACACATGAAGGGTCTCAGGCACTGGAAAAATCTCCACCCTCAACCCTACAGGTGCGTGGAAACTGTGGATCGAGCTTTGAAAACTTGGGTTAGAATCCAGTGCTCTAACCATTATTTTGTTATTATTATGAATGGTCAAATTTCCAGTCAGATATGTTGAATTGTGTGATTCCCTGCTTTGGGGGATAGTTTGTGTCACAGCAAAGCATCAGTTTCAGTTTCAAGGAGATATTAAAGCTTGCAGGCTGATCTATACACCTCACACAACATCTGCTTTGGGGTAAAGAAATTGAGCGGATGCCTGGCTTTTGCACAAACTCACTGGTTAAGGCCAGACACGGTAGTACAAAAACGTATGGAATAAACTTGAAGTTTATGGCTTTCTGTGACATGGTATGCAAAGATATTGGACTAAACATGTCTAGAAAGGTCATTTTGTGCAATTTGTTGTGACGGTTTCCATGGAAACGAATCCAAAATGGCCGACAAACGAAAAAATTAAAAGATATGTTTATAGATATGTTATTTCTGTTTGTTTTATTTGATTTATTTGTATTTGTTCTTTATTATAGTGCAGTGGTATTTTGGGATTTGAATAAATACATTTTTTTTGTGTGTGTGTTGAAATGTGTATAAATTCCTTGACATAATGTTTTTCAAATGAGTGTATATTCATTATTTTACTAGTACTATACAAACCAGTGAACCACTGCACTATAATAAAGATGAATACATAAAGAAAGAAAGTACCAAGTTTGAACATGCTATCTTTAAAAGTTTTTGAGCATTAGCATGAAGACAAAACACAAAACTGAAAAAAAAACAGGAAAAGAAAGAGATGTGCTTGTACTCACAAAGAAATCAGACATGTTGATGCTGTTTGAAGCTTTATTTAAGTGAATATAGTACACAGGTGAAACGGACTATAAAGATTAGATGTTGAAGAAGCAAATTATGCAAAAAAAACCGAAAATCACAAAAAATCATGATTTTGGTCAAAATTTCACTACCGTGTCTGGCCTTAAGCCTTGAGCTCCTACCCAAAGTAAAACATTAAAATAAAAAGTTAATAAGATTAAAATGATTGAACAGAACAAACAAATAAGTAAATACATTAAAATAATATAAACTAGTAAAAAAAAAAAAAAAAAAAAAAAAAAAAGAAACATTTGTAGAGTGCAAATAATTAGTGAAATAAAACAACAGTCAAGGCAACAGACTGCGAAGAATTTGATTTCTTCTCTTTCGTTGCAGGATCTTGATGGGTACAAACAGTCAGTGCGTGATGATATAGCCGAGTGGCAAGCGGCCCTGAAAGCTCGAAACATCCCGGACTGGTTGGTGGTGGTGGTCATCCCTGATGAAAGCAAGGTCAAGGCCAAACTCCTCCCACGGTCGTCCGTCATTGACAAGGTTCGCAACGACTTCTGCAGCAAGCAGCCGGAGAGGTAATGGTTCTTGTGTTGAAATACACTCATGCACACTTGCATGCACATACACACACATGCACATTCATGTACACACACACACACAATTGTGCTCACACACACATATACACACATGTACGTATGCTTGCATGCATGCACATACACACATGTACGGACACACACATACACATATATATACGTATACACAAACACATGCACTCGCATGCGCACATGCACACAGACACACACACACACATGTGCACGCACATGCACACACAAACATACATACTACACACTCACATAAACACACATAGTACATCAATCCCCACCCTTAAAAAAAACACCAGGTGCCAATACCGTGTGTGTATCATTTCCAGGAGCATCGTGTTGACAGAGCCTTCAAAGACGGAACCCAAGTCACAGGAATCGTGGAACCAGTTTTTCCAGAAGCTCAGGGGCTTGCTTCTTCAGGCTTACAACCGCCACCTGAACAAATACGAGGAGAACATGCGGTCTCTCCGGGAGAAGCGCAATGAGCCAGGCTGGAGCTACTTTGACTACTTTGCTGTGCAGGTGATTTTTTTTGTGGGGGGGGGGTTGGGGGGGGGATGGATGAGGGGGAGGTGGGGCAGAGGGAGAAAGTGTGGGTGTGTTGTGTGTGCACGTGCGGATGTGTGTTTGTGTGTGTGTTTGCGAGTGTGCAGGTGCGTGCATACTTAAGTGACTGTGTGTGTGTGTGTGTATGTGTGTGTGTGTGTGTGTGGGTCGGTGGGTGTATGTGTGTGGGGGTGGGGGTGGGGGGGGGGCAGGGGGATGTGTGTGTGTTTGTGTGTGTGTTTGCGAGTGTGCAGGTGCGTGCATACTTAAGTGACTCTGTGTGTGTGTGTGTGTGTATATGTGTGAGAGAGGCTGGAGCTACTTTGACTACTTGGCTGTGCAGGTGATTTTTTTTTTGAGGGGGAGGTGGGGCAGAGGGAGAAAGTGTGGGTGTGTTGTGTGTGTACGTGTGGATGTGTGTTTGTGTGTGTGTTTGCGAGTGTGCACGTGCGTGCATGCTTGAGTGATTGCGTGTGTGTGTGTGTGTGTTTGTGTGTGTGTGGGTGGGTGTATGTGTGTGGAGGGGGGAGGAGGCGGGGGGATGTATGTGTGTGTGTGTATTTGTGTATGTGTGTGTGTTTGCATGTGTGCATGTGCGTGCATACTTAAGTGACTGTGTGTGTGTGTATGTGTGTGTGTGTCTGTGTGCATATGTGTGTGTGTGTGTATGTGTGTGGGGGTGGGGGGGGCAGGGGGATGTGTGTGTGTGTGTGTGTATGTGTGTGTGTTTGCATGTGTGCATGTGCGTGCATACTAAAGTGACTCTGTGTGTGTGTGTGTGTATGTGTGTGTGTGTGTGTGCATATGTGTGAGAGAGGCTGGAGCTACTTTGACTACTTTGCTGTGCAGGTGATTTTTTTTGGAGGGGGAGGTGGGGCAGAGGGAGAAAGTGTGGGTGTGTTGTGTGTGTACGTGTGGATGTGTGTTTGTGTGTGTGTGTTTGCGAGTGTGCAGGTGCGTGCATGCTTGAGTGATTGTGTGTGTGTGTGTGTGTGTGTGTGTGTGTGTGTGTGGGTGGGTGTATGTGTGTGTGTGTGGGGGGAGGGGGCGGGGGCGGGGTGATGTATGTGTGTGTGTGTGTGTATTTGTGTATGTGTGTGTGTTTGCATGTGTGCATGTGCGTGCATACTTAGGTGACTCTGTGTGTGTGTGTGTGTATGTGTGTCTGTGTGTATGCATATGTGTGAGAGAGAGAGTGAGTGTGTGTGTGCATGTGCGTGCATACCTGAGTGATTGTGTGTGTGTGTGTGTGTGTGTGTGTGTGTGTGTGTGTGTGAGCATTCATGTGTATCGTCTGATCCACCATTTTATCCACACACAAATTCACTACTTTACAATTTTCTAAACTGAAGCATACAGTAGTAAACACAGGTATTTTGTTAAAAACTTCAGCAAAATACCTTTGTAAAACTGAACATTATTGAAGTGTAGAAAGTATGCCTGTCTCTTTATTCTGGAGAACACAGTCCCAGTTAAACCGTAATGGTTTGAAAAGTTTGGCATCTGATCTGACATTGAAGCTGAACAAAGTGATGATGGTGATTTTAATGCTGTGATGCCACAGTGTACATGTGTGTAAAAGGGTCAGTTTTGTTTTTTTCATGCATTTAAAAAAAAAAAAGAAAAAAAAAGGAGAACACCCCAAAAAGTAGTGATATGACCTGATTTCATAAAAAAAAAGCATGAATAAATTCTAAGTACCGGTATAGTGTTCTTGTTTTGAGGCACTAACTGACTAAGTGCTGTATCGAGTTGTATTCTGGAAACCTTCTGTAATGATAACAGTAATAATATATAATACAGTACTTATACGGCACTAACTCACCACATAGTGGGCTCTAAGCACCTTATGTGAAATAATGCAAATACATCAGTGCACAACGGCAGGCAGTAGCATAGGAAAACACACCAGAGAGAAAAAAAAGGAGCAAACATATGATATGATATATGAATATACTCCAAGACAATACTATAGATTGCAGATACGAAAGTTACACCAAAAAAAAGTGCAAAATATGCCCCCACCCCACCCCCGCCCCTCACACACACATGCGTACACACACACACACACATGCTTACACATGTGCACATGCTCGTACACAGAGAGGAAACACCCACCTCACAAGCGCACACACACTACATAGATACTTCAGTAGAGAGGGAAAAAAAAAAGAGGGGTGTGTGTGCGTGTTGGTGGGGGATGGGAGGTTTGGGGGTGGATGTGGGGGACGGTTGGAGTGAACAGACAAACAGATGACTACGATTACGATGCCAGTAAATGCTCTACACAGGAGGAGCTTGGGTTCATGCTGGAAGTTCTGGGGCTCCGTGAAGACGCCTTGATACAGTACGATGAGCTGGACGCTATGTTTGACCAGTTTGTGGAGAACCATGCCAGCGGAGGTGAATATAGTGATAATGCTGATGATAATGCTGATGATAGTGCTGCTGTTGCTGACGATGATGATGACGATGACAATGTGGTGGTGGTTGTTGTTGTTGTTGTTGTTGTTGTTGTTGTTGTTGTTGTTGTGTGTGTGTATGTGTGTGTGTGTGTGTGTGTGTGTGTCTCTGTGTGTCTGTGTGTGCCTCTATGTTTGTGTGTGTGTGGTCATCTAATGTGAAGTAATTTTCAGCTTAATTACAAAAGAAAATGAAAACTGTTAGACTAGCTTCCACTATTTTCCCACTTTTTCAAAACAACAACAAAAAACAAAGCAATACTCATTGTACATCGTTCCAGATCCTGTCAAGTGGTTGTCTCCCCTGCTAAAACCTTGCTCCAGCTGGACTGGTCTGTCACTGGCCAAGCCCATTGACCTTGACCTTCGGGACCAAGTCAAACGCACCTTGGTGTCATTGCTGGAGTTCCGGAACTACCTCTTCTGTCGCCAGGCGGCGCTTCTGTTCTCCATGGGAAGGGCGTGGGAGGTGGGGGAAAGGGCGTTCGATTTCCTGCGGAACACTGTCATTGAAATGAAGTCTTTAGAGGTATGATTTCTTTTGTTTGGAATAATAATAAACAAACAGAATCGTATGAAAAGGTCATGTGTATTATGTGAGTGTTGCTTAGCTTTATGCTGTATTCGGTTTTTATTTTTATGAAAGAAATGCTACCTGAAGAAATGGATGGCGGTTGTTCAGTTTTGAATAAAACATTTAAGTGGGGTTGGTTTTTTTTTTCAAGCCTTTAACTGTTGCATCATTTGACTTGTACAAGCTTGTGATTATTATGTTGTTTTCCTTTAACCAGAAATAATTGTTTAGATAAGGACATACCGTAAAGTTCGGTCTATAAGCCGCGACATTTTACTCCAGCTTCACCCTAGTGAAAGCGAGGCTGAAGTCAGTGACAAGATGGTGGAGGAAGCTGTGCTGGTTCTCTTCAACTTAGATACTGAAGATGAAGATTTTAGTGGATTCAGTGAGCAGGATAACGTTGAATAAATGTGACTGTCCCTAAATTATGGATCTTATTTTCGTTGTGTTTATTTATTATTTTTTTGTGGCACTAGCAGTATTTTCACTTGCTTTTCTTTGTGTTGTTTCCCGCTTGTGTTTATTTCATAACCTACAGTATCGACAGCTTTTCTGTTTTATCAGTATGTGTTCCGGTACCAGAAATAAGTGCGGCTTATAAGCCGGTGGGGCTTATGTATGTATAAAGTTCAATTTTTTCCAAAATTTAGTGGGTGCGGCTTATATACCAGTGCGCTCAATAGACTGAACTTTACGGTACTTTGCAAACAACGATTTTTCTGTGATGTAATGTTGATTCAAGGAGGCACGGTGGCAGAGTTGATCAGGTGTTGGGCTTCTGATACAGTGTTCACCAGAGATCGGAGTTTGAGGTCATGTTTCAGCATTGTGTTGCGTCATTGGGAAAGGGACTTTACTCTGATTTTCCTCACTCTATGAAGCACTGTCTGTGCTGTTTTGCTCTGGCGACTAGGCAGTGAAATTGTAAATACTGGGATGGGCACAAGCTGTCCATTCTGCAGTGTTTTTGCCTATATGGCCTTTTTTGTGTATTTTTTGTTTGGATTTGAAGTATTGTTATTTCCTTTTTTATGATTTTTTGCAATCTGGGGATGATAAATTAAGCAAAAAGGCTGGTGTCCTTAGCACGGCCTGGTCTTATTTGCCCTAAGGAGCTAAATGGTTAAGGTGATTTGTCATGAACTGTGTTTTGTGGGTGTGTCTTGGTGTGTTGTTTTTTTGTTCTTTGTAGACGTGACAGTTTAGTGTTGACGTGGGTTGAGCATTTGTATGGTTTGGCGGTCTTGATACGGCCCTGTGCGGTCGGTTGGACTCTTTAAGTAAGCAACATCGAACGGTTCTGATGGTCTTACTGATGACTGCTGGTGGCAGGTGAAACTGCCGGAAGGGGCGCTGCAGTGTTGGGTTGTACTGAGCGGTCTGGAGGTTCTGGCGGCGTGCCAGAAACATGAGACGGGTCAGGTGGACAGGTGCTCCATCTTCACCGCTCACCTCTGGGACCACATCCGTGGCAAGGTGTGTGAACGTGTGTGTGTGTGTGTGGTGTGGTGTGTCGCGTTTTTGTGTGGTGTCTGTGTGGTGTCATGTGTGGTGTTGTGTGGTGTTTCTTTGTGGGTTTTTTTGTTTTTTTTTTTTTGTTTTTTGCTGCCCCATCATCTGCACCGTTTCAGTGGCATTACTCCCACACTGCTCATTTAGATTCCCCCATACACGGCCACACCCGGGTTCGTCCGTCACAGTTCTAGCATCAGCAGTCCGCAGGGAACCATCGATGTTAGATCGCCATGAGGCCACACACCAGAGGTGTCTGTGTGGTGTTGTGTGGTGTTTCTGTGTGGTGTGGTGTTTCTATGTGGTGTTTCTGTGTGGTGTCTGTGTGGTGTTTCTGTGTGGTGTTGTGTGGTGTCTGTGTGGTGTTGTGTGGTGTTGTGTGGTGTTTCTGTGTGGTGTTGTGTGGTGTGTCTGTGTGGTGTTGTGTGGTGTCTGTGTGGTGTTGTGTGGTGTTTCTGTGTGGTGTTGTGTGGTGTTTCTGTGTGGTGTTGTGTGGTGTTTCTGTGTGGTGTTGTGTGGTGTCTGTGTGGTGTTGTGTGGTGTTGTGTGGTGTTTCTGTGTGGTGTCTGTGTGGTGTTGTGTGGTGTTGTGTGGTGTTTCTGTGTGGTG
>NC_134881.1:10470845-10498345 GCF_041734735.1 Babylonia areolata
TCAGGCCAATTCGCGCCCGGAAGGTTCTTACGCAGTGTGGACAGGGGATGGTGGCGGCTGTTGGGGACTTGCTGGCCCTGCTTTTCCTTGCCTGTCTGCGTTGCTCTGCTGCAGCGATTCTGTTGGCCTCACAGGATTTGGCGCCTTTGTGGACAGCTGAACGCCACTTTAGTCTGTCCATTGCATTCAGCTCCCATGTGTCGTGGCTGATGTTGAAGGCCTTCAGAGAAGCTTTCAGAGTGTCTTTGAAGTGCTTCTTTTGGCCTCCATGGGAGCGCTTGCCATGTTGGAGTTCGCCGTACAGCA
The DNA here is from genome assembly GCF_041734735.1 of Babylonia areolata. Lineage (NCBI taxonomy): Eukaryota > Metazoa > Mollusca > Gastropoda > Neogastropoda > Buccinidae > Babylonia > Babylonia areolata. The sequence continues at coordinate 10,471,152 of NC_134881.1, forward strand.
GTTTCTTGGGGAGCCGGTTGTCTGGCATGCGAACTACATGGCCTGCCCAGCACAGGCCCAGAGTGCTTATAGTGAAAAGCAAAAAGCAGAGATAGAATCAGATGCACGGATATGACAAGGAAGGTTGTTCCAGATGTGTGGAGCAGCAAAGATGAAAGAAAGTTCACCATTGGTTCTTGTATTGACCCTGGGAAGTTTCAAAAGGTAACAGTCAGAGCAAGAGTGGAGATTTCTTGTGGGAGTGTAAACACTGATAGGGTCAAAAAGATAGGTAGGTCCTGTGGAGTGGATCGCAGAACAGCAGAGACACAAACACAACTTTGTATTTGATTCTGGCTTCAGTGTGGAGCCAGTGTAGCACGGAGGTGGGGAGAAATGTGACAATTTCATATCAGTATATCATGGTGTATTTGTCATACAATGTATTGGATAATGTTCATGATTACATTACTTTTTTTGTTAGTTATAATAATAATAAATAATAATGGTATTTATATAGCGTTGAATCTTGTGCAGAGACAAATAAAAGCGCTTTCGCACCAGTCATTCACACGCTTGCATAACTCTAAAACTGGAGAAACTGAAGACAAGGAAGGGCAGGCAAGGGAGGCTATTTTGGGAAGAGGTGGGTTTTAAGGCCAGACTTGAAAGAGCTGAGTGTGGAGACTTGATGAAGCAAAAGAGGAAGTTCATTCCAATCGCAGGGTCCAGAGACAGAGAAAGAACGGCGGCCAACAGTCGAGTGTTTGAATCTGGGTATACGTAAACAGAGTGGATCCGAAGCCAATCGTAGTGAGCGAGATGGAGTGTAGAGGTTCTGTTGTTGTCATTTAAAAAGGATATTCTGGAACAGTGTGAGAGCTCACATTTCCCTCTGATTTTTTTTTTCTTTTTTTTTTTGATGTTTGTTTGGCTGTTGTCTGGCCAGTTTGGTTTGTTGAACAAGTTTTTAGGCCCAGTAACAGCCCATAGTGGTCAGCTAGGCTGACAGTCACATGGCTATATTTTATAATGATAACTATAATACTGCTACTACTAATACTTCTACTACTACTTTTCTTCTTCTGCTTCTTCTTCCTCTTCTTCTTCTTTATATAGCACTGAATCAAATAAAACTTGCTTTCAGCAATGTACAATACAATAATTCTAATAAAGAATATATCACAATATTTTACACCATGCATCCAAACATGCAAGTTAGTCCAGCTGAGTGAGAAAACATTACAAACTATGACAAGAAAATGCATCGAAGCACATTCTAGTACATATGTACCTAAGTTCATCAAAGTACACACTGAGTACATATGAGAAAACATTACAAACTATGACAAGAAAATGCATCAAAGCGCATTCTAGTACATATGTACCTAAGTTCATCAAAGTACACACTGAGTACATATGAGAAAACATTACAAACCATGACAAGCCAATGCATCAAAGTACATGCTGAGTACATATGTACCTAAGTTCATCAAAGTACATAATTATGTACATAGCAAACTATATCATTATCAAAGTACATACTGAGTACACATGTACCTAAGTTCATCAAAGTATATACTAAGTACATAATTATGTACATAGCAAGCTATATCATTATCAAAGTACATACTGAGTACATATGTACCTAAGTTCATCAAAGTACATACTAAGTACATAATTATGTACATAGCAAGCTATATCATTATCAAAGTACATACTAAGTACATATGTACCTAAGTTTATCAAAGTACATACTAAGTACATAATTAAGTACATAGCAAGCTATATCATTATGCATACATGAACACTTGCACTCATACATAACAAGGTTTGATTTGATTTGAGCTGCATTCTCATTTTACAAAGCAAGCTATATAATTAACGTATATACAAACATACATAAATGTTTACTCTCACACATAACAAGGTTTGAGTACATATGTACCTAAGTTCATCAAAGTACATACATAGCAAGCTATATCATTATCAAAGTGCATACTGAGTACATACTGAGTACATATGTACCTAAGTTCATCAAAGTACATACTAAGTACATAATTATGTACATAGCAAGCTATATCATTATCAAAGTACATACTAAGTACATATGTACCTAAGTTTATCAAAGTACATACTAAGTACATAATTAAGTACATAGCAAGCTATATCATTATGCATACATGAACACTTACACTCATACATAACAAGGTTTGATTTGATTTGATTTGAGCTGCATTCTCATTTTACAAAGCAAGCTATATAATTAACGTATATACAAACATACATAAATGTTTACTCTCACACATAACAAGGTTTGATTTGATTTGATTTGAGCCACATTCTCCTTTTACATAGCAAGCTATATAATTAATGTATATACAAACATACATGAATGCTTACACTCAAACATAACAAGATTTGATATGATTTGAGCTGCATTCTCCTTTTACTTAGCAAGCTATATAATTAATGTATATACAAACATACATGAATGCTTTCACACATACATAACAAGGTTTGATTTGATTTGAGCTGCATTCTCATTTTACATAGCAAGCTATATAATTAATGTATATACAAACATACATGAATGCTTTCACAGATACGTAACAAGGTTTGATTTGATTTGAGCTGCATTCTCCTTTAACATAGCAAGCCATATGATTAACGCATATACAAACATGCATGAATGCTTACACTCATGCATAACAAGGTTTGATTTGATTATGATTTGAGCTTGCATTCTCCGTTGACCTGGCAGGAGATGTGTGAGCTTGCCATGGGGACGTACAAACACATCAGCAGGTTCCGTTCCTCACGCAAAATCGGCAGGGAGCTGGCCAGTTTTTACAGGTAAGTTTGTGTTTTCCCCCCTTTTTTTCTCATCTCCCAGGTCAACAATGTGTGCAGACCTGCTTGTGCCTGAACCCCCTTCGTGTGTATACACAAGCAGGAAATCAAATATGCATGTTAAAGATCCTGTAATCCATATCAGCGTTCGGGTGGGTTATGGAAACAAGAATATACCCAGCATGCACACCCCCGAAAACGGAGTATGACTGCGTACAAGGCAGGGGGTAAAAATGGTCATTCACGTAAAAGCCTGCTCAGGTATATGCTGAACGTAGGAGTCGCAGCCCAAGAACATAGAAGAAGAAGAGAAAGTTTGTGTTTGTCTTTGTTCTGGATGTTTGCTCGATGGTTATCATTGTTTTCAAGTTCCTGAAGGGAATGGATGCTTTAAGACAAGATTTAGATATTACATGGACTGAGTGAGAGACTTGGTTGAATTGGTCTGTTTTTTTGTGTTTTTTTTAATGTTATTTCAACTTACTTTTATTTAACTGTCTGACCCTTGTTTTGGTTTCTTTTTAACTGCTTTAACTCACTCTGAACGATGGAACGCTATAGTGTTCCTGTAGTGTTCCGGATGATGGAACGCTGTAGCGGTTTCGACAATTAAAAATGTTTCCACGTTTTCCTCATGGGGTAGCATAACAATCGCAGCTACACCAGGCATTGCAAACGTGTCAAGGGTCGAATGGAAAGTTTCTTCATGAGATTTCGTAACAGCACACTCCACAGCGAGCCAGCGAGTTCAGGACCCCACACAACAAGCTAATCTGCATACGTATCGAAAATGGTGTCGCAGGCGATGCAAGTGGAGAGGGAGGGTGGTGGGCATTGAGGAGAGGGGTCAATGGGTCAAGTACAGTGAGTTTCATTCAGTTAATTTATGTTTTGTATTTTTTGTGATTTTTTTTCCTGACCGTAACAAATGGGTTGTCTGTAGGGAAAAGCAAGGGAGAGAAATGTTCATCCGGAGTGAGTTAGAAATTTTGGGTACTCAGCTCTGAAATGGTCCTTTTGTGGTTGGCTGGGGTATAAGCAGCATGATTTGATTGATTTTGTATGTGTGTGTGTGTGTGTGTGTGTGCCTTGTTTACTATTTCTGTGTAGCGTAATGAAATGTGAATCAGTGAAATAAATGATGTTTTTTTTAATGAAGGAAGAAGCATTTGCTATAGACATTGTTTGAACATTCTTTCATGGATGGTGTATAAATGAATGAAAAGGGAAATTATTGAGATGAAATGAAAAGGGGAAATTATTAGGATAATGATCTGATCTAGATAAAACAAACAAGGAAATGTTTGATTTGCCTCATGTTTGCTTTATATAGCTTAAATGTGCAGAAACTTTACACACATACACACACATGCACATGCATGCAGATACATGCATATGTGTGTGTGTGTGTGTGTGTGTGTGTGTGTGTGTGTGATGCATACTCACACACACACACACACACACACACACACACACATTGCCTTTCACATACATGTGTACCTAACATTTGTGTGTGCTTATGTACATAACATGTGTATGTGCTGATGTACATAACGTGTGTGTGCTGATGTACATAACGTATCTGTGCTTATCTGGTAATATGTATATGTCTATGTACATAACATGTATGTGTGCTTATGTACATAACGTGTGTGTGTGTGCTTATGTACGTAACATATGTGTTTGCTTATGTACGTAACGTGTGTGTGCTTATGTACATAGTATGTGCGTGCTCATGTACATGATAACACATGCTTCCCCACTCACACTACGCTGATGTGCAGGAACATCGGAGAGCCCCAGAAGGCTGAGGCATTTCTGCTGGACGCGGTGAAGATGTACAGACAGGAGGGCTGGCACAGCCTGTCGCACGCCACCATGAGGGAGCTGGCCGCGTGTCAGAAACACATGGGCCACACCAAGAGGTGTGTAGTGATTTGTGTTTGTATTTGCATTTCTTTTGATCACGACAGATTTCTCTGTGTGAAATTCGGGCTGCTCTCCCCAGGGAGAGCACGTCGCTACACTACAGCGCCACCCTTTTTTTTTTTGTATTTTTTCCTGCGTGCGGTTTTATTTGCTTTTCCTGTTGAAGTGGATTTTTCTACAGAATTTTGCCAGGAACAATCCTTTTGTTGCCGTGGGTTCTTTTACGTGTGCTAAGTGAATGCTGCACACGGGACCTCGGTTTATCGTCTCATCTGAATGACTAAACAGAGAAAACAGAATTTGTATTTGTATTTTGTATTTGTATTTATTTTTATCACGACAGATTTCTCTGTGTGATGACAATGGCCATGTGTCAAAAATACATGGGCCACACCAAGAGGTGTGTAGCGATGACAGTGGCCGTGTGTCAGAAACACATGGGCCACACCAAGAGGTGTGTAGTGATGACAGTGGCTGTGTGTCAGAAACACATGGGCCACACCAAGAGGTGTGTAGCGATGACAGTGGCTGTGTGTCAAAAACACATGGGCCACACCAAGAGGTGTGTAGTGATGACAGTGGCTGTGTGTCAAAAACACATGGGCCATACCAAGAGGTGTGTAGTGATGACAGTGGCTTTGTGTCAAAAACACATGGGCCACACCAAGAGGTGTATAGTGATGGTGTGTAGTGATGACAGTGGCCATGTGTCAAAAATACATGGGCCACACCAAGAGGTGTGTAGTGATGACAGTGGTCGTGTGTCAAAAACACATGGGCCACACCAAGAGGTGTGTAGTGATGACAGTGGTCGTGTGTCAGAAACACATGGGCCACACCAAGAGTTGTAGTGATGACAGTGGTCGTGTGTGTCAGAAACACATGGGCCACACCAAGAGGTGTGTAGCGATGACAGTGGTCGTGTGTCAGAAACACATGGGCCACACCAAGAGGTGTGTAGCGATGACAGTGGTCGTGTGTCAAAAACACATGGGCCACACCAAGAGGTGCGTAGTGATGGCAGTGCACGGGTGGATCATGCCTTGTGTTTTGTGTGGTATTGCATTATGAGGGGAGACACTGCTCCGTTTACGTTCTGTGATTGTTTTCAGCCTTGGAATGCTTCTTATATCACAGACATTTAGCCATTGTTTTCAGCCTTGGAATGCTTCTCAAATCACAGACACTTACCACTGTTTTCATCCTTGGAGTACTACTTATATCACAGACATTTAGCCATTGTTTTCAGCCTTGGAATGCTTCTCAAATCACAGACACTTAACCACTGTTTTCATCCTTGGAGTACTACTTACATCACAGACATTTAGCCTGTAGTTAATCTACAGTTTCTCTCACATCTGACATTTGGTTCTCAGTTGCCGTTTGCTTTTTATGCAGCCAATGTCCTCCAAGCTCCTCAACTCCTGTCTGCCTTGTGTATCATGTCCATCAGAAATTCTTGCTGTCCACAATGAGATCTCGTCTTGAACAAAGCCGCTGTATTGTTCCTGGAAAATTTGATTAGAAACAAACAAGAATAGAATACGTCTTTATTACCAAGTGTACCGGGGTCACAAGGAATATTGGGGGAGGATAGTACATAACAAGGTACGAACATAAATCGAAAATCATACACAAACACAGATACAGTAGAAATTAGGAGACATACAGGTGTATATCAATATAAAAACTTGTGCATACTCACACATGCACGCACTGTGCACACACACATGCGCGTGGACACACACACACACACACACACACACACACACACACACACACACACACACACGCTCTTGCACAATTCCAGTTATCTTACTGGAGCATTGCGTTTCAGAAACAAAGCATGACAAACACATATTTTTGGCAAGATTACCCGAAGAAAGAAAGATTAGATGACGATGATGGGTGCAATAGCCAAGTGGTTAAAGCATTGGACTTTCGAATCATGGTGACGGCACCTGGTGGGTAAAGGATGGAGATTTTTACGATCTCCCAGGTCAACATATGTGCAGACCTGCTTAGTGCCTGAACCCCCTTCGTGTGTAATGCAGAAAATCAAATACGCACGTTAAAGATCCTGTAATCCATGTCAGCGTTCGGTGGGTTATGGAAACGAGAACATACCGGGGGTACCCAGTATGCACACCCCCGAAAGCGAAGTATGGCTGCCTACATGGCGTGGTTAAAAACGGTCATGCATGTAAAAGCCCACTCGTGTACATGCGAGTGAACGTGGGAGTTGCAGCCCACGAACGCAGAAGAAGAAGAAGAAGAAGAAGATGAATTAATACTGTGCACAGAACATTTATTTGTTTGGACATTTTCATCAGGTCCTCTGCACCTTTTTGGCTTGGGCAGTTCATCATGGTTATTAGGTTTTACATTTATTTGATTATTTATCATCATTGTTGTCTTATTTATTTATTTTATTATTATTATTATGATTACTTTTTTTTTTATATTATAATCATTATTTATTTATTTATTTATTCATTTCTTTATTTATGTACGCTTATAGTTGACTTCATCACGTTTTTGCGCCTCATGCATATTATTAGTAGTGGTAGTAGTAATTTTTTTATGTATTTATCTATTATTTATTCACCCTTTTTTCTTTTTTTTCTTCTTTTTTTCTCAAGGCCTGACTAAGCGCGTTGGGTTACGCTGCCGGTCAGGATCTGCTTGGCAGATGTGGTGTAGCGTATATGGATTTGTCCGAATGCAGTGACACCTCCTTGAGCTACTGAAACTGGAAACTGATATTAGGTTTTAAATCTTGTTGCTGAAACAGTAGTTCTGAGGTGTTCCTTTCCAACACTTTTGTGTTCGTAGTTTATTGACTCACTTGTGTAAACAAAGTGAGTCTATGTTTTAACCCGGTGTTCGGTTGTCTGTGTGTGTGTGTGTGTGTGTGTGTGTGTCCGTGTGTCTTTGTGTCCGTGGTAAACTTTAACATTGACATTTTCTCTGCAAATACTTTGTCAGTTGACACCAAATTTGGCATAAAAATAGGAAAAATTCAGTTTTTTCCAGTCATCTTGTTTAAAACAATATTGCACCTCTGGGATGGGCACAAAAAAATAATAAAAGAAGCCTAATTATATGCAAACAGCATTTACTGTTATATTTATATTTTTTGTATTCTCTAAACTTGGCACTTTGACCTCTTATTCTGACACAACAACAAGCGGAGTCATTGTTATCATTTTTTGTTCAAACAGGAACTTCTTTTGCTAAGCATGGAATTTTTATTTATTTTGCAAACGTTTTGTTGCAGATAGTAAAGAATGGAAATTACTCTGTAATTAATGCTAGGGGACGTAATTTATCACAAGTGAGTCTTGAAGGCCTTGCCTCTCTTGATTATTTATATGTATTCATGTATAAATAGAAAAGAAAGCAATACACTGAGACTTAAGTTAAATACGATTTTAGCAAGAGTATGATTGCATTGCCTACATGATAGCGAGCAACTGAAGAGAGAAAGTAAGTCATTTACATGTTTCATGTCCATGCTTCCAGATTCATTGCGACCGCTTGCAAAGTGGCTTGCAGCAGTCATTTGCCCGATTCAGACCGCAACCAGCATTTCAAGGATGTCATGAAAGCTTTGGAAGGTGGTGAGTATGTTTTGATATCCGTCCTGACTGCTGTTCAGATGTGACTGACACATTTTTAAACCTCAATCACTTGATTTTATTATGTAAATCATGCATGTTTTATGTTACTGGTACTTAAATGAGAATTCTGTTGGTGATCTTCAGACTGATGGATGAATATCTATCCAAAAAGAAAGTGGGGTATGGGGAGGAAGGGGGAGGGATGGGGAGAAGAATATAAAGTTTTATTTAGAAAGTAACAAATAACCAGCCCCCCCCCTCCCCCGCACCCCCCAAACCACCCTTTCCCCGGCCCCTCCCCCTGGCCCCCCCTCCTCCACACACTCATTTCTAGGCTACGTATCGCAGCTTCCATGGCACACACACACACACACACACACACACATACACACACACACACATACACACACACACACACACACACACATACATACACACACACACACACACACACACACACACACACACACACACACGTGAACCGAAGCCTGTGACTGAGAGCATCATATCTATAAAAAAAAAGAAAAAAAAAAAAAAAGAAAAAGAAAAAAAGTTGACACAGAAACTCGGTGGTGAAAGAGTCAGCCCGATGTTTGTGCTTGCAGGTGACAGCGTGCAGCTGATGGGGCGCGGTTCGGTGGAGGCCACGCGGCTGTGTCTGGGCCGAGCGACGGTGAAGACGGGGGAAGAGGTGGCCATGACGGTGCGGCTCCGCAGCTACTTTCCCCAGCCCCTCGCCTGCCGCTCCGTGCAGCTGGCCCTCTGCCCTCGCCTCGACCAGGACTGTGCCCAGGTACTGTTGCTCACTGTTGGTTTGCCTTGTACGTGTGGTAGACCTTTGTGTGTGTGTGTGTGTGTGTGTGTGTGTGTGTGTGTGTGTGTGTGTGTGCCGCTCCGTGCAGCTGGCCCTCTGCCCTCGCCTCGACCAGGACCGGGCCCAGGTACTGTTGCTCGCTGTTGGTTTGCCTTGTACGTGTGGTAGACCTTTTTGTGTGTGTGTGTGTGTGTGTGTGTGTGTGTGTGTTTGTGTTTTGTGTGTGTGTGTGTGTGTGCCGCTCCGTGCAGCTGGCCCTCTGCCCTCGCCTCAACCAGGACCGGGCCCAGGTACTGTTGCTCGCTGTTGGTTTGCCTTGTAGGTGTGGTAGACCTTTTTGTGTGTGTGTGTGTGTGTGTGTGTGTGTGTGTTTTGTGTGTGTGTGTTTGTGTGTGTGTGTGTGTGTGTGTGTGTGTGCCGCTCCGTGCAGCTGGCCCTCTGCCCTCGCCTCGACCAGGACCAGGGCCAGGTACTGTTGCTCACTGTTGGTGGCTTGCCTTGTAGGTGTGGTAAACCTTTTTGTGTGTGTGTGTGTGTGTGTTTGTGTGTGTGTGTTGTGTGTGTGTGTGTGTGTGTTTGTTGTGTGTGTTTGTGTGTTGTGTGTGTGTGTGTCTGTGTGTGTGTGTGTGTGTGTGTGTGTGTGTGCCGCTCCGTGCAGCTGGCCCTCTGCCCTCGCCTCGACCAGGACCTGGGCCAGGTACTGTTGCTCGCTGATGTTTGCCTTGTAGGTGTGAGAGAATCTGAGCGCACTGGTTCGAATCACGGCTCAGCCACCGATATTTTCTCCCCCTCCACTAGACCTTGAGAAGTGGTCTGGATGCTAGTCATTCGGATGAGACGATAAACTGAGGTTACGTGTGCAGCTTGCACTTAGCACATGTAAAAGAACCCATGGAAACAAAAGGGTTGTTCCTGGCAAAATTCTGTAGAAAAATCCAGTTCGATAGGAATTAATAAAACTGCACGCAGGAATAAATGCAAAAAAATGGGTGGCGCCGTAGTGTAGCGACGCGCTGTCCCTGGGGAGAGCAGCCCGAATTTCACACAGAGAAAATCTGTGGTGAGAAAAAGAAATACAAAATACAAATACAATATCTTTGTAAGGCAACAGCTCTTCATTGATGAGCATACCTGTCAGCAACATTTAAAGGTTTAATCTAAATCAAACTGCTGTCATTTAATCAGATGTTCTTCTCATTTCCGTCAGGACGACTCACAAGAGCAGCAACCACCAGCTGACAGCCAAGAACCAAAGACGGTCACCATCAACACGGAAGCGCCACCTCCATCCCGCGTCCTCCGACGGTCTTTCCCCAGGAAGATCGACACGCGAGCCATGTACGAGCGTCGGCAGGGCCGCGTCATGGTTGCTGGGATCACGTGCGACTCGGCTCACGAGCTGCTCAAGAGGACAGACAGTTTGCCCACCGGGGCAGAGGCGTTGGACGTACCTGTGAAAGGGGATTACGCTTTCAGTCTTGACGCTTCAGAGGTCACTCTGAAACCAGGAGATAACGAGCTGGATCTGACAGTAAAGGTGAGAGGACGTCAGGTGGGCGTGGAAAAGGGTGGGGGATGTGAATGTCTTTACAACCCTTTAACTCCCAGAACTATTCTGTAATTTTTGCCAGGAAACCAATAACCTTACAAAACATCTGCCTGCCCCCCAAAAAAATCTTTAAAAGAAGTATACAACGCTACATGTTTTATTCAAGGAAAATGAATGGAGAATATAGTTATTGTATGTTCAGTGTTGAACAGGATGAGATAACTCACAGATTTTTAGAAAATAAGAAAAAGCACAAAACATTTTGAAGAAAAACATGGGTGGAAATGGTACTGAAATATTTGCAGATGTATATGATTTAACAAGCAACTGCAGTTATGATGCTTTCCTCCACTATCACGTTGTACTATACAAATCAAATCAAATAAAATCATGTTGCTTTTAGCCCAGCTGACCGCAAGGGTCCATTTCAGGGTTGATCACCCGTCAGTTCTTAAAAACCAGTCAAAAAAACACGGATTAATATTGAAAGGATAAAAGTACAAATACACCCATTTTTCACTCAAACCATATAAAACTGAATCAGCGTTATGTTGTTCCACACAACACTGCAAAATCTTTTAAAGCTTTTCCTCACACAACAAGTGGAGGGATGGCTCGCTCAGGGGTAAAACACTTCTTGACGGGGGTTGCAGGCGGGTGAAGAGGGGTGGTTCGTCCCAAGCCAGATCTGCGTGTGTGTCAAGGGCCTGGAGATTCTGGTGCCTCTGCCCAGCATGGACATGTGTCTGCACGTGGCGAGCTACAGACCCTCTTTCACGCTCATGCCCAAGAACACAGGTGACTGCCATGTTTCATTTGAAAGAGAAACGTTTTTGAGGGAAGCCAGGGTGTGTTGGGGTTGGGGAGGGGGGGGGGGGTGTAAGGAGGAGGAGGGAAGGAGACGTTTGAGAGAGAAGATAGCAGAACCGGTGGATTGAAGAGTTGTGTGGATGCGTAAGGATCTGTCTTACTGTCTGTATTTGAGTGTAGGACTAGTCGTTTGTGTTGAGGATCTGTCCTGTTGTTTGCGTGTGTGACTTTGAGGATAATCGTTTGCGTGTGGGGGCCATGAACAGATGTTGGTGATGGTATGCATAAACGTTTGCATACACTGGTATAAACATACACATGCACACACAAACACTCTCTGGATTACACGCATACACGCACACATGCACACGCACACATGCGCGCGCACACACACACACACACACACACACACACAAACACACACAACCTGCACACATGCATATTCACAGTCATACTCTCAAGCACATTCATTAATTCACACACACACACACACACACACACACACACACACACACTCTCACTCACTCACTCACTCACTCACTGACTCACACTCACTCACTGACACACACACACACACACACACTCTCTCTCTCTCTCTGACACACACACTCTCTCTCTTTCACTCACACACACACACACACACACACACACACACACACCACCACCACCACTACCAACCCCTGCACACACACACACATTTGCCATGCTCTCATGCTTTACAATCACAACAACATCCCCCCCCCAAAAAAAAACAACAACATTTCCTTTCTTTCCCAGACGAATTCATCGCGGGCATCGAGCAGGCGGCCACCCTGACCGTTCAGACGGGCAGCCACTGCATCACGAGCCAGACCCCGGTCACCCTGAAGTCCTCACTCCCCATTACCTTCACCTCTGCCCAGCCAACACAGGATGGAGGACGCTTGTGGCTCCCCCCTCAAGCTCCTCACCGGTCGGTGGATGTCGACGTCAAGGTGTATTTGCCGTTGGAGCATGTCTCAGCAGCTTCTGAGGGAACGCATTCGTCATCACTGCTGGCGCCGGGGGTAGGCTGGGAGGAAAAAGATGGTTTTGGGGGTGGTGGGGGGAGGGGGGGGGGGTTTGGAGGGGGCGGGGGGTGCTGGAGGAAGTGGATGGAGCGGTTGTGGTTCGGGTTGGTGTTAAACTGCGGTATGAGGTCTGGTGTTTTTTGTGTGTGTGTGTGTGTGCGAGTCGTGTTTGTGCTGTTTCTTAGAATGCCACTGGATGCATTTTCATGAGTGGCCCTTTGCTGGACACCACATGGAAAAAGAGGAATAGTGTGTGTTGTGTGTGTGTGTGAGCATGTGTGTGTGTGTTTGTGCACACATGCATTAGATCGCTGAGTGATGCCTTAAGTGTCTTGAGAGATGCATGTAACATAGTACATACATATGTAATTGTGAGTGATGATTATTATGATGACGATAATGATGAACGTGTGTGTGTGTGTGTGTGTGTGTGTTGGTGGAGGGTGGGGCCTGGGCGTCTCTGATTCTACATATTTGTGCCTATGCTTAATGTATCTTTGTGTGTGTGTGTGTGTGTGTGTGTGTGTGTGTGTGTGTGTGTGTGTGTGCGCACGCTAGCAAGTGGGCTGGTGTACACAAGTTCACTGAGCATTGCCCTTATTTTTTCTTTTTTATTGTTTTTTTTATATTTACCTTCTGTGTATCTTTTTGTGTTTTAAGTCCTGTTTTGATGAATTTACTTCTTTTGTTTATTTGGTTTATTTCATTTCGCTTTAGTAGCTCTCTGGGCCTGATGGGTGTGTTGGGTCTGTGCGTAGTTCAGGCGTCTGCTCACACTTCGCAGTTCTTATATATGGAGATTTTGCAAAGCAGTTGTGGTGGTGCACCATCAGTCCGCACATATGTGGAGTGATCGCCTAGAGGTCGACAGGTGCAATAGCCGAGTGGTTAAAGCGTTGGACTTTCAATCTGAGGGTCCTGGGTTCGAATCACGGTGACGGCGCCTGGTGAGTAAAGGGTGGAGATTTTTACGATCTCCCAGGTCAACATGTGTGCAGACCTGCAAGTGCCTGAACCCCCTTCGTGTGTATGTGCAAGCAGAAGATCAAATACGCACGTTAAAGATCCTATAATCCATGTCAGCGTTCGGTGGGTTATGGAAACAAGAAAATTCCCAGCATGCACACCCCCGAAAGCGGAGTATGGTTGCCTATATGGCGGGGTAAAAACGGTCATACACGTAAAAGCCCACTTGTGTGCATATGAGTTAACATGGGAGTTGCAGTCCACGAACGCAGAAGAAGAAGGCCTAGAGGTAACGCGTCCGCCTAGGAAGCGAGAGAATCTGAGCATGCTGGTTCAAATCACAGCTCAGCCGCCGATATTTTCTCCCCCTCCACTAGACTTTAAGTGGTGGTCTGGACGCTAGTCATTTGGATGAGACGATAAACCGAGGTCCTGTTTGCAGCATGCACTTAGCGCACGTAAAAGAACCCATGGCAACAAAAGGGTTGTTCCTGGCAAAAATTCTGTAGAAAAATCCGCTTCGATAGAAAAAAAAAAACCCAAAAAACTGCACGCAGGAAAAAATACACACACAAAAAAATGGGTGGCGCTGTAGTATAGGGACGTGCTCTCCCTGGGGAAAGTAGCCCGAAATTTCACACAGAGAAATCTATTGTGATAAAAAGAAATACAAATACAAATACAAATATGTTATTGCCCGCTTGAAACTGACGCAGAATCTGAAATGGAAACGGACCTGTATTGATTGCAGGTGGAGTGTTGTGTGGAGGAGTGGTCAGAATGCATGCAGGGACACCTGGCCTTTGTGGTTCCTCTCCGCGCTTCGCATAGAGTCTACACTGCCAGGAACAAGTGAGGGTGGTTTTTGTGCTGTTTGAGAAAATTTTAGTTATCTTTTTATATATTCAGGTAGATTTTAACAAAAAAACAACTAAGTCACTCACTTGACCGGTCAGTCAGTGGGTCAAACAAACAAACAAAAAGCAGATATGCCAACTGTTCTGATTTCGCCATGTTTTGTCACGTTTGATAGCAGTTTGTTCCAACGTTATGACGGGCGCAATAGGCGAGTGGTTAAAGCGTTGGACTGTCAATCTGAGGGTCCCGGGTTCGAATCACGGTGACGGCGCCTGGTGGGTAAAGGGTGGAGATTTTTCCGATCTCCCAGGTCAACATATGTGCAGACCTGCTAGTGCCTGAACCCCCTTTGTGTGTATATGCAAGTAGAAGATCAAATACACATGTTAAAGATCCTGTAATCCATGTCAGCGTTCGGTGGGTTATGGAAACAAGAACATACCCAACATGCATACCCCCGAAAACGGAGTATGGCTGCCTACATGGCGGGGTAAAAATGGTCATACACGTAAAAGCCCACTCGTGTGCATATGAGTGAATGCAGAAGAAGAAGAAGTTCCAACATTATGCCAATGTCAAAATTGTTCTGACGAGTTCATTTTGGACTACATAGCATGGTCACGTATGCTTTCCTGTCGTAACATTACCCAGATGCTCTGGATGTATCGATCACGAGGCCAGGGCAGTCACTGCTAACCTTGGTCTCACGTAATGAGTAATGATGCTCAGCTAATCGTGTGTGTGTTTACATTGAAACAGCATTGAGTGGACCAATGAGCTTAATCATAGCAGTTACACCATGTTACAGGAAGGCCCAAGTGTTTGTATGCCTTGTAGATAAAACGTAAGTTTGCTGATGTGGCTTGGAGTCCAAGTGTTCCTGTCAAACTCAAATGTAGCAACCAAATTTCCTGATTGTTCCTACAAACACTTGACAGGGCTTGGCATCTCTGAAAAAGGAAACTAATAAAAAAAAAAAAAAGTACGCCACCAGACCTTGGGGGAAATTATGTTTTTTTTGCCGCCCCATCATCTGCATCATTTCAGTGGCATTACTCCCATGCCGCTCATTTAGATTCCCCCATACAAGGCCACACCTTGGTTTGTCTATCACAGTTCCAGTGTCGGCAGTCCACAGGGAACCATTGATGTTAGGTCAGCAGGAGGCCACACACCAGAGGAGACCCTGCAGTGCTGCTGAGTCACTTTGGTGCTGTTCAGTGGTGCCTGTTCTGATTTAATGTACTTAGGACACCACCTACTAAGCCCTCTACTAACGACAATAATGGCTTAGTTGCGGAGCCAGACTGAGTGAGCTCCCTTGCAGAGTGGAGACCGTCGCCACTTGAATGGTGACTTTGTTGACAAGGGCAGAAAGGGAAAAGCTTTAGTTTATATATTCTTTGCAAGGTGTGATGATCCATATGATTGTCATCATCATCACATTGAATAAACAAACAACAAAAGGAAGAATATAGTGTGTGTCAGAAATTTTCTGTTTGTTTCAGATTTTTATATCATCCTGTAGGTAAGATTTTTGGGTAGGCATGTGTGTCGGCAAAAAATGTGCATTGAGCAAGGTGCATAATTATAGCCCAGACGTAGTTCAGGTGTGTGCATGTGTGTGTGTGTGTGTGTTTGCGTGGTAGGTGTGAGTTGTGTGTGTGTGTGTGTGTGTGTGTGGTAGGTGTGAGTTGTGTGTGTGTGTGTGTGGTAGGTGTGAGTTGTGTGTGTGTGTGTGGTAGGTGTGAGTTGTGTGTGTGTGTGTGTGTGTGTTTGTGTGGTAGGTGTGAGTTTGTGTGTGTGTGTGTGTGTGTGTTTGCGTGGTAGGTGTGAGTTGTGTGTGTGTGTGTGTGTGTGTGGCAGGTGTGAGTTTGTGTGTGTGTGTGTGTGTGTGTTTGTGTGGTAGGTGTGAGTTGTATGTGTGTGTGTGGTAGGTGTGAGTTGTGTGTGTGTGTGTGTGGTAGGTGTGAGTTGTGTGTGTGGTAGGTGTGAGTTGTGTGTGTGTGTGTGTGTGTTTGTGTGGTAGGTGTGAGTTGTGTGTGTGTGTGTTTGTGTGGTAGGTGTAAGTTGTGTGTGTGTGTGTTTGTGTGGTAGGTGTAAGTTGTGTGTGTGTGTGTTTGTGTGGTAGGTGTAAGTTGTGTGTGTGTGTGTTTGTGTGGTAGGTGTGTGTGTGTGTGTGTGTGTGTGTGTGTGTGAGGTGTGTGTGTGTGTGTTTGTGTGTGTGGCAGGTGTGAGTTGTGTGTGTGTGTGTGTGTGGTAGGTGTGAGTTGTGTGTGTGTGTGTGGTAGGTGTGAGTTGTGTGTGTATGTGTGTGTGTGTGTGTGTGTTTGTGTGGTAGGTGTGAGTTGTGTGTGTGTGTGTGTTTGTGTAGTAGGTGTGTGTTTGTGTGTTCATGTGGTAGGTGTGAGTTGTGTGTGTGTGTGTGTGTGTGTGTGTGTGTGTGTGTGTGTGTGTGTGTGTGGTAGGTGTGAGTTGTGTGTGTGTGTGTGTGTGTGTGTGTGTGTGTTTGTGTAGTAGGTGTGAGTTGTGTATGTGTGTGTGTGTTTTTGGTAGGTGTGAGTTATGTGTATGTGTGTGTTTGTGGTAGGTGTGAGTTGTGTGTGGGTGGAAAGTTCTGTAGTCTTCAGCCAGCAGTCATCTTTATGGATCAGCCATCACTTCATTGTCACTGTTTAACACACCAGGCAGTGGTAGATATGTTTGCCCTTCCTGCAACTATGTACAACAGAAAGTGTGTGTGACCAAATGATTTTGAACATTTAGGTTTCCAGACAATGGTTTGACTTAAAGCTTTCAGCTTGTAGGATCTACTTGTGTATGCAATGGAGTGATGCAGAAAATATGGTTAATCTGTTTCGTGTGTTGTGTGTGTGTGTTTTCTTGTGTGTGTGTTTGCGTGTGTGTTTGCACACACATAAAGTGTGCGCTCATGTATGCAATGGAGCGGTGCAGAAATTACGGATACGCTGTTTCATGTGTTGTGTGCGTGTGCGTGTGTGTTTGCGTACACATAAAGTGTGCGCTCATGTAAGCAATGGAGTGGTACGGAAATTATGGATATGCTGTTTCGTGTCTGCAGAAAGTACATCCAGATCAAGTTACAGGGAAACACAACCGCCCCCATCAGAGTCGCCAAACCCGACCTGACTGCCATCGGCACCACCTTCACTTTCCTCAATCCGGGCAAGGAGTGGGTGAGTGGAGTCTTTCTTCCTGTTACACGTGTTGATAAAGTTTTGTGTTGCAACTCTGTGTGTCATCCGCTTTGTGTACGGAACTTTGGAAACTGACTGGACATGAACAAAAAAGAACTTTGGCTAGAGGAGAAGTAGTGATGGGAAGATAACTGTTGTGAACAATGCTAGACTCAGGAGGGCGATGAGAATGTGATGGGCTTGTCAACAAAAACATGACAGCAATGGTAGATGTTGTCTGAGAACTCTCTCCGGATGATGGAAAGCTATAGCGTTCCTGACGTAAGGTAGCGTTCTGGACAACAGAACGCTATAAGGGTTTCGACAGTTAAAACATTTTCTACGTTTTCCTCATGGGGTAGCATAAAAATTGCAGCTACACTGGGCATTGCGAACGTGTCAAAGGTTGAATGGAAAGTTTCTTTGTGAGGTTTTGTAACTATACACTCGCTGGCGAGCCATTGAGCTTGGTACCCCACATGACAAGCTAATCTGCATACGTATCCAAAATGGCGTCGCAGGCGATACAAGTGGAAATTTTTGGAGCAAACTAGATCACGACAGTGGCTTTTTACTGCTGCTGAAGTGATTGAAATGCTTCAGACTGAAGGTTTTGACATCGACAAGGATGATGAAGACATTGAATAAAGTATCTGCAGTGAAGAAAGCTACCAGCAAGAAGGTACTGACAGTGACTCAGCATCTGAGGGCTGTGAAGAGAGGGAGGGGGGTGGGCGTACACACGACGTTAGAAGAGGGGTCATTGGGTCAAGTACAGTGAGTTTCATTCAGTTACTTTGTGTTTTGTATTTTTTGTAATTTTTTTTCCTAACTCCTAACAAATGGGTCGTCTGCAGGGGAAAGCAAGGGAGAAAACTGTTCGTCCAGAGTGAGTTAACATAGATGTTGTCTGTCAAGTCTGAACATAGATGTTTGAGAAGTCTCAGCATAAGCAGACCGACGTATACAGTGCTATGGTGAGACTTGTGATTGGTTTTTATGTTTGCTCACAAACACTTTTTGTTTCTTTTCTCTCTGGGATTGTGGGCTTCATTTGCCACGTTCACACACATACATATTTGTGTGTGTTTTAGAGAGAGAAGGGGATAGAGAGAGAGAGAGCTGAATGGTTTGAGCTCTGAAGAGTATTAAATTAGGGCTTTCCTGTCCATGGGGTAGGGAGACGTGGGGATTCGCATGTTAACATCCATTTAGAGAGACAGAGAGAGAGAGAGACAGAGAGAGACAGAGGCAGAGAGACAGAACTCAGAACTCAAAATGTTTTTATTCAAGGATTAAGATTTTAGGCATTGCCTATTCTTCCAATCTGTCCTTGCTAATCTACAGCGATTACAAATAGCACACACATAAATGAAAGGAAAAGGTTTTCATGCAGAGAGAGACAGAGAGAGAGAGTGAGACAGAGAGACACAGGAGAGACACAGAGAGAGACAGAGACAGAGAGAGAGATACTGACACTGACACTTTATGGGCAAATAATGTTTTACAGTTCTACTGCCAAGGGGGATAATTTAGCTCATGGAAGCGACAGAAGAAAAGAAAGTGAGAACCGATAAAGGGAAATAACAGTTTATGTAAACATTAAAAAAACCCATAAACATTTTTACAGTCTCACACATAACATTAATAAATATTCACAAATATTCCATTTTAACACACACACACACACACACACACACACACACACACACACACACACACAGAGAACAAGAAATTAGCCACTGAAACAAATCACTCCATTGTGGAATAGCATCACAATTGCACTTGGTTTATCAATGACACATTGACATCTCCTGCAGATGTTCTTTTCTTTATCTCTACTTCTGAATCTGCACTGATTTATAAAGCAACACGGTGATCACAATTAGCAGACTTAATCTTCATTAGTTAGTGAATTTTTTTTTTTTTTTTTTTTTTTTTTAATAGTTAAGGGTGAGGGGGGCGGGGGTGTGTGTTTTCAAGGTGTTTTACCATGTGTACAGTTTTGAACCCAAGGTGGTGTGGGGTGCGGTGTGAAGGATGTTGCCATTTACAAGGTACAAGAGTGTTGTGCACACTCAACTTATATCAGATTGACATAAGTTTACAGCTGGGCCAACAGCAAAGTGAGAGCTGTATGATCAATGGTTTCTCCATTGCAATGGGAAATCATTTACAGCTTAGTCTTTTGTGAAGGACTATGACTGTCAAACTAGGAGGCAGCCTTTGGGAACCATCCCCAATGCCGACTGTCCTAAAACCATCTTGGCCGAGAGAGTGGGGATGTAACTTGGGCAAGACACTCTCCACTATGATCAAATTTCCAGCCCAGATAGGACAGCAGTTACTTCCTCTGCTGTTCTGATGGTCTTAGTGGAACACGACTGACTATCATACATATAGTACTGTTACTCTCACGACTATTACTGCTGCCACCACCACCACCCACTGGCTGTCTCTCAGGTGGTTCGTCAGCATCAGGATGTGTCTCTGGTGTGGGAGGTAGTCGCAGGCGACTCTGATGAAGACGCCAACATCCATGCAACGTTTCACTGCGGCTTCTCCTGCGACCTTGACCTGGCTGAGCAACAGCGCACGTTCACCTACAGCTGTCACCTGAAAGAGTTCCAGGTGAGGGTGGATTGTGTGTTTGGGGGGAGGGGAGGTTGTGTGTTGTGTTGTGTGTGTGTGTGTGTGTGTGTGTGTGTGTGTGTGTTTTGTGTGTGTGTGTGTGTGTTTTGTGTGTGTGTGTTGTGTGTGTGTGTGTTGTGTGTGTGTGTGTGTGTGTTTGTGTCATGTGTGTGTTTGTGTTATGTATATGTGTGTGTGTGTGTTGTGTGTGTGTGTGTGTTCATGAAAATTTATCCCTTTTCCATGTCCCTGCATGTGTTGTGTGTTGTGTGCTGTGACAGACGTGGTACATGGTGGAGTACACGCTGTGTGGCGAGGGCACCATCACAGCGGCCGTGCCTGGCACCCAGCTGAGCAGCAAGAGCCTGCGCTGCACGGGTTACCAGTCCGGCATCACCTACACCTTCTACCTCACCATCACCCCCGTCAACTACTGCTGCTGCCCTGCCGAGCGACCCCAGCACCTCGTGTACAGGGTCACGGCCGACCCTTCCATCTGGGCCTTCTCGGGGAAAACCACAGGTGATAGTTTTGTTGATTAACATACCCCCCGAAAACAGAGTATGGCTGCTTACATGGCAGGGTAAAAAAGAGGACATACAAGTAAAAAGCCCACTTGTGTACATACAAGTGAACGTGGGAATTGGGAAGAAGAAGAAGAAGTTGATTAACAAATAGTGAGTGGTAACTCTCTCCATTCACAACTTACACAACCTCAAATCAGTGCTGCTTATGCCACCGATTCAGCTAGCACACAGGTAAATAACCGGTACATGAGAACAAACCCAGACACTTCCTCAGAAAGGGAGGGGGGGGGGGGTTGTTTTTATTTTCACTTGCTAAGGCAGATGCTCCCGTATCTTTGGGCACATATGGCAGTGAAGAGACTCCATGGTCCACGACCCTCCAGTTTGCTGGTGTCACCCTGTTGTCTGTCGCCAAGTCGGAAGTCTCTCTCTCTCCACTGGTTGCCACCAGTTCATCTTAGGCCATCCTCTTCTCTCTTTCTCTGATCTGGAGGTGTCCAGTCCATGGTTTGCTATGCGATTCTTGTTGCGGGTTGTGTCTGCAAAAGTCCCAGCCAGTGGAGATGCTACTTGTATTTGTATTTCTTTTTATCACAACAGATTTCTCTGTGTGAAATTCGGGCTGCTCTCCCCACGGAGAGCGCGTCGCCACACTACAGCGCCACCCATTTTTTTGTATTTTTTCCTGCGTGCAGTTTTATTTGTTTTTCCTATTGCAGTGGATTTTTCTTCAGAATTTTGCCAGGAACAACCCTTTCGTTGCCATGGGTTCTTTTACGTGCGCTAAGTGCATGCTGCACACGGGACCTTGGTTTATCGTCTCATCCGAATGACTAGCGTCCAGACCACCACTCAAGGTCTAGTGGAGGGAGAGAAAATATCGGCGGCTGAGCCGTGATTCAAACCAGCGCGCTCAGATTCTCTCGCTTCCTAGGTGGACGCGTTACCTCTAGGCCATCACTCCACATTTGCAGATGGTGGTTGACATGAGAGGTTGATGGATATCATGGAAAATCACTGTATGTGTCTCAATTTTTTTCTGCCCCAGTGTGTGTGTGTGTGTGTGTGTGTGTGTGTGTGTGTTTCTTTCAGAATTATGTCTCCAATTTTCTACATTGTAGTGTGTGTGTGTGTGTCTGTGTGTCTGTGTGAGTACCGTAACTTTTTTTCTTTTTCTTTTCCGTGGAAGAACAAATTCTTTTTTTTTCATCTTTTTTTTGTTGTTGAATGGTGGTGTATGGTCTAGGCTGTGGTCTTTATGTGTGAAGAAAGATTGGGGAAAGTTCTTTTTTTAGAATAGTGTGTTTGGACTGTGGATATTGTGTGTGAAGAAAAAGTAGAAAGCAATTCTTTTCTTGAGGTGTGGAGGATGGTCAGAGCTGTGGTCATTGGTGTGATGAAAAAGTAAGGAAAGTATTTTTAGAATGATGGAGTATGACCAAGGCTGTGGTAATCGTGTGTGAAGAAAAAGTAGTGAACATTCCATTTTGCTCGTTTTTTATTTGATGATGGAGTTTGCCCAACGCTGTAGTCATTGTGTGTATAGAAAAAACAAGTAAAGGTCTCTTTTTTTTCTTAGAATTATGGAGTGTGACCAAGGTTGTGGCCATCATGTGTGAGAAAAAGTAGGGAAAGTTTGTTTTACTGGAATGATGGAATATGGCTGAGGCTGTGGTCATTGGGTAAGAAGAAAAAGTACAAAAGTTCCCCACTCCCTTTCTTTTTTTAATGATGGAGTATAGCCAAGGCTTTGGTCATTAAGTGTGAAGAGAAAGTAGGAAGGTTCCTTTTTTTTGAAAATAGTAAAGTTCAACTGGAGCAATGGTTGTTGAGTTTAAAAGGAAAAGTAGGCCCTGTTCCTTTAAAGAATGATGGAGTATGGTAAAGCTGTGGTCATTGTATGTGAGAAAAAAGTAGGGAATGTTCCTTTTTTTTTCCTTCCCAGAATGATGAAGTATGGCCAAGACTGTGGCAATGGTGTTTGAAGAAAAAGTAACGACAACTCATTATAACTGAAACTGGAATTGAAAATTGTACCATTGTGTAAGTTTTCACTGGCCATGCAGGTGTCCTCAGCATAGGAGAGAACCCCTTCCGAGCATCGCTGAAAGTGATACCACTGGCAGCCGGCCATCAGCACCTTCCTAAAGTCCAGCTCTTTCACCACACGGGTACAGAGTCTCCCGTTCCTGATGACAGCGAAGGTTAGTCAGTGGTGATTCAGACATAATGTACGCTCTAGAATGCTTTCATTTGTAGAAAACTGTTTCCACAGAGCTTTTTTTTTCTTAAGATATTTTGGGGGTTCCATATCATGTGCACTGTTTATGCAGAAGATGCTGTGAAATACTGAAAGCACTCTGCAGTTCTGTCCAGATCAGTCCATGAGTTCAACGAATGTATAATGATAAAATCAAGCTCTGGACATTATTTTCTTTCATGTAACTGGCTCAGAAATGTATCACATAAAAAAGGCAACAGTATTTGATAGCTTGTCTGTAAAGTGGCATTTGAGCAAATTATTTTGAAGGTTTATTTCTTGATTCATTTTTTGTGTGTGTCATATACTGTACCATGTCAAACTGATGCAAACTAGGCCTACTGATTTGCTCTGTTTAGCCAGCATTTGCAGCTAACTCAGTAATAAGTCATCGCACTAATTCCACCCTCTGATTGACAATCAAACACAATTTCCAGCCGGAATCACGTTCTTTGTTTTCCCTCGTTTTAGGTTATGTCTACCTGCAGATGATCTGCCGTTGCTAGTATTAATAGTTGTGTGGACAGGTGGGATGGCAAACGTTCAATCAGATTTGAATTATCTGTTTTTTCAATAAAGGAAGTAAGATGACAGTGACCACCATTAGCACACAGACTTCTTTAGGCTAAGTGTTTCAGCCTGGTACAAATGTTGCAGACGTCTGGGTGAAGAGAGCAGAGACAGAGAAGCTGGAAAGGGAAGAAGAAGAAGAAGAAGAAGAAGAAGAGGAGGGAGACAAAGGAAAAGACAAGCACCCTTCGAACCAAGGGGTTGCTGACAGCGCAGAGACGATAGACCCCAGTTCGGGCCTCCGACAGTTCAGCGTGGGTCGGGTCTACAATGCCAGCCTGGCCAAACAGGTGCATGTCTTCCCAACGCCTGCCAGCAGTGACATGGAGGTCTCCATGGAGATGACCACTGTTTAACCTCTGCCATCATCTTTAGACGTGGTTGATCTTGACCTTTGGTACCAATCATTAGGATGTCAAGGTTGTTTCTGTATGTCGTTGTCATGATCTTGATCAGTGTTCCTCGCCATAAGAACAGGTTCCCAGGTTAAAAATTAAGTTAATGCGAAGGACATTTCTGTGTCATCATCTTGACTATGACCAGTGTTCATCACCATTATTTCAAGTTCGTAAGTTCAAACAAAATTAATGTCAAGGTCAGTTCTAAGCCATTATCATTATCATGATCAGTGTTCATCACCATAAGGTCAGGTTCATAAGTTCAAAACAAAACTACTGTCAAGGTAATTTCTTTGTCATTATCATGATCTTGACCAGTGTTCATGATCATAAGGTCAGGTTTCTATGTTTAAAACGAAAGTAAGGTCATGTCTGTGTCATCATGACCTTGACTAGTGTTCACCATAAGGACAAATTAATGGGTTCAACACACAGAAGTAATCGTAATGACGACTGTTGAACCATTTCCTTATTGTAGATGTTGACCTGGACCTGTGGTAATTGCTGAGATGTCAAGGTCATTGTTGACCTAGACCTGACATGTCAAGGTCATTTAAAATTCATTAACGTGACCTTTATTAGTTGTCATCGCCATAATGACAAATTAATAAATTTGAGACAATTGTAATCCATTTGACAACTGTTCAACCTTTCCTTCATTGCACATGTTGACCTTTACTTCTGGTAATCATCACGATGTCACGGTAATTTTGATACCATTATCATAACCTTGCCTGGTGCTTTACTCCTAAGTCATAAATCTAAGATACAAGTAATCCAAAAGACTTTTGTACCATGTTAAAATTCCGTTTATCATGACCTTAATCGGAACTAGCCCAGCAAGCACACTTCATCGCACTCTCAACTGTGATTCTGATGGAGCACCCTCTGATAAGGTGGAACGAATGTTCGTCACCATAAAGACAGGTTCCTAAGCTAATCCAAAGGTCTCTGACTGCACTGTGTAAATCCTTTCAGAAAGATCCAGGTGCTTCTTGGAGACACACTGGTCTCTGATCCATAGCCTTTCTTTGTTTATTTATTTATTTATTTATGGTTTTTTATGTACGCTTTTAGTTGACTTCATCAAGTTTTTGCGTCTTATACATATTATTATTATTAGTTGTTCTTTTTTTAAAATGTATTTATCTATTATTTATTCACCCTTTTTTTTCTTTTTCTTTTTCTCAAGGCCTGACTAAGCACGTTGGGTTACGCTGCTGGTCAGGCATCTGCTTGGCAGATGTGGTGTAGCGTATATGGATTTGTCCGAACGCAGTGACGCCTCCTTGAGCTACTGAAACTGAAACTGAAACTGTTTATTTATTGTTATTGGGTTTTTATAATGTTTGAAAAAATGGAAAAGAATGCTGACTGAAAGAGGTACTATTGTGAACCATCTGAGCCAGAGGGACCAATGAATGACAAAGATGTTTGATGACTTTATGTATATTTTGCTTGGTTTTTTTTGGTTTTTTTGTTGTTGTTTTTTTGTTGTTTTTTTTGCTCCCCCATCCATCTGCATCATTTCAGTGGCATTACTCCCACGCCGCTCATTTAGATTCCCCCATACACGGCCACACCCGGGTTCGTCCATTGCAGTTCCAGTGTCAGCAGTCCACAGGGATCCATCAGTGTTAGGTTGTCAGGAGGCCACACACCAGAGGAGACCCTGCACTGCTGCTGAGTCACTTCGGTGGTGTTCAGTGGTGCCTGTTCTGTTTTAACGTACTTAGGACACCACCTACTAAGCCCCATACTAACGACAATAATGGCTTAGTATATTTTGCTTGTTTGTTAATTCAGTGGGTTTTTAAAAAAAAATTAATTTTTATTTATTTTTTATTTTTATATATATGATAGTCAATCGTGTCCGACTATGACCATCAGAACAGCAGAGGAGGCAACTGCTGTTCTGACTATTTGGGCTAGAATTTGATTATAGTGGAGAGTGTCTTGCCCAAGTACATCCCCACTCTCTCGGCCAAGAGGGTTTTAGGACAGTCGGCATTGGGATGGTTCCCAAAGGCCAACTACCCCACAAGGCTGCAGCACTAAGAGCCAGTGCAATTTTGCCTCCTAGTTTGAGAGTCATAGTCCTTCACAAAAGACTAAGCTATAAATGGTTTCCCATTGACTGGAGAAACGATTAATAATACAGCTCTCACTTTGCTGTTGGCACAAATGTAAACTTATATCAGTCTGTGATATAAGCCGAGTGTTGGGCCTATAATTCAGTGTACATAGTCATACATAGTCATAAGAGTCACGTGAAAATTAAACGCTTTTTGTTCTTGATTGTGATGACACAGGCATATCATGCGGGGATGAGCGTCAACATGTGAGCGTGCAAGACAAATTTAGAAGATAATGGTGATTCTGATGGATGATGGCATTGTCAGTGGATTCACTGATGCTATGGAAAGACTGATATTTATATGATGACTGTGTGAAAGGTATTGATGTTCATTCATGGGAGAAATGTTGCGTTCGTGCGTGCAAAAGGTTTTTTGTGGTTGATTTTGGGCACGGAGGTGCAGAAAGCTGAAAAGTAAGTGTTGTTGCTGTCATGGACTGGTGACTTGGAAGGGGCTGTGGGGGTGAAGTGGTGTTGGTTTCAGTCCCATCAGAAACTTAAATACAAGGTCATAAGTGAAGAAAAATAAGTGTTGTTGCTGTGGTTTTGTATCATGGACAGAAGGGGCAGTGGCGTGAGGTGGTATCAGTTTCAATCACATCAGAAACCTAAATACAAGGTTCACAAAAAGTTAAGGACCACATGGGAAACTTGCACAGTTTTCATCTTGTAAGCATCGGTGAAATGATGCTGAATTTTCGGCAAATGGCGGTCTCCTGAACCTTGCAATTGGAATGAACTTCCTCTTTCTCTTTGCACCAGTCATTCACATGCATGCATAACTTTAAAACTGGAGAAACTGAAGTCAAGGAAGAGGCAGGGAAGGGAGGCTATTTTGGGAAGAGGTGGGTTTTAATGCCAGACTTGAAAGAGCTGAGTGTGGAGACTTGACGAGGCGAAAGAGGAAGTTCATTCCAATTGCAAGGTCCAGAGGCAAAGAAAGAATCAAAGCGGATTTTTGTATGGAATTTTGCCAGGGACAACCCCTTTGTTGCTGTGGGTTATTTTACCTGCGCTAAGTGCATGTTGCGCAGAGGACGTCGG
>NC_134881.1:10518345-10520845 GCF_041734735.1 Babylonia areolata
GTTTTTTGTCGAATCCATGCACACAGACGCGCGCGTACACACACATACACACGTGAACATGTGCATGCGTGTGTGTGTGTGTGTGTGTGTGTGTGTGTGTGTGTAGGAGGGGTGTAATGCCGACAGCAGAGACATAAATTATGATATATAGAAAAAGTAAGGATATAAAGATATATATATATATATATATATATATATATATATATATATATATATATAAAGAGACAGAAACAGAAACAGAGACAGGGACAGCCACACATACATTCAAACATACAGACAGACAGTCTGACTGACAGACAGACCAAGCCTGATTCGTGGACATGTATCACCCCGTGTTTGACTGATCACGCCAGAGCGAGCACACGTTTGCAGTTTTGAGTTTATATGCCAGTGCAGGCTTCAAGCTAGTTACACGGTCTCTCTCTCCCCATCCCCCCCCATTCCCCCCCCCCCCCCGACCACCCCCCTCCCCCCCCCCCACCCCTCCGATCACACTCACACACAATGTCGTCGCCACCACAACAGTGTTACACACGACGTTCACACAAACAGCACTGGCTGAGCGCTCGCTGATGGAAGTGACAATTACCGCTGCAGATGACGTCCATCATCCAAGCATAATGGGAGCAGACAGGCGCTCTATTTCCCCTCATGACGGGAGCAGACAGGCGCTCTATTTCCCTACAGACAGGCGCTCTATTTCCCCTCATGATGGGAGCAGACAGGCGTTCTATTTCCCCTCATGATGGGAGCAGACAGGCGTTCTATTTCCCCTCATGATGGGAGCAGACAGGCGTTCTATTTCCCCTCATGATGGGAGCAGACAGGCGTGTTGCAGCATGTGTTGTCGCCCCCTGCATGGATTGTCGCCGGTGACAATAGGTGCAGCAGCTCTCACTGCACAATAATTATCGTCGCCCCCCTCTGTCTGGACTGGTGCTGTTGTGAGGAGTGAGTGAGGAGATGTGGCGTAACTTTTATGATCCAGCGTAGAGTCGTTGAAAGGCTGTGCCTTTGCCGATAAGATCACACACACGTACGCACACACACACACACACACACACACACACACACACACAAGCACGCAAACATTCACACACACACACACACACACACATACATACATCCGCATGCACACACACACACACACACACACACACACACACACACACACACACACACACACACACACACACCCGCACACATTATACCCTCACCTCTCCACCACACACCCCTTCTATCTAACATAAATGCGAACGCACTCTCAAACACACACACACGAAATACACGCGCACGCATACACTTACACAAACAAGCACACAGCAATCTCATACACGCGTGTGAGCATATGAACACACACACACAACAACAACAGCAACAGCGCAGAGGGGGGACAATAATTATGTGCAGTGAAAGCTGCACGTATTGTCGGCGGCGACAATTTCTGCAGGAGCGACAATACATGCCGCAACAAGCCGTACAATTTGTATTTGTATTTCTTTTTTATCACAACAGATTTCTCTGTGTGAAATTCGGGCTGCTCTCCCCAGGGAGAGCGCGTCGCTACACTACAGCGCCACCCATTTTTTTGTATTTTTTCCTGCGTGCAGTTTTATTTGTTTTTCCTATCGCAGTGGATTTTTCTACAGAATTTTGCCAGGAACAACCCTTTTGTTGCCGTGGGTTCTTTTACGTGCGCTAAGTGCATGCTGCACACGGGACCTCGGTTTATCGTCTCATCCGAAAGACTAGCGTCCAGACCACCACTCAAGGTCTAGTGGAGGGGGAGAAAATATCGGCGGCTGAGCCGTGATTCGAACCAGCGCGTTCAGATTCTCTCGCTTCCTAGGCGGACGCGTTACCTCTAGGCCATCACTCCACATCATGATCAGAGCTCAGGGTGTCCATCTCGTCCTGTCTGTCTCTGTGAGTCTCCTTCTTCTTCTTCTTCTGCGTTCACTCGTATGCACACGAGTGGGCTTTTACGTGCATGACCGTTTTTACCCCCGCCATGTAGGCAGCCATACTCCGTTTTCGGGGGTGTGCATGCTGGGTATGTTCTTGTTTCCATAACCCACCGAACGCTGACATGGGTTACAGGATCTTTAACGTGCGTACTTGATCTTCTGCTTGCATGTACACACGAAGGGGGTTCAGGCACTAGCAGGTCTGCACATATGTTGACCTGGGAGATCGTAAAAATCTCCACCCTTTACCCACCAGGCGCCGTCACCGTGATTCGAACCCGGGACCCTCAGATTGACAGTCCAACGCTTTAACCACTCGGCTATTGCGCCTGTCTCTGTGAGTCTCCGCTAACGATGTCTTCACACTTTTTGCTTCTGTGCATGTGTTTTTTTTTTCTCTCTTTCTCTCCTTGCCTCTCTGCCTTTTTTTATTATTTTTTTTTTTGATTCTCTTTGTGAAAAATTGTTTGTCTGTCATGTTTGTGCTTGCATGAGCGTGTATTTGTATTTGTGTTTTACCCATCATATTTTCA
>NC_134881.1:10525845-10530845 GCF_041734735.1 Babylonia areolata
AAACACACACACACACACACACACACACACACACACACACACATACACACCCACACACACACACACACACACACACACACACACACACACACACACACACACACACACACACACACACACAAACACATTAAATCTTCATCAGAGATCACCATTTGTTCCTCGAACTATTAACACAGGGAGTGCTCTGCTGATGATAATGGAAGCAGCAATTAGCGGTGTTTGTTTTTCGCTGTGTGTTGGCTTAGGTTAACACACACAACAAAAAAAAACCCCGTAACTTTTCTGTCCAATTCTCTCCCTTCCTTCCTCCTCTTCCATCTCATTATTCCCTGCATCCTTTCCCGCTGCCTTCATGTCCTTCTGTCTCTCTCTCTCTGTGTCTCTGTATCTGTCTGTCTGTCTGTCTCTCTCACAGACACACAGACACACAGACACAGACACAGATACACACACACACACACACACACACACACACACACACACACACACACACACACACAAGCCGCAACACACCTGCCCCATCAAGCACCGCCCCATCCCCCACTCCTCTCCCCCTCACCCCACCCCCTCACCCACACACACTCAACCACAACCCTTAACCCCTACCCCACCCCCACACACTCACCCACCCGGCCCCAGCCCCCACTCCCCCCACCCTTCCTCCAGCCACTTCCACCACACACACACACACACACACACACACACACACACACACACACACACACACACACACACACACACACACACGCAAAACCCAACAAAATTCTTTCGTTTTTTTTTTGTTTTTTTTTCAAACACAACGATGACTTGCTGATCAATCTTCAGACCAGAGAGACCAGCCGCACAGGCGATCGAATCCTGATGATGGAAACATAATCACCACTTGTCAACCCACACAACCCCCCCTCTCTCCCGCCTTCCCCTCACCCCATCCCTGCCATATTCCCTCCCCCCAACCCCCCGCCCTAACCCACTCACTCACACACACACACACACACACACACACACACACACACACACACACACACACACACACACCCTTCACCACCACCACTCAGAAATTTTTAACATTTTTTTTTTTTATAAAAACCTTCTTCCAACCCGCATCTACCCACGGACTCCGCCTTGGAACACGGACCTCCCACCCGGACAGACAGACAGACAGACAGACGGACGGACATCCGACCAGGACAGACAGACAGACCTCCTACCCGGACAGACAGACAGACCTGCTACCCGGACAGACAGCCAGACAGCCAGACAGACCTCCCACCCGGACAGACAGACTTCCTACCCGGATAGACAGACAGATAGACAGACGGACTTCCCACCCGGACAGACAGACAGACAGACATCCTACCCGGACAGACAGACAGACAGACATCCTACCCGGACAGACAGACAGACAGACGGACGTCCCACCCGGACAGACAGACAGACAGACAGACAAACAGACTTCCCACCCGGACTTACAGACAGACGGACATCCCACCAGGACAGACAGACAGACCTCCTACCCGGACAGACAGACAGGCAGACGGACTTCCCACCCGGACAGACAGACAGGCAGACGAAAACTGGCCATCCAAAGTGAGTTAAGGATGTTAGCCAATAGGTTCGTCAAACTCATCTGTTCCTTTCCTGATCCCACTTCCATGTCATAGAACAAGATCGTTTCTCTCTCTCTCTCTCTCTCTCTCTCTCTCTCTCTCTCTCTCTCTCTCTCTCTCTCTCTCTCTTTCTCTCACCACCCTCTCTCTCATTGCTCCCATTCTCCCCTCACCCCCTCTCTCACAATATGCATATCTCTCTTACTATCGCTCATATTTATATAAACATGAGAAGTACAGAAAAGAAGAGAGAAAGACAGACATACACACACACACACACACACACACACACACACACACACACACACACACACACACACAGAGATGCATCTAGTGAGAGAGGGGGAGGGAGAGAGAGTGGGTGAGGGGAGAATGAGAGAGGGGTGAGAGAGAGAGAGAGAGAGAGAGAGAGAGAGAGAGAGAGAGAGAGAAGAGAGTGACAGACAAACAGACAGACAGCGAGAAAGACAGACAGACAGAGGGAGAGACAGAGAAGCAAACACAAAGAAAGACAGAAACAGACACAGACAGACAGACAGAAACAGACAGATACAAAGAGAGACAGACAGACAGAATGACGACAGACAGACAGAAGTAGACAGGAAGACAGAAAGACATCCAGACAAGGACAGACAGACAGAGACAGGAAGGCAGAAAGACATTCAGACGGAGACCGACAGACAGACAGACAGAAGTAGACAGGAAGACAGAAAGACATCCAGACAAGGACAGACAGACAGAGACAGGAAGGCAGAAAGACATTCAGACGGAGACCGACAGACAGACAGAAGTAGACAGGAAGACAGAAAGACATCCAGACAGAGACAGACAGACAGAGACAGGAAGGCAGAAAGACATTCAGACGGAGACCGACAGACAGACATAAAAAATCCAGACTGAGACAGACAGACTGACAGAAGTAGACAGGAAGACAGACAAACATCCAGACAGACAGACAGAAGTAGACAGGAAGACAGACAAACATCCAGACAGACAGACAGACAGACTGACAGAAGTAGACAGGAAGACAGACAAACATCCAGACAGACAGACAGACAGACAGACAGAAGTAGACAGGAAGACAGACAAACATCCAGACAGACAGACAGACAGACTGACAGAAGTAGACAGGAAGACAGACAAACATCCAGACAGACAGACAGACAGACTGACAGAAGTAGACAGGAAGACAGACAAACATCCAGACAGACAGACAGAAGTAGACAGGAAGACAGACAAACATCCAGACAGACAGACAGAAGTAGACAGGAAGACAGACAAACATCCAGACAGACAGACAGAAGTAGACAGGAAGACAGACAAACATCCAGACAGACAGACAGACAGACTGACAGAAGTAGACAGGAAGACAGACAAACATCCAGACAGACAGACAGAAGTAGACAGGAAGACAGACAAACATCCAGACAGACAGACAGAAGTAGACAGGAAGACAGACAAACATCCAGACAGACAGACAGAAGTAGACAGGAAGACAGACAAACATCCAGACAGACAGACAGAAGTAGACAGGAAGACAGACAAACATCCAGACAGACAGACAGAAGTAGACAGGAAGACAGACAAACATCCAGACAGACAGACAGACAGACTGACAGAAGTAGACAGGAAGACAGACAAACATCCAGACAGACAGACAGACAGACTGACAGAAGTAGACAGGAAGACAGACAAACATCCAGACAGACAGACAGACAGACTGACAGAAGTAGACAGGAAGACAGACAAACATCCAGACAGACAGACAGACAGACAGAAGTAGACAGGAAGACAGACAAACATCCAGACAGACAGACAGACAGACTGACAGAAGTAGACAGGAAGACAGACAAACATCCAGACAGACAGACAGAAGTAGACAGGAAGACAGACAAACATCCAGACAGACAGACAGACAGACAGACAGAAGTAGACAGGAAGACAGACAAACATCCAGACAGACAGACAGAAGTAGACAGGAAGACAGACAAACATCCAGACAGACAGACAGAAGTAGACAGGAAGACAGACAAACATCCAGACAGACAGACAGACAGACAGACAGAAGTAGACAGGAAGACAGACAAACATCCAGACAGACAGACAGACAGACTGACAGAAGTAGACAGGAAGACAGACAAACATCCAGACAGACAGACAGAAGTAGACAGGAATACAGACAAACATCCAGACAGACAGACAGACAGAAGTAGACAGGAAGACAGACAAACATCCAGACAGACAGACAGAAGTAGACAGGAAGACAGACAAACATCCAGACAGACAGACAGAAGTAGACAGGAAGACAGACAAACATCCAGACAGACAGACAGAAGTAGACAGGAAGACAGACAAACATCCAGACAGACAGACAGAAGTAGACAGGAAGACAGACAAACATCCAGACAGACAGACAGAAGTAGACAGGAAGACAGACAAACATCCAGACAGACAGACAGAAGTAGACAGGAAGACAGACAAACATCCAGACAGACAGACAGACAGACTGACAGAAGTAGACAGGAAGACAGACAAACATCCAGACAGACAGACAGACAGACAGAAGTAGACAGGAAGACAGACAAACATCCAGACAGACAGACAGACAGACTGACAGAAGTAGACAGGAAGACAGACAAACATCCAGACAGACAGACAGAAGTAGACAGGAAGACAGACAAACATCCAGACAGACAGACAGACAGACAGACAGAAGTAGACAGGAAGACAGACAAACATCCAGACAGACAGACAGAAGTAGACAGGAAGACAGACAAACATCCAGACAGACAGACAGAAGTAGACAGGAAGACAGACAAACATCCAGACAGACAGACAGACAGACAGACAGAAGTAGACAGGAAGACAGACAAACATCCAGACAGACAGACAGACAGACTGACAGAAGTAGACAGGAAGACAGACAAACATCCAGACAGACAGACAGAAGTAGACAGGAATACAGACAAACATCCAGACAGACAGACAGACAGACAGACAGAAGTAGACAGGAAGACAGACAAACATCCAGACAGACAGACAGAAGTAGACAGGAAGACAGACAAACATCCAGACAGACAGACAGAAGTAGACAGGAAGACAGACAAACATCCAGACAGACAGACAGAAGTAGACAGGAAGACAGACAAACATCCAGACAGAGACAGACAGACAGACAGAAGTAGACAGGAAGACAGACAAACATCCAGACAGACAGACAGAAGTAGACAGGAAGACAGACAAACATCCAGACAGAGACAGACAGACAGACAAAAGTAGACAGGAAGACAGACAGATAGAAGTAGACAGGAAGACAGACAAACATCCAGACAGACAGACAAACATCCAGACAGAGACAGGCAGACAGACAGAAGAAGACAGGAATAGAGA
>NC_134881.1:10535845-10548345 GCF_041734735.1 Babylonia areolata
CAGGTCTGCACATATGTTGACCTGGGAGATCGTAAAAATCTCCACCCTTTACCCACCAGGCGCCGTCACCGTGATTCGAACCCGGGACCCTCAGATTGACAGTCCAACGCTTTAACTACTCGGCTATTGCGCCCGTTAACCCTGGCTCCAAACGGCCCTACCTCCCCGCACCCCTTCCCCCCCCACCCACACACACACATACCCCTCCCTCCCCTCTCCCCCCATCCTTCTGATAATGATGTGTCTGGCACCATGTTGTTCTTCCTTCTTCCACTCTATCCTCTTCCTGCCCTGTATCGACAGAGATAGAAATAAGCCACGGTTCGTACCATCTGGGTTTTTCCGTGTTTTGCGTACTTTTGTTGAGTTCCATTTACGATTTTTTTTTTTTTTTTTTTTTTTTTTTTGATAAAGATTTTAGCTGGGGGCGGTGGATGTGGAGAAGGGGGCGGGGGGTTGAGGGGGGGAGGGGGCGTGAGCGAGGGTGGTTGGAAGGGAGGTTGAGAGGTTGTTTGTTTTTTTTCTATGATTCTGTCTCATTTTCCCTCCCTTGTTCCTTATTGCTGCTCTGCTCTGTTTGTGCTTGTGGATGATTTTTTTTTTCTGTCTGTGTCTGCCTGTCTGCCTATCTTTCTTTCTTTTCGTTGTCTCTCTCTTTCTCTCTGTGTCTCTCTCGATCTGTATCTTTCTCTTTCCGTCCTCTCTCTTTACCAACACATACTGACACACTAACACACTAGCACACACACATGCAAGCATTCTATCAGATGCATACATACTCATAATACTCTCTCTCTCTCTCTGTTTTTCTATCTCCTCACCACGCACACGCACGTGCACACACACGCGCACGCGCGCTCGCACACACACACACACACACACACACACACACACGTGCAAACACAAATTTACCCAATCAGTAGAAATAGCAAACTCATAGAAAGTTCTTTAAAAAAATAATAATAAGGATGAGAGGATTGTCATAATATAGCCATCTTAAGGCATGGGAGAGATAGCATTGTCAGATCTGTTGTTTGCTATTTTGACGATATTCGGACAAAAATTGCAGTCGGCAGTGTTTGCCCTTTCGTTTGGAAGAAATAAAGAGGGCCCTGTCTTCCCTAACAACGACCGATACCCGACCGTCTCAAACTGGGCTGTCTAGGCTCACAGCGTTAGAGTGCATATATTTTTGAATGTTAACTCACTCAGTACGGCCAGTCCTCTCTTCTCCTCTACACAGACCCCTCGGATGTCCAGTGGGTGTCTGAATGACCCAACCTTTAGCTTCCGTCGTCAGAATTGTGGGGGGGTGGGGGGGGGGGTTGTCAACATTCACCTCTTCAGTATAAGAGCCTTCCGATTGCAATATTTTGATGATGGTAATTGGAGTGAAACGCTGTTAACGGCGTCTCTTTCGCCGTTCGTATGGAGAGAGTTAATTGATGAGGAAGAAAAGAACCAGACTTTTTCTTCTTTTTTTTTTTCTTTTCGGGTAATAATAATGGTCTTCGTCTATCTTGTGACAAGGGTAAGATAATGATTCAGAATCAATGACGTACAGATATGAATGTGTATGAGAAAATGTCTGCTTTGTGTGTGTGTGTGTGTGTGTGTGTGTGTGTGTGTGTGTGTGTGTGTGTGTGTGTGTGTGTGTGTATGTATGTGTGTTTGTTTGCTATCCATCTAATTCTTTGTAAACCCCCCAAAAGACAAGGACTGTGTGCGAGTGTGTGTATGTGTATGCATATGTATATGTATATATATATATATATATATATATATATATATATACAGAGAGAGAGAGAGAGAGAGAGAGAGAGAGAGTGTGTGTGTGTGTGCGCTCGCACGCACTTGCGTGTGTCTGCCGGTGTGCGTTTGTGAGTGCGTGTGTGCTTGCAGTCCATTTAATTCTTTGCAA
Source organism: Babylonia areolata (assembly GCF_041734735.1). Lineage (NCBI taxonomy): Eukaryota > Metazoa > Mollusca > Gastropoda > Neogastropoda > Buccinidae > Babylonia > Babylonia areolata. The sequence goes on from NC_134881.1 coordinate 10,537,767, forward strand.
TCCCCAAAAGACATGGACAATAGTCCCCCCCAAAAAATAACAACAACAACAAACAAATTGGCAATCCACACTTCTTTTCTTTTCCAAATCATCGTTTGATCTCCGTTCCGTCGGCACAATGTTGCAAGGCCCAGAATTTCAGGCAGACGTCGAAGGTGTGCTGTCAGAGAAAAAGAGAGAGAGAGAGAGATTGAGAGAGACAGCGACAGAGACAGATATAGAGAGAGTGACAGAGAGAGAGAGACAGAGAGAGAGAGAGACACAGAGAGAGAGAGAGAGATTGAGAGAAACAGCGACAGAGACAGATACACAGAGAGAGATAAACAGAGAGAGAGAGAGAGAGATTGAGAGAGACAGCGACAGAGACAGATACAGAGAGATAGAAACAGACAGATTAGTATAATTATTTTTATAAGAGAGACAGAGAGAGACAGACAGACAGAGACTGACAGAGAGAGTGATAAAGAGAGAGAGACGCAGAGAGAGAGCGAGAGAGAGAGAGAGAGAGAGAGAGAGAGAGAGAGAGAGAGAGAGAGAGAGACAGAAAGACAGACAGAAACACACAAAAACACTCAGAAAGACATAGAAAAATACAGACTGTCAAACTTTGTGAGTCAAACAATGCTCGCTTACATACACGTAGCATTCCCAACACACACACACACACACACACACACACACACACACACACACACACACACACACGTGTGTGTGTGTGTGTGTGTGTGTGTGTGTGTGTGTGTGTGTGCATAAAACAGAGGGTGGTAGGTTAGACACGTAGTATACAATCATACAAAACCTATTTTCCTCAGTTGTTGCAGCCGGCATCAATCATTTCAGGCACTAGAAAGGTTCACTGGGCAGATGCTCCCGCCCCCTCCCCTCCCCTCCCCTGCCCTCCCCTGCCCCATTCCTCTCCTCCACTCAGTCTCAGGAAAAGAAGAAGAAGAAGAAAAAGGAAGAAGGAAGAAGAAGAAGAAGAAGAAGAAAGAAGAAGAAAGAAGAAGGAAGAAGAAAAAGAAGAAGAAGAAGAAGAAGAAGGAGAAGGTGGAGGAGGAGGAGGAGGAGGAGGGAGAGGAGAACTGGAGGATGGGTAGCGGAAACAAGAGAATAGAAGTGGGGTTTGGGGGGGGAGGGTGGCGGATAGGGGGGTGGGGAAGAGAGTCGTCCCACCCCCCCACCCCCCCAAAAAAAATAGACAAAAAAAATCACTTGCATTTTGTCGTCTCCAGCTGAGAAAAGACGTCTCCCTCAGCGGCGGTCTCTTACAAAAGCCCAGCCAGGGGAGAAAACTCTCTGGGGCAAAAGGAAGCGGTGATGGAAACCGGAAATGAACTGCTGGAGGGAAGGGGGTCAGTGGGGCCGGATGCGGATGGGCAGTAGGTAGGGGCCGGAAGAGCTGGTGAAGGGGAAGAGGTGGGGGGGGGGGTGCGGGGGGGGGGGGGAGAGGGGGATACTTGGGTATTCTTGTCAGGAATTGTGCTGCTTGGGAAGGCTGTTAATTAAGTGATGCACAGAGTTGCAGGACAGACAAGAGGTATCGTATGAAAGAGGACAGTGGAATTCAGTGTTTTTTTGTGTTTTTTTTTTAAATCACGTCTGCAGATACGACAGTGGAAGGTCTTGTGGACGTACGTACGTACGTACTTGGCGTTGACAGATGTCTGGTCATTACTGGGCTTGGACAGGACACATCCCGCCAGTCTGGTCATCTTACATCTGGACTGAACAGCTGAGCAGGGCCGGCCACACGAAATATGTCAGCATCTCGTCCACCACATATGAGGACCGCCAAAAATCATCACACCAGACCCATCTCGTAGCAGTCAATGTCTGGAATGTTTTGGATGACAGCATGCTGGTGTTGAAGTAACATTGACACTAGATGAAAAAAAAAAATCCAGTATGATAACTAGAATTGTGCAATCAACAACCATCCACCTGATGATCTAGTCATCAGCCCCATCCACATGTAATATGCGGCTCCTGTTCAAACGCGCGCGCGCGCGCGCGCGCGCGCGCGCGCGCGCGCGCGTGTGTGTGTGTGTGTGTGTGTCTGTGTGTGTGTGTGTGTGTGTGCGTGCGCGCGAGCGTGTGTGTGTGTGTGTGTGTGTGTGTGTGTGTGTGTGTGTGTGTGTGTGTGTGTGTGTGTGTGTGCAGTGCGTGCATGTGTGAGTATGCACGAGTTTTTATATTGATATGCACTTGTATGTATCCTAATTTCTACTGTATCTGTGTTTGTGTATGATTTTCGATTTATGTTCGTACCTTGTTATGTACTATCCCCCCCCAATATTCCTTGTGACCCCGGTACACTTGGTAATAAAGACATATTCTGATTCTATTCTAGTGTCTGTGGGTGTAAGAAGTGTCACACTTGGCTAGAATCTGATACTGCTCCAGTATTACCCTCACCAAATTCCTTGTGAGCAGTCTGTTTAGGCTGAGCTTTGTCGATCTTCGATTATTGCTCTTAACGAAGTTAAACATTCTGCTGATGTTATAATTATCAATATTATCAGTAGTAGTAGTGGTAGTAGTGGTGGTGGTGGTCGTAGCAGTAGTAGTAGCAGGATCTAATACTGCTCCAGTATTGGCTTCGCCAAATCCTTTTGAACAATGTGTTTAGTCTGCTGCTGACTATCGGTCTTCGATTATTGCGTCTGGCGATGTTTAAGTTTAAGTCTTCTGCCGTTGTTATTTACTGGGTGTTTTTTTAACGATTTGTTTATCTGCCTATTCTACTCGATTCCTTTTATTGGTGATCAAACCCAAGCATTTGACATCAGTTGTTTTTTTTTCCCTGTAGTTAGTGGTCATAAAAGATGTGAAGATGGTGTAAGGCTTGAGAGAAAGAGGGGGAGAGAAGAGAGAGAGAGAGAGAGAGAGAGAGAGAGAGAGAGAGAGAGAGAGAGAGACGGGGGAGGGGGTGTTGGGTGGGGGGGGGGGAAATAAACTGGCAAATTTGACAGACAGAAACTTAAGTCAGAGACAGAGAGAGAATTCACATTTGTATATTGGGAGTGGGTGGGTTGTCACATGCTCGCCTGTGCTCTGCGCGTGCATGCATGTCTGTTTTTGTTTTTGTTTTTTACAAATGTTCGATTTTTGCTGTATTTGGTAAATACTTTTGAAAATGATTAAGGCAATTCGTGTGCTGTAAAAGTTGTCAAGAGAGAGACAGAGAGACAGAGAGAGAGAGAGAGAGAGAGAGGCAGACAGACAGACTTTGACTCTTTACAATCATTAGCTAAACAGCCAATGTTACAGGGGGGATACAGGGGGAGGTTACAGAGTCGTTACATCTAATAAGCAGCAGCAGCAAAGAGAGAGAGAGGGGGGGGAGAGGGAGGGAGGGAGAGAGAGGGGAGAGAGAGAGAGAGAGAGAGAGAGAGAGAGAGAGAGAGAACTCAGAACTCAGAACGTTTTTAAATTCAAGGATTCAGATTTTAGGCATGACCTATTCCTCCAATCTGTCCTTGCTAATCTACATCAGTTACAATAACACATATACATTTAATAGAAAAGGGAGAAAGAGAGAAGAAAAAACAAAGAGAGAGAGAGGGGGGGGAGGCGGGGGAGGGGTATGGGGGTAAACCACCACCCACAGATCTCTCAAACCGCCAGGAATAGTGGTGGGCCATCACTAGCTGTTGCCGACCGTGCCAGGACAGTGCTCAGCGTTTTCTAGTTCTTCTGCAAATATTCTGACACGCACCGCAGCCACCCAGCTTCTGTCGGAACAAACACTTGTGGGCAAAGCAGCATCACGCGTCTCCCAGAAATTCAGTCCGCTACTCGGAATCTTTTTTTTTTTTTTCTCTCTCTCTCTCTCTCCTGTGAAATTCTGCGGGGTTTCTGTACCTTGTAAGATAACAGTTGTGTCATAAGAAACTGTACTTGTGTGATCCTATCGAGTTTATCGTTACTGATACAATGATTCCTTTCTTTTTATCGCTTTGAGCTTGTTGTACTAACATAAATACAAAAACACCAAACTTTTTTTTTAGGCTGTGAAGAGCAAGTTAAAAACGTAACAACAAAATCGTGTGAACTTAACCTGTCCCGGCCCGTCAGCTATATTTCACGACTGTCTTTATTCTTGCTGCCCTACATAACCCATGGCATTAACTCACTCAGTACGGCCAGTTCTCTCTTCTCCTCTACACAGACCCCTCGGATGTCCAGTGGGTGTCTGAATGACCCAACCTTTAGCTTCCGTCGTAAGAATTGTGGTATTCTTTGTCAACATTCACCTCTTCAGTATAAGAGCCTTCCTCTTGCAATATTTTGATGATGGTAGTTGGGGTGAAACGCTGTTAACGTCGTCTCTTTCGCCGTTCGTATGGAGAGAGTTAATGATTTACGATCGTCTCGTTGTTTTACCCATCATGTTTTCAATTTGTTTTCCGTCTGTTTAGAAACAGGCTACTGTTCGTACACTCACAGAAGCGTGGGCTGTCTTTGGATCAAAATATTTTTTGTTTAAGTAGCAACAAAGATGATAGAGACGGTTGTTTTCTTCCAGTTTCTTATCCATTTAGACACTAACGGACATTATATTTGTATTTCTCTTTTTATCGCAACAGATTTCTCTGTGTGAAATTCGGGCTGCTCTCCCCAGGTAGAGCGCGTCGCTACACTACAGCGCCACCCTTTTTTTGTATTTTTTCCTGCGTGCAGTTTTGTTTGTTTTTTTTTCCTATCGAAGTGGATTTTTCTACAGAATTGTGCTACAAACAACCCTTTTGTTGCCGTTGATTCTTTTACGTGCGCAAAGTGCATGCTGCACATGGCACCTCGGTTTATCGTCTCATCCGAATGACTAACGTCCAGACCACCACAAGGTCTGGTGGAGGGGGAGAAAATATCGGCGGCTGAGACGTGATTCGAACCAGTGCGCTCAGATTCTCTCGCTTCCTAGGCGGACGCGTTACCTCTAGGCCATCACTCCAGGTCAACACTAGTCTGCTTACAAACTAAGCCACACTACTGACACAACAACTGCTTGATAAGATCACAAATGTCATTCTTCCGGACTTTCATACAGGCACGGGTTCTGTTATTACTCTGTATGATCTTTCTGCGACATTCATTTTCACGGTTCATCCAATCCGTGTGAGCAGACTTTCGCTTTCTTTTAACATTCACGATCAAGCTCTGTTCCGCTTTGAAACACACATGATAATCGTAACTTACGTTAACTCACTCAGTACGGCCAGTCCTCTCTTCTCCTCTACACAGACCCCTCGGATGTCCAGTGGGTGTCTGAATGACCCAACCTTTAGCTTCCGTCGTCAGAATTGTGGTATTCTTTGTCAACATTCACCTCTTCAGTATAAGAGCCTTCCGCTTGCAATATTTTGATGATGGTAATTGGGCTGAAACGCTGTTAACGTCGTTTCTTTCGCCGTTCGTTTGGAGAGAGTTAAAACGGTAGTTGTTCTGGTATAAATACTTACCATTAATTTTCTTACAGTGCTCCACATGTAAGAGGTGGACAAAAAGAATCTTGGTAAAAAGTCGATTTACGTGAGATAAAAGAAGCGGACGTGTAGAACCACAGGCTGTTCTTCAGAAGAAAAAAAATATATGTGTGTGTGTGTGTGTGTGTGCGTGCGTGTGTGTGTGTGTGTGTGTGTGTGCGTGTGTGTGTGTGTGTGTGTGTGTGTGTGTGTGTGTATAAACAAAACAAATCAAAGCAAAACAAAATAATATTTCTAAAAAAGCAAGCTCCCAAAGAGCGCACAGCTGAAGACAGATTGCTGATCGTTAGGAACACGCAAATGTCTCATTTGTGATGAACGATTTTGTACCTCTCCTCTGTTTTCTTTTGTTGCGATTGTTGTTGTTGCTGCTGTTTCTTTTTCTTGTGGGGCTTTCCTTTTTTTTTTTGTTTTTTTAATGAAGTAGGGAGAATGAATGAACGAATGAATGCATGAATGTTCTCAGTGTGATGGAGAAAGAAAGCACATTCATCCAGCCCCCGAAAGAAATTATCTTTTTAAAACTAGGAAATGCCAAAGAAAAGAAAGAAAAACAGTCATTATATCAATACAGTACACAGACATGCACACACACACACACACGCACACGCGCGCGTACAGACGCACGCACACACACACACACGCACGCACGCACACACACACATACAACACACACACACAACACACACACACACGTACGCACGCACGCACGCACACACACACATACACAACACACACACATGCACACGCACGCACGCACACACTCACACACACACACATATATATATATATCACATATATATATGTGCATATATATGATATATATATATATATATATATATATGCATATATACACCTATATATGAATGTATATATGCTTGTAAGTACGTGTGTATGTAAAATATATGCAGATGTAAAGGAGACTGAGAGACAATGAATAAAAGGGCAGGGAGAGAGACAGACAGACGGACAGACAGACAGACAGACAGTGAGATATAGATAGTCACACACACACACACACACACACACACACACACACACACACACACACACACACACACACACACACACACACACACACACAGAGAGAGAGAGAGAGAGAGAGAGAGAGAGAGAGAGAGAGAGAACAGAGACAGACAGACAGACAGACAGACAGACAGTGACCGAGACAGACAGAGATATAGGTAGTGACAGACACACACACACACACACACACACACACACACACACACACACACACACACAGAGAGAGAGAGAGAGAGAGAGAGAGAGAGAGAGAGAGAGAGAGAGAGAGAGAACAGAGACAGACAGACAGACAGACAGAGATTCATGCCATTATTGTGAATTCAGCCACGCTCGCTTACACACACGCGTACAGACTTTTCTCCCCCCACAGTAACAAACACACAAGAAGCAGCACAGAAGATGGCTGTGAAACGCCTGCCTTTAGAACCAGCTTTGCTAACCACCATCAATCATTCAATGCATTAGAAGCATTCACTGAGGGTGGGAGGGTGTGTGGGGGGGGTGAGTAACTCCCCCCCGCACACACCCCCACCCCCTCCAGCTACTTCTCCCTCTGCCCCTGCCTCAATTCCCCAACACCCACCTCATGACATTTTACCGGTCTTAAAAGTAGTAGAAGGGAGGGACGGAATGAAGGAGAAAACTGAAGAGGGGGGTGGGAGGTGGGAGAGGGGGCGAAGGGGGTGGGGGGTGTGGGGGGCCGGAGGAGCGGGGGCGGGGGGGGGGGGAAGGGGGAAGATACAAGGAAAGGGAAGGAAGTATAAGTCGAACACACACACACACACACACACACACACACACACGAAATGTCTTTCAAAAAAAAAAAAAAAAAAAAAAGTTTCCGACTCGAGTTTTCTCATCTCCAGCCAGCTTAGCCAGCAGTCAGTCTTTGTCATCTGCAGCAGTCTTTGGGGACACACACACCCACACACACACACACACACACACACACACACACACACACACACACACATACACAAACACACACCACACACACACACACACACACACACACACACACACACACACAAAGCCTGACCAGGGGAAGAAAACTCGCTACTTGACGGGGGAGGAAGCAGCGATGGAAACAAGAAATGAGCTGCTGGAGGGAAGGGGAGGGTAGGGGAGGTGAGGGAAGGGAAGGGGAGGTGAGGGGAGGGGAGGGAAGGGAAGGGGAGGGAAGGAAAGATGAGGGGAGGGAAGGGGAGGGGAGGGAAGGGGAGGGAAGGGGAGGGAAGGGAAGGGGAGGGAAGGGAAGGGAGGGAAGGGGAGGGAAGGGGAGGGGAGGGAAGGGAAGGGAAGGGGAGGGAAGGGAAGGGGAGGGAAGGAAAGGGAAGGGGAGGGAAGGGAAGGGAGGGAAGGGAAGGGGAGGGAAGGGAAGGGAAGGGGAGGGAAGGGAAGGAGAGGGAAGGGGAGGAGAGGGAAGGGAAGGGAAGGGGAGGGAAGGGGAGGGGAAGGAAGGGGAAGGAGAGAGAAGGGGAGGGAAGGGAAGGGGAGGGAAGGGGAAGGGGAGGGAAGGGGAGGGAAGGGGAAGGAGAGAGAAGGGGAGGGAAGGGGAGGGAAGGGGAAGGGGAGGGAAGGGGAGGGAAGGGAAGGGGAGGGAAGGGGAGGGGAGGGAAGGGGAGGGAAGGGGAGGGGAGGGAAGGGGAGGGAAGGGAAGGGGAGGGAAGGGGAGGGAAGGGAAGGGGAGAGGAGGGGAGGGAAGGGGAAGGGGAGGGAAGGGGAGGGAAGGGGAGGGGAGGGGAGGGAAGGGGAGGGAAGGGAAGGGGAGGGAAGGGGAGGGAAGGGAAGGGGAGGGGAGGGAAGGGGAGGGAAGGGGAAGGAGAGAGGAGGGGAGGGAAGGGGAAGGGGAGGGAAGGGGAGGGGAGGGGAAGGGGAGGGAAGGGGAGGGGAGGGGAGGGAAGGGGAGGGAAGGGAAGGGGAGGGAAGGGGAGGGAAGGGAAGGGGAGGGGAGGGAAGGGGAGGGGAGGGAAGGGAAGGGGAGGGGAGGGGAGGGAAGGGAAGGGGAGGGAAGGGGAGGGGAGGTGAGGGAAGAGAAGGGGAGGGAAGGGAAGAAGGGGGAGGCATAGACCATCTATCTCTTCGAGAAGGGAGTTATTCTCGTTATGAATCGTGCTAGGTAGGAAGGGTTTTCACATAGCCAAACAGGGTATTGTAGGGTGGTAGGGGTGGCCTGGGGTAGGGTGGGGGTGGGGAAGGTAAAGGAGGAGTCACAGACCATCTGTCTCTTCGGGGTGGGGGTGGGGGTTATTCTCGTCAGGAATCGTGCTAGGTAGGAAGGATTTTCAGAGCCAAACAGGTTATTGTGGGGTGGCAGGGGGTGGTTTGGGGTTGGGTGGGAGTGGGGAAGGGAAAGAAGGGAGCACTATCTCTTCGGGGTGGGTATTGGGGGGTGTTCCCGTCAGGTAGGAAGGGTTTTTAGAGCCAAGCAGGTTATTGTGGAGTGGCAGGGGTTGGCCTGGGGTTGGGTATGGGTGGGGAAGGGAAAGAAGGGGGCACTATCTCTTCAGGGTGGATGTTGGGGGGGGGGGGGGGGTTCAAGTCAAGTATCGTGCTAGGTGGGAAGGATTTTCAGAGCCAAACAGGGAACTGTCGGGTGAAAGTAGTGTGGAAAGACGGCTTGTGGTCTTAGTGTCGACTGACTTAGAGCTTGAGATTACGCGCCTGTATTTTCTTTCTTGTTTAATTTTTTTTTCTTTCTTTTTTGTCCACAAACGGAAGGTCAGTGGTGGGTTAGCCTTCTAAGTTTTAGGTGTAGGAGGTTTTAGGTGTAGGATACAGTTTCAGAAGCATTACCCCCCCACACACACACCCACCCACCCATCACGAATCGACACAACACCGTTTCATTCAGTTTATCGCAGTTCCAATCCAGGCAGTTTTCAGAGGGTGAGAGGTAGGGGGGAGGTGGGTTGGTGGGTGTGGGTGAGGGGTTGTGGGGGAATGGGCGGGGGGGTAGCGGGGGTGGGGTGGGGGGGTCACCAATGTTTAGTCATCTTCATGCCCATGCATCATGAGTTGGAGACCCTGCACTGCTGCTGATGTTGTTGAGTTGTTGTCAATGTTGTTGATGTGTGTGTGTGTGTGTGTGTGTGTGTGTGTGTGTGTGTGTGTGTGTGTGTGTGTGTGTGTGTACGTGTGTGTGTGTGCGCGCGCGTGCGGTGTGTGTGTGTGTGTGTGTGTGTGTGTGTGTGTGTGTGTGTGTGTGTGTGTGTGTGCGTGCGGTGTGTGTGTGCGTGCGTGCGTGCGGTGTGTGTGTGCGTGCGTGCGGTGTGTGTGTGTGTGTAGCATGTTGTGCAAATGACTCCATGTTTGTAAAGCGTTTAGAACTGTCTCTGACCGAGGTATGCGCTATGTAAGTATTCATATCATCATCATCATCGCCGTCATCATCATTCATTCATTCATTCATTCTTCTTCTTCTTCTTCTTCTTCTTCCTCCTCCTCCTCCTCCTTTTTCTTCTTCTCCTCATTCTCCTCTTTCTCTTCCTCTTCCTCCTCCTCCTTCTTCTCCCCCTCCTCCTCCTCCTTCTTCTTCTTCTTCTCCTCATTCTCCTCTTCCTCCTCCTCCTCCTCCTCCTTCTTCTTCTTCTTCTTCTTCTTCTTCTTCTCATTCTCCTCTTCCTCTTCTTCCTCCTCCTCCTTCTTCTTCTTCTTGTTTTTCTTCTTCTTCTTCTTCTCCTCATTCTCCTCTTCCTCCTTCTCCTTCTTCTTCTTCTTCTCCTCATTCTCCTCTTCCTCCTCCTCCTTCTCCTCTTCCTCCTTCTTCTTCTTCGTCCTCAAGTCTTCGTCTTTGCTTTACAATCCTTATAAGCTTAGCTTCATCGGATAGATCTCATTCCTAGCACTATGTTATTGAAGGACGCAGACTTACAGACTTATCAACATCAAAAAACCAGACCTTTTGTTTCCATTTGACCTTTCTCTTGTGCGTGCGACCGCTAAAGTAATCTGGTTTTCCGTTCGGTTAACAACATTAGAGTCTGAGGGTGGGTTGTGTAGAAAGTCAGGCGAACGGCCAGTTAGACTGGGGGGGTTGGGGGGGGGGGGAGGGATCTCATTCTCAG